>NC_090673.1:3569772-3872803 GCF_013368605.1 Nyctibius grandis | reverse complement strand
TTGCTTTTGTTATTTTTTTTTAGTAAGTTTTAAATGACCAATGGTGTTTAATAAATAAAGTACTTGTATATACATGAAATTAGGGACAGTGAAAACAATGTATTGCAGCAATGCAGGTCAAAACATCAGGCTGGACCAAAAAAACTGCAAGCCTTAAAAAATTGGCTCTTTTTTTTCTCCCTCCCCTCTTTTTTTTTTGTGTTTATTGAGGTAAGCATTTCAGTGTCTGGAAACCTGCACCCTGCATGACACACAAGTAGCATTCCCTTTCTAGGAGCTCACTACTGAAACAATAAGGAGGGAAAAAACCCAACCTCAAACACACACAACATCCCTCTCCAACTCCCCTGCCAGCTCAGCCTCAGCTGGAGCTCAAGTGCTCCTTTATTTTAAGCCCAGACTGAGGTGCTTGTCATGGAGGAAGTACTTAAGCATGTGTCTAATAACAAGCACATGACTTGCCTTGGTCACTCTGCAAGGATCACTCTGAGGACCAGCTGAGGACTTTCAACCAAAAACTGTTTTCAATTAAATGAAAACTTTTCATAGAGAGTGTCCATTTCCTGGAAGTTATCTATTTGATGTTAAAAATAACATTCCCAAAAAACCTGAGTGTCCCTTGCTCCCTTCTTCCCAATGTACCCCCACGAAAAATGAAAATTTTGAGTGGAAAAACAAGAAATGCAACCACTTATATTGCTCACGTGCTTAAAGTTAAATTAATGCTTAAATACCTTCCTGAACAGGTGCCTGTGCCTCTACCAAGAATAAAAAAAAAAAGCATGTTAGCAATCCACAGTACATGAGAATTTGTTTTTTTGTTTTTATGTAAAAAGATGATAGCATCTGACATGTTCATCACACTGTAGACTTCGAGATTAAGAATACTAGTGCTAATAACAAATACACCAACTAGTTCAAAAGCTAACATCTTTCAGATACAGTACCATTTTACAGAGATTTCTTTAAAAAAAAGATTTTTTTTACCTTTTGTGAGCCAGGCAGGCTTATTAAAAGAGAACATTCTGGGGAGAGGGAAGGGGCGGGAAGGAAGTGTACTACAAACCTTGCAGAACTTTCTGTTTATCTCCTGCTAAAGAGTTCCAAGTTCTTCCATTTTCAACCAATCTTCTTCAGTTAAAATGTATTTTAGAGACTTTATGCAAAGGGAACTATTTGTCATAAAGTCTAGTCACACACACACACACACGCAAAGATCTTTGACCTATTAAAAGAGCGCCCCCCAAAAAAATGGAAGATACCTTTTATAACACTGAATTAAAAAATAAAATAAAGTCAGAAGAAAAAAACCTGACCACCGTGGAACAAGAGCAGTATATTAAGGAGAGAAAGGAACACTGCAGAGCATTGGTGAGGGTGATGTCCATTGTGTAAGTGTCCGTAACTCATTCCGAATCGCTGCTGTCTGAGCTGGAGCCGCTGGAGCTGCTGCTCCCGGACTCGGAGGAGCTGCTGCTGCTGAGCCGGGAAGGGCCTCCGGAGGGAGCGGAGCCAGATTTCTCTGTGGGGAAGAAGGAGGCGATGTGGTTACTCGCAAGGAACTGAACTAGAGAAGGTTTGCCCACAGCCTTCATCCTCCGTGGCTTCGTTCACAACTTCCTTTTGTCTGGGCAGCTGATTTACCCACAGCCTTTGCTGGCTGCAGTGAGGATCAGCAGATGTCAAGGTTTCCCAGGCTGCAGGTGACCACGAAAGTTTGGGTTCCGTGCAGGAGAACAGAGCACCTGCGGAGCTGTCTCCCCAGCCTCGCGTGCTTCAGTGCAACCTCTGAACCCAAGAAAACCCTGCTCGACTTGTGCGAAGCTGGAAGTTTAGTTTGCACTGGAAGAACCTTTTGTACCATTTTTTCACGCTATTGCACTACGTGGGGGCTTGGGCTTTTTTAATCCCGCAACGGAGAAAAAACATCCATTAGATGCTCTGTGCTACTGGTCTGTTTGCACAGTCCTGCACAGGCTAACACAGAGCAGATTATCCTCCTTCCTCTGAAGGATGAATTGTCTCCAAGACACCTCATATTTACAACCCAGGAGAGCTTCCACCTGGACAGGGACCAAAGCAGCCCCCACACAGAAGCTCAGGGGCACAGCAAGTTACTGCTGGGCACTACACTAGTGACCAACTGGGGTAACTGTCACAGAGATGAGCCCAAGGCTACAAGGCAGCAGCAGTTTTGCCTCAGTCTATCTACATACACAACTTTTCGGGCATTGTTAGCACAGTAAAGCCAAAGCCATTACCTTTCTTTGCAGGTTTCTTGTTGTTGTTTAGCTGCCCACTGACGTCCTGTAACCGTTTTTCTAGTTCTTTCTTCTTTTCCTGAGCTAACTCTTCTTTTGACTTTGCTGCTTGCTTTTTTCCACTTGCAGCTGTGGAGGAGGAATGCACAATTTCTGAAACTGCATGGTTGCAGGCAAAAAAGAGCGGACATCACTATTTTACAGGGCATGTAAATCTGTGCAACCACTCTGCAGTGGCACTGCTAAGATCACGTGGTCGTACAGCAACTACACATCCCAGATAGAGGACAACACATGAAGTTGTCTAGATCATCCGATCACCATCATCCTGTAACATGCACTTTTTAAGAGAGACCTTCTGGAAAAGTATTTTAGAAGATAGAAATATCCGTGTAATAACCTTGTAGTTACAGGTTACTTACCAGCCAGTTACATGGTCAATAGTTACACATT
Source organism: Nyctibius grandis (assembly GCF_013368605.1). NCBI lineage: Eukaryota > Metazoa > Chordata > Aves > Nyctibiiformes > Nyctibiidae > Nyctibius > Nyctibius grandis. The sequence goes on along the minus strand of NC_090673.1, from coordinate 3,870,089 downwards.
TGTAATTACAGAATTGTTACATGGGTTTTCTGCCCTGTAAAATAAAGTGTCCCATTAAAGGTTGTCAGAAGTAAGCATCTGCCATTATAACTTCAGATACCTCACGCAAGAATCTACTGTGGTTTATGTTGCTTTAAATGTAAAACAAACCAAAAAGGACAAATTAAAAACCAACCGAGGCAAAGGCTGGCAGACAAGAAGAATGTAGCTGCATCAGTTAGGATGGAAATGGTGAGAAGTACCAGCAATACTCATACATCTGAGCAGAAGAAATATCCCTCCAAAGAAGGAGTAATTGAATACAGGTGTTGGCCAGGATCAGAAGCACAAGACAGGGGCCAGACATTTTGCTTGATCCAGCAAGGAAATACCTACATTTCTGTGCACCGTTTTAAAGCAATGATTTTTAAAAAAAAAAAAAAAAAGAAAATTTGGAAAGCACAGTCCTAAGAGGCTGCACCCCTGAAAACTAAGCATTGCAACAGAGAGCAGACAGCAGGAGCGTCTGGCTGGGGTCAGGCATGCCAGCGTGGGGTGTACCAGCCTCAGAGGAGCAGACGGACAGACATCTGAGGTTATCTGAATTACTCTCTGCTTTGGTTCCAAACCAAAAGGATGCTCCTTGTTCCTAACCACTCCGGAAGATCTTTTCCTGCACTATTCCAACAGTGAAGGACTTGGGGCAGGGAGGGGGATGGAAATCAAAGCAGTGTATTAGAAAGTAAAAAGAAGGGTCAAAGTCTAACCTTTGCTTAGGCCTACCTGAAAGTCCTGTGGTGAGGAAATGGAGGTGCTCTGCAAGAGTTGTGAGTAGCTACTGTGTTACACTCTTAACAGAACAACTCCCTCATAACTGACAAGCAGATGGACAGAGCCAGGATCACGTCAGGTAAGTGATCCTATTGCCATTCAACACTTACACCCAGAATGCACAGGTTGCCCAGGTGACTTTGTGCAAGTCATTTATTCCCTTGGTGTTTTGGATCCCAACCACGCTTTTTGTTTCCTTCCTAATTAGATGCTAAACTATTCAGGATAAGAAAGTGATCCTTCCAGATGTGTGCACATAACACCTAACACAATGAGACTGAAACCTTTATAGTGCCTTCTAGATTCTAGATAAGTAACAAAGTGTATCACACGGGTCTTGTAGAGGAACACAATAGTCCTCCAGGTCTCCACGGCATGACATCATGGGAAGAAAGAACAGAAAAAATAGAAAGCTTCTGTACATTTTCTTGGGAGAAAAGAATCTCTAAAAACCCCTCTCATCACATACCCAACAGCTGGAAAAGAGAATCCCAACACACATGCCCTGACTCCAAAGCTGAGCCCAAGAGCTGGTGGGGGAATGCGTGCCCCAGGAGGTAACTTACAAAATGGTTTCCTTTGTTTTTTCTGTAAACAAGATTTCACGTATCTCTCCAGTTCTCGTAAAGTTGTGGGCTTCAATGTTTCAAAATCTATTTCTATCTCGTCGGGATTGGAGTCTCTGAGGGAAGGTTCCCGCGACTGGATGATATGCACCACCCTGCCTAGCTTCTCCCCGGGCAGGCGATTGATGTCCAAGCTGAGTTGTCGTTTCTCATCATAGGTCATGGGTAGACCTTCCTCCTCCTCGTCTGAATCGTAGGTTGCAGATGCCTGTTTGCCTCCTTTCTTGGGCTGCCTGGGGGGGTTGGCAAGCATGGAAACATTCATGGGTACATAGAAGCAATGAACTCTTTTTTTCTGTTCCCCTTGTAACAAACATCCCAATGCTCTTGGCTTTGAATCTCTAGCCAGATGGCTTGAACAGCACCACAACTTCTGAAAAAGTTCAGAAATCTGACATCAGCTGTTCTACTATTATATTTGAGCCCTGTGAGGCATGACAACAAGCCCATGTAGCAGCAGGAGGGCAGCAATGAAACGGCACATTCTTGCTGGCTGTGCAAAAGGCAAAAAGCAAAACCTTATCTGGGAGTGATCAGGCAGGGATTCTAAGAGAGCTGGACAGTGGAAATACGATGATTCCACTGCCAGCTCTAACTTAAAGACTCCCTGGAGTTGTCTGGGAATGGGGACACTATTCAACAGTGAATTAACTGCTTTGACAACTGAGCTTCACCAGGAACTCAACAGGGACAGGAGAAATGGGCTGGGAGCTCTTGGCATTCCCCTTAAGGCAACTTCCAGAAGGCAGGCTCTTACCTGTTAGCTGTGGTTGTGCTGTTTGCTTTCTTAGCTGGGGCTTTCTTCTGTTGGGTTTGTTTTGGTGGTTGAGCCACCTTGGGTTTCTTCTCCTCTTCAGCTTTTACTTTGTGCTTTTCTTTTTCCTTCTCTTTATCTTTCTTTTTCTTCTCTTTTTCCTTCTTCTCTTTTTTTTTCTTTGGTTTGTTCACTGGTGCTTGTGACAATGCAGCCAGCTGCTCATGGACGGCCTTTAGCTGGGGCAGAACAGTGAAAAAAATTAATCAGACTTCAAGGCAAGATAACCAATGCCTCCACATACCCTTCCTCTACATCCAAACATGTAAGTATGTCCCAGAGTCAGTGATCAAACAATCTAGTGATTGAACTCAGGAGACTTTGCTTGATCTGAAATTCTTTTAAAGAATGCAGTGCAAGTACGCAGAAGCTGACTCAAATGAAAACGTCATTCTTGGTTTATAGGGGCAAATAAAAATTAAGCTTATTAGCTCCATCTAGAGTGCTGACAACTTGGCCTCTGGAATCCTGGGTTCACTTCTTGGCTCTCCTACTAGCTTGCTTTGAGACATCGGATAAGTTATTTTATTAATGTTTTTCAACCGTAACAGTCAAAGCAGCTCACTTCTACAGACGGGGTACAGGGCGACAACATCCCACAGGAAGCTTGTGACAGATTTTGTTATGCCTGAGCTCTCACACAAAATGGGTGCCTCTGTTCTTCCCAGATCCCTAGTCCTGTGTGCACCTTCATTCCTACTCTGGGATCCCCGAAGGAAGCACAGAGCATCAGCACTGAGAAGGGCTATCCCAGAGAAAATCAGTATTACATTAAATACGCACTTATTGCACAGCTAAGTGTTATTCCCCTTTAGCTGGCAGAAAGGGAGATTGCTTTGCTGCCTCCCAGCCTAGATGGGATTTTTAAGAACTAAATCAAACCCTTCCTTCCTGCTGCGCCCTTTCTACTGCACAGACACACAGCTTGGCCACTGCAATACCTGCTCCTGGAGCTCCGCCAGCCGAGTTGCTCGCTCTTCTTCCGAGTCCGAGCTATCCGAGTCAGAAGAGCTCTCCTCACTGCTGTGACTGCTCTCTGTGCTTTTGCTCACCACTGGTGCTGTTGGTGGAGGTGGAGGTGGGGCCTCTGCAGGCTCATCGGGCATCTTTGCGAACCTCATCTCAAAGACATCCTACAAAAAGGGGAAGAAAAACTGGTGACAAAAGGAGCCTCAGCCACCAGGACCACATTTTGGCCTTTTAAACACACCTGATGCCCCACCATTGGTCAGGGTCTTACTGCACTACACAAAGTGCTGTACAAGTAAATAATAATGTACAGATGGGCACACATATTCTGTAAGCCAAAGAAAATTCTCCCATTACTTTATACAGCAATGAATATAACATTTTAGGAGCAGAACGTGGCATTGGGCCATGCCATGTGAAGCGTGTAACAGTTCTGCAGCAGAGAACATGGTTCTTTCCAAGGGCTGCAGGAATCACCGACTCTCCGTTGTTGGTGCCAAGAGCAGATCCGAGCTTGGATCTCTGAATGGACACCTTGGAGCTCAACTAAATGTACTCTGGAAGATGCATTTGCCAACACCTTTACCTGGAGCTTCCTGGCCATGGCTACCACTTCGTGGTCTGGAGGATTGTACTTGTAACAATTAGAGAACATTAACCGAATATCTGCTGCAAAACCTTGTGCATCCTGGTATTCCCGACTGTCCATTTTTTTCTGCAAACAAACAAGCCAAAGGGAAAGGGGAGAAAAAGCCATAAGCAAAAGGCATTTGTAGCTACTGCATGGAGGACACGTGCATCTTGGAGACAGCTCAGAACAGCCTCAAAAATTAACATTTTTCTAAGAGAACAGTAGTTTGTTCTGGCCCACTTCCAATGCTTTTGCCAACTCAGAGATGGTCTTTTCTGCACAAACCCAACCAACAATAATATTAATTAGTACTTAGATAGTGCCTTCTAGATATCTGTCCTCACAACAGCCCTGTGAGGTAGGTTAAGTATTATTATCTCCATTTTATGACTGGGAAAACTACAGCACAGAGCTGCACAGAGCTGTGGGGAAACTTGCCCAGGACCACAGCAATTAAAACTCAACACAGTGGTAAATCCTGGTCTAATCCTCAATGCACAGACCATGACAACTATTTTGTCACTACTAAATGATGCAACTAAAATACTGATAAAGATATTGCAGCCGTAGTAAGAACCCTTGCAGCATCATGGCTGAATGGTATGGCACATCAGAGCACGACACACTGCTTCCAGGTACTGCGTAGGATTTGCCAAGGATCATGAAAAGAATCATGAACACAGCTGCCCTTTTGTCACCTGGGCATTTAGACAATCCCAGGCATTGGCTCAGATGGCAGCAAACACTTCTAGCATGCTAACAAAAGCCAGCAGAAATACCTGAACTTCCTGCCTGTGGAAGAAAGTCTCACCTCCACCAACACCGATTCCACTGGCCAGCTGACAAACAGAAGAACTAGAAAAAAAACACAGCTTTGCTCCATGGATATTTAGGAGGGATTCAGAGGAACCTCCCAGTCTACTGGGAAAAACATCTTTAATATTGGACCACACTAAGCTCAGCTCTTGAAGAGCCAAGCATGAACCGCACAAGAATCACGGTATTTCCTTCCCTACCCGAGTACCAGGCGATCATCACGTTCCAGTTGGAATTGCTCAGCATAAGCCTATCTGGACCACACATCATGCCAACAAGCAGGCAGGCAGCAGCTTCTGGAAATGGGATACTATCAAACAAATCCTATGAAATACAGCACCTCTTCTTCTCAGAGTGCAACACAATGCCAAGGACACAAGTTTAAATAGCCGGACTATCCACAAAGAGGAGAGGATGCCATTGCACAGTCTGCTTTGCAGGGCAGAAAAAAAGATGTCCCAAGTTAAGGGAAAAAAAGGAGAGGGGAAGGAAACAAAATATAAAAATATCCAGATGATATCCAAACAGGTTCAGTTTTCCACCCTTGTCCCTTCCCCCTCCCCCCGAAGGAACCAGTCCTCTGCAACCAGAGGGCTGTGACACCCTGCAAAAGAGGTGGTAAATGTGGACGTACTTTAACAGTACTGAGATCCATGGGGTGTTTGATAATATCATGATAGTCATGTAATTCCAAGGCCTCTGCATCAACAGGTTTGTAAAAGGGCCATGCATAGGCTGCGTGCTTCTTCGAGAGCATCTCCTTGAGAATGCTGTCACAGTACTTGAGGTGCTCAGAGAGTTTGCCCTTCTTCCCTGCGTGCTGGGGGACCTCTCCGTCTTCAAGGTCTTTCTTTGGTGGTTTGATGGGCCGGCCGCCGCTCTCCCGTCGAGCGATGATTTTGGCCTGCTTGGGGTCCGAGAGGGGTGTGGGCGACTCGCTTCGGCTGGCAGTGATGGCGGAGGTGGTGGGGGTTGTCGTGTCTGCTTTCCGCTTCACTCCCTTTTTCTGAAACAGCAGAGGGACAGGCCTCATGAGTACGCGCCCAGCTCTCATGCTACGCTAGCAGAAACCTAGCACAAGTCATCCTTATTTTTGAGATCTGCCTGTCCCCTGATAGAAAACACAATTACTTCACTGGGACAAATGGGACTTGTGACTAGAGGCTTCAACACACAATCCAGTGACTACAACACGATGGATTACTACACGTCATCTGAGCCACAGTAACCAGCCATTCGCACGTCTCCAACCCAACCCCAAACATGATTCAAAATGTGTTAGCTCTATGTATTTCACTGAGATTTAAACTAAGGACTCTTACCTCATGTTTGCCAAGGGAAAGGCGTGCGCCCAGTCGATTACTGCAGCTCAGCTGATGCATCGTGACTTAGTAAGTGTCAGTAACTTAACCACATGTCTGAGTCCCCAGTGGCAGGATCAGGCTATAAGTTCTGAACCAAAGCATATTAATCACCAAAGACCCATGAGCCCTCACTCCCTTGTAGTTAGTGGGTGTGCTAAGGGAGATTGCTTATTATGGACAAAAGGAAGAATTTAATGATTTTGCCTTCAGCAAATAAAACCTCTCTGACATAAATTCAAACTGTGACTGTCCAGTCAGCTCTCTCTTGTGCTCCTATGAAGGATTTATTTCTCTGGAGAGAGAAAGAAAGGGGGGAAAAAAGGGTCCTTAGGGAAATCTAAGGGAAATCTTAAGTAAATCCCAAGCAGAATTAATTTTGCAGCACATATTCGGCAAACTCACTTCTGGCTTCATCCTTGAGTCTTAAAATTAAATTGATTCTCAGAAGCAAGTTATTTGGACAGAAACTGAAGTATGAGACAGGCTTCTGAGGAGGACAGCTTAGCTGCAAGAAGATCTAACTTAAAATTTCTCTAGTAATTCCCAAACTATAAGGTTAAATAAACAAAGCAATTCTGTGGCTCTGTTGGCCCATGCAACCTCACAGAGAACACCAGTACTGTTGCAGTTAATTTCCCCATTCTGCGGGGCAGGGGAGGAAGCTTTCTCTGAGCTATGCTTTCATCATTTTTAGAACAATACACAGCTTGCTAGGAAAATTCCCATTATTTAGAGCAACGTTTTCATTTACCCATAAATTAACATAGTAAATAGTGAAACACCAATGGCAACTCCCACAAAATTCCTCAGTAAGGCAGACAGAACTAATGCACCCAAAACCTGCAGGCAACATCAGTCTCCTCCAACTGGAGTGACAGGCTTGTCTTGAACTGGTTTATGGCAGAGAGGAACATTCATAGTGCTAGAGTCTGCAAACCTTAAAGGGATAGTCCCAGTGAAATCAGGGGGTCAGTTACAGAGGGAAGAGATGCTTTGGGCTATATGGTGCAAAATGGGGGGAACCTCCAACGGCCTTCTGGTTCATGGAGCATCAGCACTGGCTAAGGCTATGGTCAGATGAGAGCTTGTAACTGAGTTGGAGCAATTACAGTTGACATCACCTTAGCTGGGGTGTGGTAAAACTGGGAAAACTTTTCTCATTCCTCTCAAACTTGACAGCAAGCACTTGTCTGAGCACCCCCCAAAGGGACAAGGATGGCCAGAGGCAAGGAGTCAAATGACAAGGAACGTATGTAACCAGCAGTGAGGGGATGAAAATAAAGCACTGCTTAGCAATATTGCCTTCTGAAGAGGAAGGGGTCGAGTTCTCCATTTACCTTGACTACAGGTGGCGTAGGAGGCACCACGGGCATTATCGGAGCGGCAGGCGGAGGGGGAGCAGCGGCGGGAGGGGCAGTGACAGGCGGGACATTAGCAGTGATGGTTGGCACAGGGGTGGCAGCAATGACGGGCGTCTGAGACACGGCTGGAGGGACGTTCTGGAACGGGGCCGGCGGGGAGACGGAAGACACGGCCACTGCTTGCTGCGCTCCTTTCAAACGACAAAGGGAAAACGCACTGCAATGTACTGATGGTTACAAGTGCCGACAAGACATTGGGAACAAAGTGACGCTGGTGCTGCTGGACTGGGAGATCATGGGCTTGGCAAAAGGCTCCCAGTCCAGGGCCACAGGAAATGCACAAAGGACACAGTGTGATTTGCTTGGTGCTGTTACCCAGGGGTCAACAAAAAAAGAGAAATCACTGACCTAAGTCCTCGTATAAGCTTTAGGCCAGCCACATGCACACAAAATACTTCAAGCTTTGCACATGAGGTGTGTGTTGCTCTGGGACAGTCTTCACCCCTTTCATGCTGTCAGAGCTACCTCGTGCTCAGCAAAAGAGCAGGAGCTCAAGGAGAGGGAACAGAGGGACACGGCTCTTTCGGACAGCTGCTGTCCTGCACAGAACTCAGTCTGGGAGTGTTTTTACTATGCATGACAAATGGCAACAACCACTCCCCTACTGCCAGCTAAACAATCTGAAGTCCAAAGCACTTCAGATTTGCCACAAGTTATACAGTGAAAGAACCAGAGCTGCAAGTAGAGCCTAAGTCTCCTGACAGCCAGGCAAATGTCTCTTATGCTAGACCTGCACTGTTAAAGAACTGCCTACTAGTGTAAAGTTACAGGGGACAAAGCTAGTAACTAATAACCAAAGTAGCAATACTCCTCTATGTTCTTATAGCAGCTTTTATCAAAGGATGCTGAAAAGACATCATCACAAATTTCTGAGCTTGGATGAAGTTGCAGCTCCATTTGGTATCTGAGATGTGGGAAAACAAAAAAGGAACGGTTGACTTTCCCAGAGCAACAATTAGACCTTGTTTACAGAAAAAAAAATTGCAACAGTTTAATTCGGCCTACACAAGCTCCTTTATGAACTGTTTTACCATGCTTACAGATGGTTTAGTCCTAAATCCATTTAAAATCAGTTCTAGGTAAGCCGAACCAAACTTGGTTTCTTCTGATATGCAATGGTCTACACAGCCTTTTGCAATGGCTTAATAAATTCTTTCCATCAATCAAATTTCATTCTATGATGTTGCAACCGTGTGTGCAAAAGAAAAATGTTATACAGGGTTTAGGGGATTGGCAAGATTTGAGTCCAAGTCTCTGCTCTGTCAGACTTCTGCCAGGACCTCAGGTGAGCTGCACAAACCCAGGTCTATAAAGGCATTCTACACCATGGTCTGTCACTTGCAGCAGACTGGCAGGTCTGACTACCTTGCCTCTTCTTGCCTTGGTTTTTTTCTTTGCATACAGGAAGCAACAACATTGCCCTCCCTCACTGAAGCGCTGCATGGATGGGTAAGTCACAGACGGTAAGATGTTTGTATGACAAACGCAGAGTGACCTTAAGACAGACAAGCCCTGAAACACTGGGTGAACATTATCCAGACATATCACACTTTCCTCCACTGCTTTACCTGTTAGACTACGTGTTCCCTTCCCAGCCTCCTCACCATTTGCAAAGCCAGGCAGCTTGGAAGGTGGGCCAGGCCTCAGGAACAGGCTCATAACACTTATTGTCAGTGTATTGGGCTAATACCTGCACTCTGTGTGCCCGCTGATGGCTTGCGACCTTTGCCTTTAGGGACTGGGGGTAATAATTCGACTTCCTCTTGAGGCATCTGGGCAACCTTCTGCAGAAATATCTTCTCCAGGGCTTGGGCCATGAGGACGATGTCATCTGTGGGCTGCAAAAAGAAGAATACAAGCCCAGGCTGTATCATCCAGATATGAGAAGCAAAGATGTTCAAGATCAGGCTTTGAAATGCCCAATGAACACTGCCCTTCAAATAAAGGATGGTATCCAAGCTCCAACGATAGACAGACTAGCTCTTCTCCCTCCTTGCACGCTACCCTCCTGCTCTGTTCTGGTCTAGTATGCAATAATTACAGCCTCTAAGTATGCTGCATCCAGAGAGTTATCAGGACTTCCAGTAGGAGCCTGATAACTAACACCCTGCGCATCAGTGTGGAAGCAGCAAACTGGAACAGATGAGCTGCCCTCCCCTGCTCACCAGCAGGTCCAAGAGAAGAGTGTAAACACATACTCTGTGGCTCAAACTAATTAATTCGTTTATTTCAGTTTGTTTTCCAGTCTGGGTCAATGATGACAAACCACTGTAGAAGACATAATACAAAGAATAGAGGCTTTTAACAACCTAACAAAACAGCAAACAAGCCAAACCCAAAACAATAATAAGCACTCTAGAGGTGTGCAAGTATGGACAAGACATAGGCAGGAGTTCTACTTCCTGAACTGCTCTCTGCTGCTAAGAGATACTATTTACTGCTAGACAGCCAGTGTAACACACAGCACTAATACACCACAGACCACCTGCAAAGCACAGCATAAACTGTAGCTCATCTTAAAGAATTCCTAACTGAAAATAAAAGGAGTTAAAAACTTGCTACATAACCCCAGAACTGAAATCTACCTATAATTAAAAGGCACATTTGCCATTTTAACTAGTCTGGGGGAAGAAAGACATAGCACAAAGACAGCTTTGTGCATTTCAAGTAATGTGGTTGCAATTAGTGGCATTCCTTGCAAGGAGGGCCCGGAGCACAGCGGAGCTGGCCCTGTTCAGAACCTGCACTGTAACAGTTGTAGGTGGGCCTTTTCTAGGCAGTGCCCCAGCTAAAGGCTTGTCTGGGCTCTTTACCTTGTTATAAATGTAACAATTTGTAAACATGGTGTTGAAATCCTGCATACATTCACTGGCACTCCAGTAATAGTTATGTTCCAGGCGCTTCTTGATCGTCCCCATGTCCATGGGGTTTTTTATTATTTTGTGATAATCCTGTTGGAGAAACAGGAAAGACGTCACATCTCCTGATACACAGAGTGTTGCTCACATCTCCCTCTAGTCCCAGCTTTCTCCTCATTCCCCCTCCCAAAAAACACATCCCCAGATTTTTGTGCAAACAGCATTTCTGCCTCCCTTTTTAAAAGGCTGCCTCTGGCACGTACAGAAGTTTATCGGTGCCATCACTGGCTAAGGCTGTGCTAAAAGTTTCAGTCTCTCTTTTAAGGGCATTTCAGCCCTTCTTCAAGCAGAAGATGACAGATACGTACCGGCAAATTCAATTTAATTGCATCAACAGGTTGGTAGAAAGGCCAAGCAAACTGATGCTTCCACAAGGTCTTTACCACAACATTCTGCATATATTGCAACTGGTTGGTCTTCCGGCCAGGCTTATTAGGATTAGTGACCTCCGGAGGTGGTGGATTCACAGGGCCCTGAGGAGCCTGGATTGCTGATGTGACTGTGGACATTTTCCTGCTCTTGCTCTCACTCGCTGTCACAGCAGCAGCAATGGGGAGATCTTCTTTCTTCCTTTATGCTCCCTGAACGGGACTGACATCCCATTTCCAGGGTCCAATCATACAACCTACATCAAATGAGAGGAAGAGGACAATGTGTAAACACAGATACTTACTTGAAGTAGGCATGTTAAGACACTTCTGCTGTTGATAGTCTTTGAACCCATGCTCTTTACCCCAACTGCTTCATTCCCTGTAACACACTATCTGGATGATGGGCACAGTTCAAGACCCAAGAGACAGGGGAACAGCAATTCCCAAATTCAAAGCCTGCAGAGAGCCAGTAAGCTTCACAGGACTAGTTCTTGCTTTATCTGGCTCCGAGAGCATCTTTGTGCAAAGAAAACGCATGGGGTAGGATAAGCATACGGTAGGGAATACAGTTAGGATGTAATGCAGAGACTCCCATGAATACACTGATCCAAGCTAGCAAATCCATAGCTTGCAGCTCCACGTAACCTTAACTGCACTGTCTCTAGACCCACGCTGGCTGACACTGAGTCAGCTTATAAGTCTCTACACTGGTGCAATGGTTAGTCTAAAATCCCATAATCAAGAGCAGACGATAGCTGTCAGAGGACCTCAATCCAGAGAAATGAAAGAAGGGGCAGAGGGAGGTGCTGTGAATAGCTGTGAATGAAAGGTGTTACCAGAAACCTCCTAACTGGAAGTGATGTGCACTTTTAAGCTCATAAACGTCTTACTATGTCCCTTACTACACGTACCTGGCAGGGCCCTCAGTTTCATACAGAAGTCTCAAGATACAGGCTCAATGTAAATACTAATATTATACTTATATCCCATGACCTGGCTAAGTGAGCACTGTCATGTTCTCTCTTAAAGGCACATACAAAATACAGAAGAACACACAAATTACATTATTGTATTCTATTTTTTCCCAGCAAACTGGAGGGGAATAAAATGGGCTAGTATCACTGTGTCTTGTGTACCATATGGTAAAGAGCTTTGCTATTTCATCTTCCATAAACATTTGATATTTCAAGTCACATCAGGACTGCAGCTACTCTCCTCATGGCAAACAGACCACAATCACTTTCTAGAGGCAAATTATTTCAAATATCTTCAGAAAGCCACGCAAATACTCTCACTGACACAGGCTTCTTGGCTGCACAAAGAAACATGAGCAGAGACAGAAGCTGCAGTAATAGAGGAAGAAGGAGAGAGCAGTAAGACATCCTAGGGAAAAAACCCCAAAAATCTCTTCTTTGATACAGCCCTAATCATCTCTACTGAGTATCTGGACTAAATATAGAACACCAGCTTACTCTAAGTTGCTGATTAGACGATGGCAAAAAGTAAACACATACCTAATTTGGTGGAATTACAAAAATAGATGTGTATAAACATAAACAGATCTGCAGCAGAGAGGGATGTTTAACTATTGGCATTCTCAGGCTTGCCCAGGTAGCAGAGGCATTTGTATTCCAGAGGCCAGCTGCTGCCCCAGCAGCTCCCTAACTAGGAGAACACTCTGGCACCCCGGTGACGTTGTGGCACAGGGAACCACACCGTAAAGCAGCAGGTGCTCTGGGTGCCACAGCCATCAAGGACACCCGAGTGCTCCAGGTGCCACAGCCGATGGGTGCACCTCACCGTGGACCAGTTTGGCTCACAGGTGTCCCTGGCTCCAGAAACCAGATGTGGTTTATATTTTTAGAGTTAATTGTATAGAAGCACCATAAAAAAATTAACTATGGAAAATGAAATTGTTAAAAACCTAAAACAAATCTGTGTGTGAGTACACATGCTTATGTGTGCAGGGAACAGACAAGACCAGTTATGACTGCCACCATCCTTTCACGAGACCCATTATACTCCATGAATGCAGAAAAAGCAGAGATGACAGCAGGACTTTCTTGTGCCACGTATATGGCACAAGTATAGATCCAGAATCAGGTCTCTGGTCCCTATTTGCTGATAACTCAAGAGCCCAGCTTAGCAGTTCAAAAAGGACTAGTGTCTGTTCCCCAGCTCTCTCACCTGATCAGGCTGGTTGTGCTGCTGTTGGCAGGCAGGGTGGTCACCAAGCAGCCAAGAGGGATGCTGCATCCTCTGGGCAAGGAATTTCAAAACTAGGATGTCACTTGGGATTTCAGATTGGGAAGAAACTGGGGAAGGATTTTCTCCTGATGTTCCACCAACTCCAAGCAGCAGCAGAAATATTGCAAAATGCAATCTTCAGATCAATGGGGGGATGAAACAGACAAAGAATTAAAAAGAAGAAAAAAAGATAATGGGGAAGGTTCATTACATCTCCTTCTGGGCAGCTCTCTGCATGGATTTCAGACCCCAAGGCCTTTGAGCAACATCCATCGTCCGAGTGTTCACAACACTGACTGCAGGCCCCTGGTGACCATCGTTGAAGCATTTTGTTTGCTGTCTTCTTGATTAACAAACTGAATCCAACGCAAGGATTGACAGGAAACAAAACACCCACAGAGAGCAATTCCTACTGCTCTAGAGCATTTCAGTCACAAGTTTGAAACTATGGAGTGTAACTTAGGTCTTCCCTTTAAATAACCTAAGGTTAAATACAATTATTCTCTTTTCATTTGAATTTCCTGATGTCCTCCTACCACTCAAACTCCATTTGAGAAGGATTTTTTTTTTAATTAATTTTTATTAAATCCCAGAACTGTAATTCAAACGCAGATCTAGCTCCTGCCTCTCCCAAACTCCCTCTCTGACCTTAGCCAAGGCACTCAGTATCTTCACACCTCATCTGTGCCGTGGAGATAGCGATAGTTCCCTTCTGTCTTCATCTGCTCCACCCAGCCAGCCTGCAAACTCTCTGGGACATGCACTGCCTCTTCACGTGCACATTTTCATCATCGAGCTTAAACAAGGCTTGTACACTCCACATAACAGAAGCACGTAACAGTCATCAGTGACACAACTCAGAAAGGATTTTAATTAAGAACATTACCAAAAGTAGGAGGGGCAGAATCATCACAGCCAACTCAGCTAGTCCCCTGACAGCTGATCCTTTTTAACTTGCATGCTCCAACTCCTTGGTTATTACAACCAAAAGTGGCTACAAACCCCAAACCTCTTAGCAGCACTGTCATTTAAACGCTGGATCCTGCAGCTGACAGGCAGGAATAGACACCTGGGCTATCTCAGCAGCACTGGAAGTGTCTGTTCCAGGCATAAATACAGCTTTAATGTCCACATGCCTCACTGCACTCTTTTAACCCTTGGTCCATCAGCTTCCTCATCATTTGCTGGGGAAGCAGCTTTGATATCAAGTTATTCCTTAATTTTTAAAACTAAAAAATTGTTTCTACATCCATTCCTTTACTTCTAAAGTTTCAAAATAATATACTTCTTAAGAACGTAAAAAGCAGGATTATGAGGAATCTGGAAGCTGAGGGCACAAGTGTCCAAAAGCATATGACATTGAATTCAGAGAGGCCATGGCCCTGCCTGAGAAATCTACTAGTTGTCAGACCTCATTTATCAAACGAGGAAAGTGAGAGGCAGGACCACCTGACATCCCAACTTCCCCTACAAATCATCCAACATGACACTTAAGTAGACTCACACACAAAAAACAAGCAAGCTTACACAAATTGTCCCGTAACTAGAAGAAGAATCAAAATACACACTCTAGTTGAAGCACTTCAGCATCTACTGAAATTGCATTAATATCAATAATTATTTAAACCATTAGGGAGCTCAGTTGTGAACCAGGACATCACTTTACAAGGTATTGTACAAGCCTGGAACAAAGACTGCCAAAACCAGCCTTGGCACAGACATCATGTGCATCTTCCAGTGAGGGCCTAAGGTTGGACTTCTTTTAGCCTTGGAGTAATAACTTCTTAAATTTAAATTTTTAAATTACTACTTATCCTGTTCCTCAGACCTGTAGTGTTCAAGTAATAGAAGCTGTTCTTTTCTGGCTGCACATGTACAGTTTTAATATGACAAATTTAAAGTACACCCTTTTGCTGTCATACATGAAGAGTGGACACTGCTTCCCACATTGTGCATTTCTCCTTACTCATCCCAGTCTGGGACGGCAACTAAAAGCAAAACCCAAACCCAAACTCCCAAGTAAATCTTGCTTCTCTGGAGTTTAAGTCTGTCCTTTTGTGCTAAGTAGCAACCTCAGCGTGGCATCCAGCAAAGCTATGGGGTTTGGCTCATCCCTCAGCCAAACCAGCCATCAAAAAAACCCAGCTAGCCTGGAAGGATTTTTTTTTAAACGTTTCTTTCATTGAGTTGCTCGCATGGGTCAGTCAGTGGAGAGACAGTTGGCACGGAGAAAACATGTTAATAATTCCCTGTACCAGAAGGATAACATTTTACTCAGCTGATGCAGCCCACAGACTGTCTGTAGTGGTGGAGGTTATTTTAAAAGGAGCTATAAAGCCCCATGAAACGTGCCCTGTGCCAGTACGCCTGCTGCTTCAGCTAACGGCTCTGCCACTTCCTTTGGCAGCGCCGAACATTTAATGGATGGCTCACTCCCTTGCTGCTGTTCGTGCAGTACAGGATGGTATTTGTTTTGATTGCAAAATTAGAAGGTAGCAAGCATTATGTTAGCATGTGAGCCAAACAAACTCTTTTTTTTTTCCCCCTTGGTATAGTATTTCTGCATGGTTACTTGGACACTGATCAAAAACTGGCGCAATTCCAGCCCAGCCAGAAACAGCGATATAAATCTTCCCATCAGGGAAAATTATCAAGTTTAAGAGATGTCCCTTGACCTCATCTTTATCTCCACATTATTATTTACATTACGGTAGCACATGGAGGCTGTGCAGAGACCGAGGTCCCTCAGCACTTAGCACTCTGCAGACACACAGCAAGACCCTGTTCCTACCTCGAAGAGCTGGTGCTCCCAACACACATTTCACATGGTGGTGAAGTGACCTGCCCGGGGCCACGCAGCGAGCCTGCGTCAGAGCCAAGAGCCCTGAACCCCGGCAGTGCCTGGCCCCACTTACGTTAGTCCATCAGAGAAACAGCCCCTCCGAAGCAGCGCTGCTCACACAGATGTGAAAGGCAGCGGCTGAGCCTTTCTGAAGGTAGGACAGAGGCACCAGCCAGAACCACCCTGAGACAGCAGGGCAGCTGGAGCAGGCATCCTCACGCTGCTGCTCCAAGCATTACTCCCCTGCACAGGCTCCTCGCAGCAACCAAAGCAGATGCTCAGTCCCTTTTTCCCCCAGCAGCAGCAATAGCTGGAAGCTTGTGCCACCATATGCTACTCCCCATCTCAGAGAAGCAGCAGGCCCATGATCATCTTGTCCAGACTTTCTTACAACTGCAGGAGAGGTTTAGTGCACCACTACTACACCTCAACACAACCTTAAGGTCAGATAAGATTATTAATTGAGGGCTGTACCCATTTCAGTCTATGGCTGTAGAAAGTAAGGGCTACACCACCACTCCTGGTGGATGTCCTCCTTTTACTCCTAACTCTGCCCTCCTTTCCCTTCACAGCCCCATATAGGAATTGAACTTCAGGCAGCTTTGTGCTCTGAAAGTCCATTCAGCTGTCCTCATTGTCTCCCATATCATTAATTCCACACATCAGAGATGTGCTTTTAATGCATATTATTTTGAGCACAGCCCCAGTAACATCCTGAGACTGGGAGATGCAACTGTGTCCTTAACTCACCTCTGCATGAGGGAGGGAAAAAGATCACAGAAGATTAAGCCAGTTCCTTGGCTTTTGACTTGGTTAGTTTAATGCTCATCAGATTATGCAGATGGATTTCCCACCCTTGGTCTCTCCTTGGCTATTATAAGAGCAGGTGTCTCCTCAGTAAGGAACCTGTGGGTTCCTAAGCAGTAGATAAGAATTAGCCAGAAGTAACTGGTAATTTCAAGGGCCTTTGGTTCTGATACATACTCAATGCTCCCTGCAAATCAGGCTGCTTTAAGATGTCTCACATCATGCCTTCAAACTCAGGGGTACCCAAAAGTCACTTTATCTTGATTATAAAAGCAGTGGGGACTTTTATATGCACTATTCTAGGCACCTCAAATAAAATGATTGTCTTTCTGATAATTACAGGCCAGAGTATTTCTCTCCAAGTTGCTAACGCCACAGGAAGCACCTTCTGATCAAGTCCAAGCAAGAATTTAGATGAATGTCACATACCTCCTGCAACATACAAATCATATGGGGCTCAACTGCTTCCTAAAGGCTGCAGTTTCGAATTAGCTTTTGAGAACAGTTAAAATCACCAGCCTCAGTAATGGATTAGGTATGGTTGATCTTGTTTTGGAGTGGGGAAAAGGGCAGAATGACTCTGGACACTTCTTGCAGCCCTACTTTTCGTGGTCCTCTGAAAACATAGAGGCAAATTTTAAGTTGGACATATGTTGGCTTTGCGCAAGCTCTTGAGTTACACACAGTTTTGTTAACAAGGCTACAGGAGGAAGGAAAAGTGCAAGTGGTTACAGAGCTTACTCTGTGTTGGATTCCTGACTGGAAGAGTTCAGCCAGCTTTGAGACCTGACTCTGCCGTAAGGATTGGACTGAGATTTTGGAAATAAAGTGAACTGCACTTGCAAAAAATCTTCCTGGAAGTACTTCAGCAAATGAACTGGGTGACCTATAATGAAAATGTTAACCAACGCTTGCAGCAGTGGAAATAAGCATCTAGGAACAGGTTTCAGAGCATGTAAAGCAGCTGGTGGCTTGCACATCAACACTCTGGAGCGGCAGAGTCAAATCAACAGGATGGGAATGGCTGAGTGCTTCCCAGGAAAATGCTAGTGGTTGTGCCTCTCACAACAAGATACACCAATTATACCTTTATGGCAATGGAGAAAAAAAAAGTGTTGGGCTGTTTCAGCCTTCGTTTTCATAACGGAAATCTGGCGCAGAAAGGAAAGTGTTTGGGAGAATCACATGCCTGGGCATAGCCTGCTCATGCCATTTCTTCCTAGAGGGGAAAGGTGGAGATGAAATGAAATTACCTTGCATGACCCACAGGGTTGAACCCACACCACCTCATAATCAGGGGAAGACCAGAGAGAAGCCAGACAGCAGGCAGTCAAGGTTTACAGAGAAAGGAGCGAAGGTGAACCTGCTTTGGAGCATATGCGCTCTCTTATCTAGTGCACTGTAACACACAATGCTTATTTGGCAATTTCTAGCACTTGTAGCGGTTACTGCAGCCCTCCAAAAGCCCATGTGCAGCAGAAGCCCTGCAGCCGTGGACATCAGGGAAAAAGGAAGCGCTGGGAAGGTGCTGGCATCTGGCCACATACCATACAAGCTCCCAACATGTCAGGAGCAGAATGGGGGGCGGGGGACCTACGGGAGGCAGGAACATGGCTGAAGGCACATTGGAAGTATGGTGTAAACCACAACATAGACAGCAGCTCGGTCCTCCTCTGTGATTCAGTAACCACTTCAAGCCCCATCCTGCAAAGCGCTAAGCAACTTCCCCCTCTCCATCAGTTGCACAGGTTCTGCGGCTCAGCACCTCTCCACAGAGGGTTTTGCAGACTTATCACCTCCAAGATACAACTAATTGGTCCATCAAGATAAATCTCTTTCTAAGGAAGGTTTAGGCAAAGACAGAAAAAAACTCAAGCTCTCCACACTTTTTGGCCCCTCTACCTGGGTCAACCCCTTGTCTAGCTGTCCATTAGGGAGAGATAAAATGACAAAGGAGGTTAAGTGCTAGATATCTGGGGCTGGAGAGTCTATTCAGACTGATCAGACTTGTGGATGCTCCCATTGTTGCAGTTACAATAGCAATGACAGCTGATCTAGTCAGTGCTACCCAGCCCCGAAGATACATCCTCTCACTGCAGGTTAAACACCTCAACTTAACTGTGTTTCATCAGGATGTGCCTAGACTCCAACTGCACTATGACCCAGAGGCTCCATTGCCCTGACTGGGACCAAGCACAGTGCAGCATACACAGAGCTTCTGCCCTACGGAGTGAGCAGTCCAGACAGGCCAGGGAAGAGGCAAAAATTGGCAAGATGTAAGAGTCTTAAAAAGAAAAACTAAAAATAATAATAATAATTAAAAAAATCACAGTGCAGGTTAGTACCACAACCCACCTCCTTCTGTCTCCTAATTCCCCTCTGTTCATCTATTACTTTACAGCCTACCTTCTCCAAAGCATGACTTATCCAACACATGATACTACTGCCGATCCATCCTGTGACCCCAGAAACCAGTTTTGCGAATTTCAGGTCAGCAAACCACATTTCAGTTAAATTATTTTAAAAAAACACAAACAAAAAAAAAAATCCCACACTCTGGCACTGGCCCAAATTTCAGATGATATGTGCATAACAGAAGCATTTCGGTACACCCATTAAAGAATGATGTGGCAACATCTGCACAGGCTTCAGAACTCCTAATGGGATTATTCTATGTCTACACCCTCACAGGTTCTCTTTTTCTGCTTTTTAAAGGATGTGATCTGCACAGCTAAATATTTGTGTTCTGAAAAAGACAGTCTGCCATTCCTCTTTTTAATCAGTATATGGTGCTCTGTGTACTTCTACAGTGTAAGAAGGAAAACCTCAAGCTCACTCAGTTTGATTCAGCATATAGTCTTTCCACAACAGGTTTTGTCATTATTATTTCTTTTTCTGCACTTTGATTTCCAACAAGAGAGATTATTGGACACAAAGTGTTTTGAAGAAAAGGCAAAAACACAAAACCAAAAACCAGAGCCTAATGCTGGGCAGAGCATCTTCAAGCTTCTGCTATATCTGCAAAGAATTACAAAAAAAGACAGCTACAAAACAGGATGCTGACACCTCGGCTCAGTTCTCGTCACCCCATGCTGTAGGCTTGTCAGTTCCCCACTCGTAAAATGGGGATATGAATATTTCCACTACCATCTATAACTAAAGTCATTAGTCTTTTCCCATGCATTTATCCATTAAGTCCTTTTCTCAGTGTTATGATTATACCAAATATTAAGGAAAAAAAGCAAACACACAGAGGAACCTATATTTAAAGGTGTTCAAATACCATAACTTTGAGTTCTGGAAACACTCTTCTTTACTAAGTACAACGCTAATAGTCATTTGAAGAAACTGCAAAGCTAAAATCGCCATCTGCTTTACTCCTTTCCCCCTGCTGCAGTGCTCTTTAAACACGTTTCTAAAAGATAAACCACAACACCCAAGAGGTCCTTCATGGCACCTGTTAGGGAGGGGGGTTTAGATACAGCCAAATTCCACTTCCAGCTGAATTTAAGAGGCTACATGTAACAGGAAGATTACCTCCTCTTAATTAAACCAAGTACAAACAGTATTCTGAGCAAGGTATAAAATACAGAGCCCTTGCAAATAGCATTCAATTTCTATGTATTACCCAGTTAAAGGATTGTTTTCTGCTCTGTGCACCTAATAACCTACACCGCAATTCTCCCTTACATCACCAGTACTTCATGGCCATATATCAGCATTATTAATATCATTTACAAGTGCTAGAGATGTTATCCTTACAGGCAGCTCCACGCTAACATCGACAGAGAAGACAGACTCTTAATAAACAGACACAGATCCGTATGTTAACTTGTTAGAGGCATTTCACAGTACACAGCAGAACCATCAAAGCGATTCATTAGAGAAAAATATCTTCCTTCATGAACAGACTTCCCTTGCGCACTCGTGCTCCAACACTTTCTCCTACTCAATTTTTAATTTTTTATATATTAAAATGATTAAAGTTACTATTTTGTAAAAGAACAGATTTGGTTTAGGACAAAAAGCATTACAAGTGTAGCAAGAACAGATGAGCTGTCACTGGTTTAAATCATGCTCTGGGTTTACAGCTACAGCACTGCCACTTTCCCATGCAAAATCTACCTAAATCAATATCTGACAATCAAGTCAGTTTAAGGGGATGAACAATGAAATGAAAGTGATTGAATTACCATGACATAAATATACTACTTGTTAGCTGAGCCACAGTAACATTATACTTGGTAATGGGGCAGAGTAAGAACACCCACCCACCAGGGTAATTATGGCAGCTGAGCTGACAGAGGAGCAGTGACTTGTCAGGCTGTGGTAGCCCTCCCATTTGTGACCACTCACCCCCTATGCATGTTCCCCTAAACAGCTTACACCAACTTACTTTTACCTGTTTCCAAACCATTTTAAGTGCCAATTGTCTTTGAACAAGCACATTGTTGCAGAATACCTCAGTGTGTTAACTTAAAGCAAACACAGCCAAACAAGTGCAAGAGGCTGAAAAGTGCCTCCTGATTTTCCTCAGGTTATAAACCTGTCAGGGTTTAAAGCTGGGCCAGCTATTAAACTGATGGCAGACACTCTCTATTAACCCTCCTCCCCCCCCAGAAGGGGAAGGAAAAGAGAAAAGGGAGAGAGACTTATGGGGTGGAAAGTTAAAATAGTTTTAATAAACTATAACAATATAAAAGAGTACAATAATGGAAATAATTAAATATATACAAATACATACAAAACCAAGATCGAGCTCCCCTGATGATGGTCACGTCACCACCAGCACTGCAGGGCAGGCTCCAGGAAGGCCCAGACTGGGCCCAGCGATGGACGGGAACTGGATTCAGGAACGCAGGGACTGGGATCTTTGGACACCAGCCATAGCAGAAAAAGAGCGAGACCCTCGTGATCCTCCAGCTTTATACTGAGAATGACGTGTATGGGGTGGAATACCTCGTTGGTCAATTTTGGGTCACCTGCCCTGTCTGCTCCTCCCTGGAGGTGCGACCCTTCTACGGCTCTGCACTCGTAATTAGTGAGGAATTTAGCAGTGACCTTGGTTTCTCTAATAGTAAGTACAGCAAGAGCCTTTCTGCATAACATCCCTACCGGTGCCTCAGTGATAACTATAAACTTTGAGCGTTATCAGTCCTAGAAGCAGACACTGTCTGCAAAACATGCAGTTAGTTTCAGAAAGCACAGTTCCTTAGAAGCAGCTTAGCTGAAAGTAAAAATCACTGAAAGGAAAACTGGTTCTGTTTTAGTCCAAACCAGAACAGTTGGGTAGATCCATAAATTTGCTCAGCTTATTCAAGGAAGTTGCAGGTCAGCTAAGGTGTGAATAAACTGTGATAGCTACGCTGCTGTCGCTCCCTGAGAGGGCATCAAAGCAGTTTCCACTGCCTGAGTCTACACATCTGACTTAGACTCCTAAACAGTCTGTGGGAAAGGGAAAAATTTGGATCTTAGAGTCTATCACCCCTCCCTATGCAGGGAGCAGAGGCTGCTCATTCGAGGGGAGGGTGCTCCCTACTGCCTAACACACCCAAGGGAGGAAGGTGGTCTCCCTCCGCACAGCCAGAGGAACACTGCTCTCTCCACGGACTGCTGGGGCAGGCAGACAGGCTCCCAACAGGAGCTGAGCTTCCCCACACACAGCTCCTGCTGAGAGCACCCACGGCTTAGCTTCCTGCGCAGTGAGAACAGACAAGCCCTAAGCCTCTCTTAAAGCTCCTGCATATGGATGAAGTTCAAGTCAAAGGAAGAACGACCACGACAGTGTGGACACAAGTATCCTAATTTATTCCCACGCGGTTTATTCCTGTCCAAGAAAACAATGCACTTTCAGCACACTGGCTGACACATAGTACCCACACTCAGACAAGCACTTACTCCAGCAAAAACTTAGGGGAGCATGTCCTCTTCCACATGGCATTTTGAAGAGCTGCACTTTAGGGTCTGTAAAATAGCGTTAAACAGAACTGTAGCACCAACAGGAAAGTTGCAAAAAGGCAACGCTTTCCAATAAATAACAGCATTCTCCATTATACCCACACACAATTCTTGCACATACAATACAGAACACACACGTGCCCAGAGTATCAGTCTCACTACGGCCCACAGTACAGCACCGTTCCCAAGCCAGCCTTGGTAAGCAAAGAGGCTGCTACGTCCTACGTCCCCTCCCAGCAAAACAGCACAGTGCTGCAAACTCTGCACTCGCTTATAGCCAAACCTATTGACCAGTTCAGTTTTAGAAAACAGATTTCTCTCGGCATGGCCATACTGGTGGGTTGCAAGAAAGTGAGATCCTCAACCAGGCACCCTCCGTAATGTCACACAAGGATAAGTTGGGCACTTGAACAAAGTTACACAAGGAGAAATGTGCCTTTCCTTCACTACAGCCTGGGTTTGGTTACGATGGGCGAGTCAGTCCCACGGAGAGCATCTCTGTTCGTATATTTATGTCAGTGCATGAAGTCCTCTGCAAGGATATCAGTGCAGCTGTATCACAGTGCTCCACTTGTAAACTTCAAGAGTGGAACAGCTCTTGGAAGGAAAACTGCAATCCTTTTCTGTCTTTGCCTCTCTCTTTTTAAAGGAAAGAGAGGAGCAAACAGGATCATTCCTAAAGCAGACCCGTGTCAATCAGAACTGAGTCTAAATCTCAAAGTTTGGAGCTAAATGGAATCAGTTCAGCCAGGGCATTTTGTTCCAGATTGGTCCCCCATGCACAGAAATTTCACCTCAGATTGTCTTTGCTACACCTGTTGCGATGCTGGTGGAGAAAATGTTGAGCCCTGGTCCCAGCAAAGTAGCAAGACAAACAAATCTACTCCTCTGCCCAGGTTATCCATGTTGCTGAAACACTTCCAGACATGACGGTGTCTTCTTATCAGACTCGAGTTGGAAAGAGATTGAGGCCTGGAAAGGTACGAAAGGAATCCAAAATAGACACGAGTGTTTCTTCAGTCAGTATCTTATCAGTAAGAATGGGAGAAGGAATAAGGACTAGCAGAAGCAGCAGCACATTACGGTGAATTCCCACACTGCTCTCCAGAAGAATTTTAATCCTTCCAATATTGGCTTTAGCAAAAAGTGGGTTAAAGAGTTAGTGTGCCCCAAAGAAAGCTGTTCACCTCCAACATGCACTAATGACTGACAAAAATACACTAAAGTCACAGTAGGATACTGTGGAATGAAAGGCTCGAGATACACACATCCTTCCAAAATGTCCTGACAGCTCACTGAGCAGCGCAGCAAACAATGGCTCCTTCCTAATTCCCAGAACTCTATTGCTTACAATGGTGTTCTGGGCTATTACTGGAGAATAATGTGGCAATTTAAAAAAAAAAAAAACAAACAAAACAACACAAACAACAAAACAAAACCAACACACACAACAAAACAAAACATACAGTTCACAGTAATGATTGGGAAACCCACTGTGGATTAATGAATTTTGCAAATTAGCAAAGAAGGAGCAACCAGGATTAAAGAGAAACAATCAACAACACTGAGATGCAAAACACACTTTGTTCATTTATTTAGCAAAGTGTAGTTCTGTCGACGCTGAAAGCACCTGATAGCTCACCAAAGTAGACAGAGAGTAATATATTTTGTAAAAGTAATTAAGCCTTTGAAACATGAGACCTCACTACATCACTCGGCTGCTGCTGAGGAGAGGGATTTGACTCCTGAGTTGTTTGTGCTGTCAAGGAGAGCGATCAGGCTCCCAGATTTCTCCAGGGAGGAGCGAGATTCTAGGAGTGCAGCAGGGCTTGGCTGGAAACCCACAACCCACTGCACAAGTGCCCCCCAAAAAGTTAAGAGGTAAATATTAAACAGCATCTCTCAGAACTTGTACCAATTAAAAGATGCATCTGTAAAAACTATGGGAAGCGCCAGCCTTCACCAGAGCAACCTGCTTTATCTGTGTGTGCTGCCTTCAGGTCCCTGAGGCTCACGGGGGAAGAGACCCTCAGGTCAGGCAGGCTGGACCCCCAGCCCGCAGACAAGCTTTGTGGGTACCAAGAACCTCTGTCAGACTCCCCGCCATTTTAGGAGACGACTGAAGGATAAAGTTTTAAGCACACGGTTCTTAACTCAGGGAAGAAGCATTCTGCAAGATTATTAAGAATGTGATTTAAGTCATTGTACCCAGTGCAGTTACAACAGCGCAAAGAAACACCAGCTGCGAAGCCTCCTGAAATACTGGCATTTGCAGACACTAACAGAACCAGCCTTCTTCAGAGACAGATAGTGAAAGAGCACTGCTGAAGGCTCAGCATGCTTACTGAGCTGGAACATCAGACTTCTTCAAGATGCTTTTCTTCTAAATAGTTTTTAGATGACAAGAACTGAATTTTTTAAAGCACCTCAGTGCATAAATGATTTATTTCCAGAAGCAATGGAGCCTAGTTTTCACTTGACGTTAACGCAACTAATACTCCAAAGTCAGTTTTGAGAGCAAACCTCAGACACTTTACATTGCACATGCCTTCATTCTTAATTTAAACTCTGCATGCATAGGTCACTCAAACTAAAAAGCCTTTCATTGGAACAGCTACTCTCTCAGCACTGAGCACTGTATCGGCACTGAGTATAGAAGACAATATCGCAATCAGGCTTATGCTGAACATTGAATAAAACTGTTACCCTCTGCCCAACCCTTTTATTAAACATTGTCTTGAAGCACTAAATACATGCATGAGTGAGTATTTTTAACCAGTGTGGACTAAAGAGAAAGAAATACACAGTCTTAGCATTTATTCTTTCCAAAAAGGAAGGCTTTGAGGTCAGGAGTTACTCTGTTTCAGCAGGAGCCTCCCAGTGTATCATTAAAAACTCATTAAACTTCCATGCTAACAAAATAAGACACAGAGCAGCCTGCTAGTGCTGTGATCTGCAGATTAGGAGGCAGGACTTCGCATTTACAGTACACTCAAGTGGCTGGGTAGTTGTAAGCAATACAGATCGAGGGTTTTTTTTTGCTTGTAAAGCAACCAGACTGCTTTGGGGATTTCTTGTTTGTTTTGATTGATGCATATTTATTCTGCACTTCTCACCCATACACTGCAGCACATACGGTAGTCACCAAGTCCTCTAATACCTTGGCTTATCACTATGTGAATTAAAGACAAGAGTTTCAGCTTTAAACCTAGATTCCCAGCACCTCCTCAGCACACTCGCATACACTGAATGCATTAAAAATACTAACAAGCATATTTCAAAAACACTTCTCCATTTCCATCAAAGAACAGCAGGTGTGCTTTGCTAATTGGGTTACCTCCTAACCTACTATTTACTGGTGTCAGGGAACTTAAGATGTTAAAAAAAAAACCTAAACAACTATAAACATTCAAAGTATTAGTGAAGCCATCGTATTTGCTTATCCAAAAAAGTTTATTTTAGTAACTTTTGATTCCTGAAGACATCAACTGAAAGGTACATCCACACTACAGAACCGCCACAGAACACTTAGCATGAACCTTAACAGAATGCATGCTCCATAAAAGCCATTTCTGCAGGAAAAGCCCTCCCTGTTAACACCCTGCAAGACCAAACCACGTAGCTTAAAGACGCGCACAGATCTGCGACCTGAACACTACAGCTTTGTTTGAAAGTGAAACCAAGCAGGCTACAAATAATGCTCTATCCCCAGCGCCCAGGGAGGTGCAAAAAGCAAACAAGTAGTACAAACGGAGGAAAAGTCCAGCTGAGTTTTGAAGTTTTACATTTTATTATCAGTAGCATTATTTATAGCGTGACATTTCTATATATAAATGTGATCTGCGTTTCTTTTTACACCTATAAAGCATATCAAGTTTAGGCAAAGAACCCTTGGTTTCCATTTATTTGCGAAAGTTCGGTAAACACCAGATATTTACAGGAGCAAAGCCGCTGTATGTACATACACACTAACATACACACACGGACACCGCACCAAACGCGCACTTTCCAGCGCATCATAAGCAGCCTGCTCAGACCTTTTTCCAGCTCACAAGCCAGCGACCCAGGCGGTGGGGGGCAGCGGGATATGGCCCGGAGCAGCCCGGGGCTCGGGGCCGTCGCCGAGCCCCGCTTCGCACCCCGCGCCCCGCTCCGCGCCCGAGCGCGGCCGCTCGCTGCCGCCGGAGCCGGGCACCGCGCAGCGCCGGGTGCGGGACTTGCTGCTGCCTCGTCGTTCCCCCCGTTTTGGGTTTGTTTTTTTTTTTTTTTTCTCTCCCCTCCCCTTTTTTCCTTTCTTTCTTCCTTGTTTTTAAGGGCGCCTGCAGCTCTCCTTTTCCTCGCCCCTAATTTTCCCCTTCAAAAAGATGGCGGGCAGAGCGAGCGAGCGAGGGAAAGCGAGCGAGAGAAGGGGAAGAAGAAGAAAAAACAAAACAAAACAGAAAAAAAAAATAGCAAAGAAAGAAAACCCCTCCTGCGTGGGGGCCCGGGGCTCGGCGGGGCAGGGGCTGCGCCCGTGCGGGGCGTCTTCGGGCGCTCGGCGAGAAGGGGAGGGGGGAGCAGAAGATGGAGAAGAAGCGGCAGAAGCAGAAGAAAAGGGTGGGCAGGAGCGGCGGGGCCGGGAGGAAATCAATGGCCAGGCTGCAGCCAGCCCCGCCGCGCTTTGTTGCATTGTCGCGGCGCACAAAGGCTGCGGGGCCGCGGGGAGCGACGCGGGGCTCTCGCAAGAAGAAGGAGCAGAAGAAGAGAGGAGGGGAGGGGAAAAAAAAAAAAAAAATCAGCATTGGCCTTTCCCAAGTGGGTTTTGCCTTCCTCCCCCTTCTTCCCCGGCCCCCCTCCCTCCAGAAACCATGGCCCAGTGCTAGCAACGCACACACAAGCATCTAACAAATAAAGGGAAAGATTAAATAGATTACTTTGCCCCGGCAGCTCCAGCAACGTTTGCCTTATAGTCCCTCCAGTTGCTCTTCTTTTTATCCTCGGCAAGGCAGTATAATAGATGCGCTAAGGCGCCCCAGAGCTCATGCGCCGGGGCGCAAGGCCATGTGGGGACGGTAGTCCCGGGCCGGGCGGGGGGAGAGGCGGCCACCGGCCCCCGGACTACAAGTCCCAGATGCCAACGGGTCCCCCCCCGCCCCGGCCCGGTCCCCCGCTCCCTCCCCGGGCCGGCGGGCAGGGGAGAGGAGCCGCAGGGGTGATGCCCCGGTCAGCGGGGCGGGCGGACGCGCTGCCCCCGGTGAGCCAAACGCCTCGCGTGGGTTTGGGGTGGGGGGACCGCGATAAACACCCGCAGGGAGGGGGCGGCTGGTGGGTCCCCCCCCGGGGCAGACATTGCCGGGGAAAACCCCGGCTCCCCCTCTCCGCCCGCCGTCGGGCTCTGGAGGTACGAGAAGAGCCCTTAAAAGTGCGAGTGGGACCGTGCGGGGCCGCTGCGGGGACCCACGCAGGGTCACGCGTGCTGCGTGAGAGCGAGTTTTAAATCACAACTGCGAGGGCTGCCTTACTCTGTTCTACCCTTTTTTTTTTTCTTTTTTAAATCGCGGTTTGCGTTGGGTAATGCGCGCTCGCGTTTATTACGCAACAACTAATACGAGCCGCAATAAAAATAGAACGCGGCCGATGGAAGCTGGAGTAGTAAGTGGCAAAAAAAAAAAAAATCCATCAAGAAAACCCACAACCCGAGGGGGTTTACACGGGTTAGCGTATTTCATAATATCATCAACTGCTGAAAACAACGAGAGAAATAATCTAATGTATACAATAACAACAGAATATGAATTTGACAAACACACCCACCATAAAGCATCAACAAACATGAGAACTGTTACAAATGCAAACACTTCTAAATAACAGAGCAACACAGCCTGTATCCTGAAGCAAATCTACAAATGAAAACAGAAGTTTAAAAAAAAAAAAGAAGATACTGTTAGAACCCCAAATATGATTCCATTGCTGCGGCACAAAAAGAAAGACAAAAAATAGAATTGTTGGAAAATAAATGAGTCCAGGGGAAACATTTGAGTGCCAACATAAAATAAGAAGTAGTTAGGGGATTTCTCTGTGGACACATATGCCAGCAGAGGCTGCCACACTGCCTGTTACTGACAGCCACGCGGTGATGCCAATTAATAAGTCAGTTTATTGTAACCATAAGGTGAAGGCAGTTTTACTGAAAGACCTTATTTCCAGAAGATTAGCTTTTGAAAAACGTGACCAACGAGACTGAAATTTCTCAGGAGATTGGATATAATCAGCAAGATGGGGTTTTGTACAGGCAAGACTAGAGATGCTTAGCAAATTCCACTCAGCCAGGCTTGTGGCTGCTTCAGGATGAAACCAAAGTTGTGCATATGCCTTAACCAAACCCAAGAAAAAGCGCTTTTTTTTTTGCACCCAACCTCAAGGCTTGTGAGAATTCAGGAACCAGAAACTCACTCACAGCTGTACCACTCCTGGATGTACCTACTTTGTAAGACAGCATTTGAAGTTGCATCTGCATCTACAGCCAAACCCCACGCTTGGGCAGTGTGTGCCTTGGGCTTCCCTCTGCCACAGGCACCTGCGAGTTGACCTTTTTCACTTGCCCATCAGGTACCTGAAAACCACTTCAGTGCCCTCTGCACCCAGAGCAAGTGGCCTCTGCAGGATCCAGAGCACACAAGCAGTAGGAAAAAGGTACATTCTGGGTCTTCTTAAGGGGAACAGCTACGCTTTACAAGCTGGTGTTCACTAAACTTGCCCCACGTCTGGTCATCATATGCTCCAGGTTGCCAGACTTAGCGAGGCAATCCCTTTGAAACACCACCTGAACTCTGCCCTGCCTAAAAAGTGTCCTGGACACCAGATATCAGGGGTATAGGGAAGGACTGGATTTTGAGGACAGTGCATTTTTACCATCATTCTGCTGTATTCCCATTTTCAAGGCAATTCTAAAAGAGTACACGTGTATCAAAACATCCGAGAGCTGAAGAGTACCAGGTCAGTTCTTTTGAACACACAGTCTTGCTCCAGTACACGCCTGATCCACATGGGTAAGCAGGGTGTAAATTTATGAATGCTGTAACATACACAGACACCAAATCATGAGCATGACCAAAGAGCCCCTAAATGAAAACTGCTGCTGCTCTAGGCTCGGAGGCTGAGAAAAGCTGGCAGGCTGAAGCTTTCTGAGGGAGTGGGCAGGGAGTAATCAGCTGAGTATTCATTATGAACACTTGGGAAAATGTACGCCTTTCACACTCTAAAGACTCATTTTCAGCTGAACCATAATCTGAAAGTTTGATTTTTAAATGTATTCATATTTTAGTTGGAGACAAACTCCTGCAACAAAGGAGTGTGTTGGCTGAAATGTAAGACTTGGCAGAGTTAGAAGCAACTGAACAGGGGGTCTCATGATGCAAAGCGTTCAGCAACCTCAGCAACACGCAGAGAGCGCAACAGGGGGCTGAGCAAAATGGGTGAGCACAGGCAAAAGGGCAGAGACGAGAAGCTAGAAGGGTCTCTGCAAGAGCATAAAGCCCTTCAAGCTGGCAGGGCAGAGTCACCTCACAGTGAATATACACAAGTTAAAACTGGAGTTTGATCCTCACTGGAAATCCACTCTCAAGAGCAGCTTGGTGGTGGAGGGTGTGACAAAACTGCAACTCAAAAGCAGTCTCCAGCTACACCTTATACATCCTCATCTCACCCAGGGTGGGTGTAAGACAGTTTCATCCCCAATTGTTATGTTCATTATGCATCAGGCTGAGCAGGCAACACAATTCACATGGGAAACTGTCCCCAGAGATTTCACCACTATCAGCTTTCAATCTGGAACATACAAGTCACTCACACACTTACCTGTAGGTCTGCAAACTTGCACTTGAAAAACCCAGCAGCATCCTCCAAGGGAATAGGAAAGCAAACATATTCTAGGGACCCTTAAAGCCTTCTTTATACCAGGCAGCGAGGTTAGATAATGGTTTAGCCAAACAGTCACAGGCTAACTCGGTTTGAGTAAGCCCCATAGGAGGTACAGTGAAATCAAATCAGAATGATTTAAGCACAAGTTACCTAGTCTAAAGTAAAACACTTAGACTGAGAAAAAGATAGTTACAATCTTCAAATGAATTTCTGAACTGATTCTGTCCTATTAGTTTTACACACAAGATGTAACAGTCTGCCTGTTCTGGGGTACCTTAAACACCAGCTTTTCCATAAAATGCAAAACTACAGCAGTAACTTTCTACTTCTGCCTCCTCCCCAAGCTCAGAGGAGCATCCTAGATTCACAGAAAGCCTTTTGATTAGCCTCTGTGGTCTCTTATGTTGCACCTCCAGTTACCCAATTAGTACCTTGTTAACTAACACCTGCAGTGTATTTATTCCTTGCCATTGCACTGCTTTTAACCCTTAATGCACAGTGGTACATACATTCTTCTAGGAAGCTTTGTGCGTAGGCTTTAACAACAAAAAAACTTACTTGTGCAAAACCAGAGTGGTTTTCAGGGACTGCTGGGAACACTAACACAGAGCACCACTTTTTCTGACCTTTGCTGTAGGTACAAACTGTAAGCTTCTGATTCTTTACCTCACCATTCAGTGCCTGTTCCACCATCAAAACCATAGTTCCCCACTGCAAGGGAGCTCTTTGTTAGTATTTGTACTTGGGAATTACCAAGGGATGACAAGTGGAGAAGACTGCTGAAGGGGTTTAAATACCGCATGGGCAATGCATTCTGACCTCCATCTCTGGGCACGTCCGTAGGCACGCTGTACATTTACAGGCACATGAAAGGCTGATGGAGCTCCACACACCTCAAGGCAGGCAAATTTGGCCATCCTGACCATTCTGTCAGGCACCATGAGCTCCAAGAGACCTCACATATCAGTGGACTCACAGCAGAGCCTATTACCAGCAGCTGCTATCTCTAGAGTGGATGTTGGTTATACGTTACAAAAGGAGAATTTATTCAATAACAGTCATGGTTGGCATAAAGACATAATAGTGCCCAAATAAAAGATTGCTTAAGAGTGTGTAGTAAATGTCTGGGATTATATGACTTCAGTCATCGCAGTGGCAGAGAGAAGGGTGTTGAACACAAGGGGATAAATGCTTTTATTGCAACAGAGAGTCATCTTTACCAATGATTTTCTTCATGGTAGTGGCAGGAGTTCCTCGATTGAGTAAGCGTTACTCAGTAAGTTAAGGATGACAGGACTAGGGCAGAGGTTTGAAACAATAATTGCAATTTGTTCTTCTGTAGTACCTTTCATCTGTGGAATTCACAACAATGCAATAATCCCCCTAACAGCTTCTGTAGGTAAGGAAATATTATGAGCCCTGTTTTTCAGCTGAGGAAGCTGCAAGGGAATATGATGATGCAGAGAATAATGGGCAGAGCCAGAACTGAGACTCAGCTGACTCATACTTTGTAGTTCTGAGAGCCTGGACACACCAGTTGGTGAGGCCACCCTGGCTACACAGTGCCTATAGGACCTCTGTCTCTTCAGTGTTCACTCTTCATCTGGAAAAGGGTGAGCAGAGCCCCCAGACAGGGAACCCAGGGGCCAGGATGTCTACAAGCCCCAAAAGGCACAGCACTATGGTAACTGATGGGAAGGCAGGAAAGAATTGAGCTATCCAAGACCCAAAGGATCTTGTAAGTGTTCATCTGCAAATACAACTTTTGATTCTGATCTAAATGCTGGTCTGGAGACAGCCAATATCCAATGGAGGGTCCAGAGTGGATTTAAATAATGTCCTCCCAGATTGGCAGTTCTCAAACCAGAGGAAGAGAGATTAATGGCTTCCCTGCAATGGAGAGGAAGGGCATGAAGAGCCCACAAAATGTTCTGTCTGACCTTGGTGTCTTTTATCAGGATGTAGCAAGAAGCATTACTTGGAGGAGCTGGAGGCTGGGATACAGCGGGCTAAGATTTAGGTGTATGGAAAGAAGCAGAGCAAAGGCCTAAACTATTGTGGGACACAACAAAGGAACACGACCTCAGAATTTGAGAAGTGAAGAGAAACTGCCCAGCCAATATGGCTACGTATCTTTGGCCACAATAAATACATTTCTATGGAAATTAGCTGCGTCTAAATGGTTTTGTTACACATTCAGTGTGATGTAGAGACCTAGCACCTGCTGTTAACACAGTGGTTTGCACTGGGAAGCAAGCTCGTGAATAGTGTGTGCTACTGAGTTGGCAGTTTGAACTAACAGATATCAGAACATGCTAGGCTTCAGCTGGCTAAAGCCCTAATGGATTCCTGTGTGTTTTCTTACTTTTCCTCCTGCTCTCTTACAAAGACTGGAGAGAATGGTAATGAGATGCTCTAACCAAATAGTAACACTTTCAAACACCTTGATTTCTAAATTACAATGAGTAATAAATATACTTAGATTTCACTAAAACTGTCTCGGGGGTATGAGTTAATCATATTGAACTGTCTGTTCGTTGGAGTTACAACCATTTACACCAACCAAGAACGAAGATCCTGATTCACAGAAGTGCTGAGAACCTGCAGCTCCAGTTGAAGTGGCTGGGAGAGGCAGGCTGTCATCGCGTCCGGCAGTCAGACCATGTGTGATTCAGTTTGGGGCTCTCAAATCAGCAGCCTTTATGCATTGACTTGGCTGTGACTTGTATTGGAGGGGAATCTGCTTTGAATGATACGCTATAGCACACTGCTGGACTGCAATCCTGCATGAAGTCCTCTTCAAAAACATGGACTGTATCTTAACAGGTCTTTACTAACATGGAGCTCTATACCTGCAGTGTTCAATGATCTTACTTTGAAAGAAGTTCTTCAACTTCCACAGGCCCCTTGTGCCCAGGCGAAGTGTTTGTACACATCTCTCCCAGGGCAGAATGAATCAAATCCTACCTGCTCTCCACTGGGGTAAGATTTCCTAGTTTTAAATGAACAAATGTTGGCAGTGATGCAAGCAAGGTTCATACTGTAGTGGGGGAGGTAGAAATATCAGCCTGGAAAAGGTTCAGTGTTTGTTTTTAAATCCCAGAAGAAACATATGAATGCGATGTAGCTGGGATTTAGAAAAAAACAGAGCAGCACATTAGCAACCACACAGAAACAGCTATATGTCAGAGATCATCTGCTCTTTAAAAGCTTAAAAGATGCAGCAGGTCTCTCCTGAGTTCTTCCTCCCTCTGTTTCTTGAGCAGCGTGTAACACACGGGAAGTCTGTTACGCGCTTCCTCTGTCTGCTGAGAGGCCCAAGCAAATAAAAGTCCTAACTGTGATCGCTAATTGTGCCAAAACATAAACATGGGCTTACACAGCTTGTAAGCTTAGTGCCTTATTACTCACCGTTGCAAACGTAAGCACGAGCTTGTTCGCAGCAGTCAGGTCTAGAGAGTAGAGCCAGCATGTATTGAAGTTCGTGGGAGCTTTTCCACCAACATTAATGTCCTTTGGATCAAATCTGCAGGACTGGATTAGTTCTGGTCTTGGTGGAACCTGTGACAAAATAGTATACATTAGTCACAGCAGGACCCATGGCCTCAGCTCAGTTCCTGACACCCTTAAAGCCATCCAAAGGGATCCTAGCAGCACTGAAAGCAGTCACTTCCATATAATCTGAGCCACTCATGGACTTTTCTTTCCCTTTCATCATTATGGGAAGCTGCTCTCCCCCAAAAAAACCTCAGACAGGTGTCTTTTCCAGTGTACTTGGCAGGTCACCAAGTTCAGGCTATTTTGAACCAAATGGAATGAAAGATTTTGTGAAAGAGAAGCCTGCCAAGCCCCACTCTTTTCCAGAGAGGGAATTTGGACAGACACCACATCCTGCTGATCCCAGCTGCGGCAGCAAGGCTGGGGGAGCAAGAAAGACCCTCACAGATGATTCATAACCAACGAGTTAAATTTCATCCAAAGACAATGGCCTGTCCGTGCAAATCCCCAGGCACTCATGTTATATAGTCCCAAAGAAATGCCCTTCTCACTGAGCTGCCTTTTTCTGCAAGAGCCTTGCTGTCAAAAACCCAATCTAGCATGTGACCGAGTACTTTGCCAAATGGAGTTTATCATACTTCAAGCTTGTTTAAAAAAAATCCAGGACACTTAGAGGCTAAGGGGTTGTTTAGCATTACAATTAATTTGTAGTTGAGGCTACAGTTTTCAAGTTCCAGAGAGGTACTATCAGTATAGATAAGGATTTTTGTACATACATATGTATGTATTTTATACATACGTATAAAAATATCAGGCAAAAACTTCCAAAGCAGACACTGAGAGGCAAAATACAAACTTTAATCTCCAACACGAAAGAAACAAAACCACCCTATGCCTGTCACAGGAAAGTCACATAAATACATAGCATTATACTGCTGATTTGATTTGTGCTCGCTCATTTTATTTCATATTTATATTTTAAAAGAATGAAAACCTTAAGCCAAAAACCATCTGGAAGAATCAGCAACAGGAACTTAACTGGATTTGTGTGCTAATACTGTTCTGGGGACTGTGCAGCTCTTATAACTCTGCCTGTGATTCACCTCCCCGAGTTTAGACAGCAGGGTTAATTCTCCAGACTTCTGCTGCGGGTTTCCAGGCTGGAGGAGAAAGGCCTTGGCTTCACTGTACCACAGGGTTTTTTTTGTTTTGTTTTTTTTTTTTCCTTTCTCAACTGCCACTAGAATTTTTGGAGCCCAAAGATCTTCCAGTAAATGACATGTGTCTCCTTCTTTTCTTCCCTCTTAACAGAAAGCAGACTGATGTGTTCTGTGAGGCGTTGGGCTGCGGTTCAGAAAAGCACTGCTCTCCAGAAAAGCTTAACTTTAAATTGGCTGTTTGGCCTTAATGAATCAAAGTTAAATGCTTTTCTGAGTCAGGGCCTTTGTACGCCTGTACACTGAGAACCACCTTAGATTAGATACACTCTCACCCCAGCGTGTTAAATGGCTCATACATCAGCCTCGTGCGTTACATACATTACTGCCTTGTGAATTAGCTTGGTCTTTTCATAATGGTTTTTATCGGTGGTACTGGTGTGTGCTGGCCTGCGTATTACAACCCAACGACATCTAACCTCGTTGCAGCCAGGTTCAGTGGCTTTTCAACAGCTGCAGCACATGGGGACAGAGCTGTGCCCGCGTGTCGGGTGGCTGCGTACCCGACCGCCAGCGCCCAGGGTGACCCGTGCTATTTAATAAGTCACACAGGGCTGGATGGGGCCCTCAGCAGACCCGCTCCACACCACACGCCAGGCAGGGCCCTGGCTGCTGCCGCCCTCCGCGCCCGCTGCCCACAGAGCCACCCAGAGCCAGGGCAGCGGCTCAGGGCCCTTACCCATGGCAGAGGCAGGGCACGACAGGGAGGTCAGAGCCTCCTCCCCGCCGACCGCTGCCACTCAGCCCGGGAAGGGGAAGGAGGGAGGGCGGGAGAAAGGCCGAAGCGGAGGCGCCGCCCGCCCCTTGAAGGCGCCGCCCGCGCGCGCGAGCGCTGCTTTTTGGCTCCGCGGCCCCGCCGTAGCGCTCTGGGCACAGAGCGGCATTGTGCAGCCTTTGGCCCGCACCGCGCATGCGCCCTCCCACATTCCCTCCGCCTGGCGGCCCCGGAGCTGCCGCCGCCGCTGCGTTTCCCCCCCCCTTTCCCCTCCCGCGGCCGCGCTCCTCCTCGCCGCGGAGGAGGCGGTGCCGCCGGCGGCCCTCCCTTCCCTTCCCCCTTCCCCCGGTAAGTCACCGAGAGCCGCGGGGGCGGGCGGGCCGCCTCCCCTACCGTCTGCTCACCGCCGGTTATCCCCGCACCGGCGTTGCCCGCGCGCGGCGCAGCCTCCCCTCAGGCGGCGCACGGAGCCCACTCCCCCCCGCCGCCGCCGCCCCGCGCCTCCTCCTGGCGGGGGGCGCTCGCCAGGCCCGGGCCTGCCGCGCGCCGCCACCCTCCCGCCTTTCCCTCCCCTCCCGCGCGGGGACCCCCCGGGCCGGGGCGCGCGGGCACGCGGGCGGGCTCGCCCGGACCCCCCCAGAGTCTGGGCTCCCCCGCGGGGCACGTTCCCCTCCCCGAGCGAGGCGAGGGCGGGCGGGGAAGGGGCAGTTGTAGCCGGCGGCCGTGGCGCTGGTGGCCCCGGTGGGTGTGTCGGTACCGCGTGCGTGGCCGCGGGGGGCTGTGCCGGTGCCGGGCGTTCGCGGGGAGCCCGCGCCGCTGCGAGCCCCCTGGGGCGTGGGAGCCGGGTTGGTGCGGGAGGATGCGGCGGCGCGGGCGGAGCTGAGCGCTGGCAGCGGCGTGCGGGCTCGCCGGAGTTGCCAGATTAGTTCCAGATGAAAAGAATCTGACCCGCGTTGGAAAACTTTAATTTCTTATTTTTGCGACCGGTGATTTATCCACGCTGTGAGAAGGGCTTGTTAAAGCAGACGGGCAACTGGTAGCGCTTTGCTCAGCACCCTCCCTTCACCTGCCAAGGAGATGCTTAAAATGCCAGTAGTCGCTGGGAGAGCAAATGGTCTTGCCCCCATATCTGCTGCCACCCGCAAAAAAAAAAATGGTGGGATATTGTAAACATACTTTGAAGCCAAATCCTTACAGTGTGAGCTGGAGGTTATTCTGTTACTAAGCTGAAACGTAGCTGAGCTGCAATGGAGATTGTTCCCTCTACAGCAACAGCCCTGATTACCGAGCACTGGCACAGCACTTTATCGGGTTTTGTTACAGAAAACAAGTCTGGTGAGGCTAATGCAAGGCTGGCTTTCAGTCAGGTGAAAGTCTCGGGTGGAGAAGGGTATGATTTGATGCTCAAACCATTTAGAAGGGAAATAGGAGACTGAAATGCTTGCGTTCCAAGATGAAAGGAATCTAGGAAGGTCTTAAGCTTTGGAAAGGCCTATTATTTTTTGTGTTTGTTATGATCTTGTGTTCTGTACCCTAATAAATGTAAGAAAAAGGCCTTGGACTGTGCCTTCCACCTTTTGTACAAACCATTGTATTTGCTAGGTACTAAGTACTTGTTAGAAGTATTTTGGGGAATACTCTGTGAAAACCCTGCCACACCTAGAAACTATTCTGCTTTATTTCTATTTGGAATGGAGCAGAGTGGAGAAGAGCTTTCCAAGAAGTGATAAAAGGCCACAGCTTAGGTTCTTGGTCTTGCACATGAGTAGGTCTGAAGGCCTAAAATACTGCTGTGTTGCTGAACAGATAGAGAATGTGGGTTTTCATACTGGTTTCTGGTGACCTGCAGTTAGGCTAATCTCATTCTTGTAGCTGCTGAGAATCTTTCTGACAGCTAATGAGAATATTTTGTTTTCCTTCCAGGTTTTCATTTCAGTGCGGTTCTCCTCTCCGAGACAAGAGCTGCCTTTTGAAGCAGCACATTCATTCTCCCCTTCAAGCACCCTAAGTCTCATTTGCCAGCTTCAGAACCATGGCAACAGAAGAAAAGAAGCCAGATGCAGAATCCACCAAAACACAGTCTACTCCTTCCTCCTCAACCAATCAGAGCAAGGTGTGTGTGGGGGGCTCCGAACAATCCCCGTGTAAATACACATGGCAGCTACCTGCATATTCAACAGGCAAACCAGAATTAGAGAACTGAATTCTCATCTAGATTAAGCTCTTCTCCAGATTCCTGCTTCTGCCGTTGTCTCGACTGAAAACGTGCTG
This sequence comes from Nyctibius grandis, assembly GCF_013368605.1. Taxonomy (NCBI): domain Eukaryota; kingdom Metazoa; phylum Chordata; class Aves; order Nyctibiiformes; family Nyctibiidae; genus Nyctibius; species Nyctibius grandis. Next base: position 3,831,895 of record NC_090673.1, on the reverse strand, counting down.
AGGATTTTATGGGAAAAGTGGATGGAGTACAGCCTCTTTTGTAGTGCCAGGGTTTTTTTGGTTTAGTGGAAGTTTTTGCTAACGAAATACTTCTTGTCACTCTGAGCATTAGAAAGGCAGGTTGTTTGTATCCTTGGAGTGCCTAGAGGTGACTGGAGAATTGGTGAATCTATGATCATAGTTGCAAAGGGGGGAAGCAGTCATTGCTCAGATTCTTCGGAGTCTACAGATGCTCAAAGGAGATGTTGTTGTCTAACCATGAAGCCTTCTCAAAAGGTGAAAAGGGAAAAAAAATGGGATTTTAGGGGTATGGAGGAATTGGCCTGTGATTTAATTCATGATAAGGATGAAAACTGCAGACACTTAAAAGCACTATACAGATCAATACGAAGAGTATTATTTTGATCTACCAAGCACTTGATGGTTGGACTGTTGGATTATTCTCACCTGTTTGTTACTGGCTTGGATGAAATTCGTATCAAGGATGAGTTGTGTGTGTAACAGTAAGGCACTGCTGGCCTCAGACAGCAAGGGTGTTTGTTTTGTTCTGTTGTTTCTTGAATTTGGAGAGGGGGGAAAAAATGTAAATGCTGGAATCTCTGTTATGGTGAACATCCATGCGACCCGTTACTGTGTACTGACCCAGTCTGACACAGAGCCTGTCACTGAGATACTAAATTTGGAGTTTATTCAACTCATTCATATATATTTTTCTTACAGCCTGCGCCAGTAAAACCAAACTATGCTCTAAAGTTCACGTTAGCGGGACATACAAAAGCAGTCTCATCAGTAAAGTTTAGTCCTAATGGAGAGTGGCTAGCCAGCTCCTGTAAGTATTGCTTTCTTTTTATCTCCTCTAAATCATGCAAATATGGGCCTCGGAGAACTGCCTGTCTTTAGCGTTACCTTCCTCAGGTGGAGGAGGGATGTAGTGTCATGGTTTTTCTTAAAAGGAGCAATACCAAAGCTGTCAGTCTTTGAGATAATCTGCTTTAAGCTTTTTAAGTTCTATTACTTTGAACACTGGATCTTCAATGTGATACCAAGTTGGAGAGTCCCTCACCTGTTCAGCTTGCTTTACTGAGCAAATGGACAAAAGCAACCACAGGTTTCTTCCCTTGTGCAAAGGAAGCCCTTGTGCTTTTCTGTATCGGTAAAGACATAGCTTAAGCTTTTAAATTAAACTTTGTGTACAGTACCTGCAGGCAAAAGCTTGGCTCTGGGAAACAAGGAAGGTAGTTTGTGCTACTAGATCGGACTGTAGAGTGTGGTATGGAGGACTGGCCACGTGCTTCTGTCCTGTGTGCCTGTGGTGTTTAATAAGTCAGAGCTTTTGATTACCCCAGTGGGATGTGCAGAGGGTTATTATAAATAGTGTTTCACTACTTGCTTTTGTAAGTGGTAGATCAGCTTCTTCATGTCAGCTTTGGTATTTCCTAAAATTGTGTTGGTAGTGAACGCTGCTTGACAGCTTTCCTTTGAAAATGTGTTTATGTGACCCTTAGTGATCAGAGAGGATTTATATGTAAGGAAAGGGCAATTGAAAAGGACTTGTTGAATATGATGGTGAGGGCTGCTCAGACATCTTCCGGACATGGAAATGACTTAGGTTTTTGGCTTAACTGCAAGTAGCCTTAATAAACCAGTGCAGTGTACCATATATAAATCATTTTTATGTTTAAGTGTCCCCTGAAAGTGCCCCCCTCTTCCCCGCCCAGGTTTCCAGCCTCCACCTCTGGCAAACATCAACCTTTTTATCTGGCGTGTTTTGCAAGTTAACATGGATAATGTGTTTGGGCTTTTGCAGGCATTAATTCAGTCCAGCTTGTGGTGTAATTTTGGTTCTTTTTGGGTAAAAGCATTTCAGCATTCCTATGGAACAGTACTACTTTTACCACTGGCAATCTAAAACAAAAGTAGAAACCCAAGTTGTCATCGGAGAAACTAAAGCGGCTGGAGACTCTGTGCATTCCAGGCAGTTTATGTAATCTCAGCTGCTGCAGCTTGGCGTGTACAAAGCTGTTCTTTACCAATTACATATTACCTTATACGCTGAGGTCTGCTTGGGGAGGGAGAACTACCCAGTGTTTGCAGAGACATAGTTAACATTTATTTCCACCTGGAAGGGGCATCTGTGTCTGTTAGTGCTGTTAATCTCTTCACTGGCACATTCTTTTCCAGCTGCTGACAAACTCATTAAAATCTGGGGAGCATATGATGGCAAGTTTGAAAAAACAATATCTGGTCATAAACTGGTAAGTATGAGGAGATTACTGTGCATTTGAATATGAATTTACTTGTAAAGAATTTTGCTTTCTCTTCTTCATCCAGAAATTTCCATTCTTGGTTAGTGTGACTTGTGTAGAAGGCGTGTTCTTCAGTGTCGTTCTGTATTTCTTTGTTTATACAGTCCTGCACAGCAGCCTGGGACTGCAATTGCTGAAGTAATACCAGGTCAGGCTGGAAATATGGGTGAAGTGCAGGGTGATAATGGAGTACCTGCATGCACACTGCCTAGCCATTTTCTTGAGCCCCTCCATTTCAGGAACATCAACCTCAGCCATGGGGCAGTGCATTCTTGGGTGAAAATCCCTGTAAACTGTAACACTGTGTCGTGTTCTGTCTTTCCTTTGTATATGGAGCAGAATGGCTTGCCTTTTAAGGAGGTTGAATTTTTCTTGTGGGTTTGCCTACATAAACACAACACTTACTCATTCTGCAAAGTTCTAAAGAAAACACAAACTCCCAAATCCTTTGATTTTGTTTTCTGAAGTTTCTTACATGCTGAAGTTTCATAAGCAAAAATGAAGATTGACCAAAAGAAAACCCAGTAGAATCTTGTTCGTCTCCGGCCCTTAGGGACTCGGTCTGTAAAGAGTAAGCCATTTGTCCTGAAGAGAAGCCACTTATTCAGATTAGTTTATGTAGCATACTGTTTATGAATTCCAAGAACGGGTGTTGGTGGCCACAGTAAGAGCTGTGTGAACAAGCCATTGGTGTTTTTGGAGTATATGGCTCAGCTCAAAATGAACAAGTGTCAAAGGAGCTGTTAACCCAGTCAGATCAATGAATTCCCAACTCAATGCTGAATTTTCTTTCAAGCTTCAGTTGTAAATATAATATGCAGTCTGTTTTCCATTTTCCTATGTCAGTGAGCAAACAGCTGAGAAGAGGATTGTTTTCCTTTGTTTTAGGGTATTTCTGATGTTGCTTGGTCATCAGATTCCAACCTTCTTGTCTCTGCCTCTGATGATAAAACTCTCAAAATATGGGATGTAAGCTCGGTAAGGACAGAAACTTATTTACCTTCCTTCTCCCCAGCATTGCTATCTTAACTCATGTTCTTCTGAGAGACAGCTGTGATGTGCTGTGATGAGAGAAGGCAGAGGTTTAAGCACTGGCTCCTTTTTGGGTAATACTCACTCTTTCCTGCCTATAATGAACTGCTGGTTGAATGGGCTGTGAGGATGAGTGAGTTATGGTGTCTGCTTTGGAAACGGGTGGGTGCTTATGGGTACCATGAGGAGTCTGGTTATCTTCTGAGACTGCTTAAGCCTTATAGTGGCAATGCAACCACAGGCTTTGTTTCTGAAAGCAGCTGCTCAGATGAAACCTATTTGTAACTTCTTATCATAGCTTCACTTGTCTTTGCTTCTCTCCCCTTTCCTTTTCTGTGATTACAATGAGAACTGGATGATTTGGTTGAATTTTGATTAGCTATGTTAAACTGCTTGGTTCTTTTGAGTTGCCCAAAGGGTTTGCAACTTGGCTATGGTCATTAAAAATGTCTTTTTTAGTTTCCCGTTGTTTTGCTGTATCTGGTCCTCTGCCCATCTAAATCTGGGGTTAGAGATGGTTTCTTTGTGTGCTGCACAGTGATTAACCCTACTGCAGCTTATCTGAATGTGTTTATGGCTGTGAAGGATGCTGTATATTTAACTCTGCTAAATCTTATTTCAGGGTAAGTGCTTAAAGACATTGAAAGGGCACAGTAACTACGTTTTCTGCTGCAACTTCAACCCTCAGTCAAACCTCATCGTGTCTGGCTCAGTAAGTGATTTTTTTTCTTCGTGCAAAGCAAGTGCTGCACACCACTGTCACCCGGCACTAAGGGGACAGACAGGTTCTTTTAGGGATCCTTAACAGAATGATGACAGCCCTAAATTGCAGTTGCAATTAACACTTTATTTTCTTAACAGGATATTATGATTAATATAGCACAGAATTTATGATTAGAATGGCACAGGGTTTCTACAAGCAGAATCAGTATAGTACAATTCATAGGTAGTGGAATACAGAATTTAGAATACAAGTTAACTTACAATTTCTGATCACCTAGATCCTAACTTAAAGTGTGACTTCTAATCATCTGGACCCTCTGCAGGTCAGGTCAGATCTTAATACATTGTTTGCTGTATAATATAACAATCATAATCTAGACTCGAAAAGTCATATAAAATAAAAGAATACAAGTCACTCGCTCAATCCTTGGAGGAAGCAGATAATGGTTGGGGCATCCCTGGCTACCGAGGGGGTTACGGTCTCACTGTCCAGCAGCAGTTCTGGTCCAGGTTCCCTGCTTAGGACATGTAACTGCTTGATTTTGTAGACAGTGCTCTGTGTGCTGTTACGCTTCCCTGTTCTGGGACGGGGTGATCACCACCCCTGGGTTGGCTGGGTGCCTGGGACCTTCAAGGCCGACGAGGAAGGGAGTAATCGGCCTGGTGCCCAGGAATCTTGAGGCCAGTAGGGAAGGGAAGAAGAAATCTGTTTTGTTTGTCTACTTGGTTCACAGGACCTTCAGGGCCTGATGATGTGGGAAAGGGAACAAATAAGTGGCCCACTTGGTCACAGAGAATGGCTGCTTGCCTTATAAAATGGTGTTGGTTGTGCTAACCACATTACCAGGGGTCGGGAGCAGAGGGTACCAGTCACAGCTCCATACTGTTTCAATTCTCTGTCTTCCTTCGCAAACACAGCTTGTGGTTAGACGAACTGTGCAGCGTTACTGCTGTCTTTGCTTGGGGGCACAGCCAAGTCCTTAACCCATCCTCAACATGCAGCTTTCCTGCATGGAGAGGAAGAGTTCAGGGAGCTATGTTCCCAGTCTGTTATTTTTGCTGTGTGGTGCCTGTGTCACAGGCTTTCTGATGCAGCTGCAGTGCAGCTGGAGGAAGGCACGTGCATCTAGTCAAGCTGTAACACCTTGCATGCCTCAAATAGGTGCATCATTAAACCACCTTGTGCATTTCTTCAATCTTCAGTTTGACGAAAGCGTGAGGATATGGGATGTGAAAACAGGGAAGTGCCTCAAGACGTTGCCTGCTCATTCTGACCCCGTTTCAGCTGTAAGTACCTTCCGCTAAATGAACACACTAACATGCTTATTTTGTTTAGCAGAGCTCCTCTCCTGCCTCTGTTTGTAGAGAAGTGGGTTTGTGCTCTAACTCTTATTATCAAGCCCTTACACAGTGTAGTGGATGGGCCGTGGTGGATTTGTCAGTGGTCATTGCTCAAAGAGAATGAAATGAACTGTATTTTCTGTAAGATGGATACATATTTCAGTCTTGGGTGTTAACGTGGGGAGCAGTGAATAGTGGTGTGCCAGTCGTGCCTGAGTCTAGCAGTCTGATGCGGGGGCACAGATTTGTGGTCACTTGAGGATCAGAGAACAGCCTGTCTGTTGCTTTCATGTTGTTCCAAGCTGTTACTGAAGTCCAGAGCAGGGTAGTTCCATAATACGCTCTGTTTCAAATCTTATTCATTTAATAGGTAAAAGGAGCTTGGCATACAGCAGTGTCCATTCAAATGAAGGAAAAACAGAAGGTGTTCAACTCTTAATGTTTTTGAAATGAAGGAAACTGAAAAAAATTTGAGCCTCAGATGTGCTAAACCATGGCTGTTGTAACATGATTGTTCTGCCTTGTGTTGAAGATATTTCACACTTACAAATGTACGTTAGTAGTAATTATTCTTTAAAATAGCAGTATTTTGAGGTGTAGTTCAAATAAATTGCCCTTAAAACATCTATGTGGCTACATATAAGGTTAAATTCCATGCCCTTAAAAACATAAGGTAATATCCCCAGGTTTGATACTACTATTATTTGAGCAGCTAATGCTGTCTGAACAGAGTATCTGTGTTCATGTGTTCTTCGCTTCTGAAGAAACATGTATTCCAGTCTCTGATGCTTAAACAAACAGCTGTAGTTAACATCCATCCCTCTTTATAATTATGCCAGACAAACTGGGTGGGTTTTTTTTGGTTTTACTTATGTTACCCATCTAAACTTGTGCCTATCGTTAGTATGTCACGTTGGCTTTCTGCTCCTATCCACATGAATTGCAGTGTCAGTAATGGAAGATAAGTCCTTTCAGTGGGGCTTAAAAATTTGATCTTTGTGAACATCAGTAAAATTCTCTTTCCCCTTCTATAATATTACAGGTGCATTTTAATCGTGATGGATCCCTGATAGTGTCAAGTAGCTATGATGGACTCTGGTAAGTGCTTGTTTCTTGTCTGCGACACTGTTCAAACGTTTTGCATTTAAAAAAACAGACTTTTAAGAAAACGCTTGTATTTGTAATCTCAAAATCAGAAAAAAGACTTCAGAACCAATAGCAATGATTCTTGTTTGTCTTTAATAGTCGAATCTGGGATACAGCATCAGGCCAGTGCTTGAAAACACTGATTGGTAAGTAGGAATACTTCTTGTTTGTGCTCCAGCGTTCGCTGTTCAGTTGTGACATAGATATTCTGCATTGTTGTTGTGAACAGTGGTTTTCTTAAGCTCTGTTTTACTGTCTCCCCAGCATTCTGTTAGTACGTTATTGTCCTCCAATCTATTGCAATAAGAGGAACTATCTTCTCACATGAATGGAAAATTGCTTAAGCTTTGAGGCTAATAAAAGGAAACCACCTGCTGGGCATATGTTCCCTAGTCCTTCATATTCTTATGAAGCATTATATAGACAAGTTATATGGCACTGCAAATCAATGGCATGTATTCTAATATAATGATTTTTAAAAGGTAGAGATACGGTCTTGCTCTGATAAGTATTGCTGCAAGGAAGGAAAGTTCAGTTACAAAGGGTTGTTTAAAATGCTTGTGAGTAAAGTGCTTAATATCCTTTTCTTAAATTACTGAAAACAATCACCTTTCTTATGCCTGTCTTTTTCTTGAAGTACCAAAGGACGACAAAACTGAAAGCTTGTTTCAGTGAAACGATGAACAACAAATTATTGTCAAAAGAAATTCTGTCAATGAGACAATACAACTGTGCACCGTTTGATATCGTTTTTATTTTTACTCTAGATGATGATAACCCTCCTGTGTCTTTTGTGAAATTCTCCCCAAATGGCAAATACATACTAGCTGCGACTTTGGACAAGTAGGTATTTAAAAAAAAACCAAAAAAACCCCTTGCACAAGCTTTGAAGTGTTCCTGAGTGTCAGATAAAACTTTTATTTTGCTGCTGTTTAGCTGTCATAGTAATGGTACTACACAAGATCATATCTACTATCAAACTTAAAAAGCCTGCAAGGTGTTGTGCTTTGCTAATGGCACAGGCAGGACTTGGCTCTTCTTAAAGTCTTGGCAGTGCTTAGGGACTGCAACACCCATTCATTCCTTCTTGTACCTTTCAAAACCTCAGCATTTCCTTGCATTAATTGTATGATTCTTTTGTAACATCAAGAGACAGAAAATCTAGCCTATAAAAGGCTGCAATATATAAATAACTTTGTGTGTAAGGCATAAAAGCAGTGCAGGTGGGCTGATTTGTATTGAGAATGATTCACCTGGAGAATTTCCATGCAGCTTCTAAGAAGGGATTAGCTGGTCTATCATCTCCATTCACAGACGATAATGATGCTGTTGCTTTCATGAGACCTTCCTTTCCCGGGTTGTGAGGTTGATGCCCTCCCTGTGTGAACGTCTCTGTGCAAAAGATACCACAGATTGTTGCCTGCCTTTTTCAACTAGCAATGAAAAGCAGAGAAAACCCAGGTTAGGCTCCCTGGGGAAGAGAAAAGGGACTATCTGGCAAGCTCTGGCAGTAGCCTGGGTATCAGTACAGATGGTCTGTATCTGGACACGCACGGGGCGTGCTTAGTCTGTGGAAGAGCCTGGTGCTTGCCTGAAACAACTGACTCACTTCATGTCCAAATTGTGTTCAGTAACGTGCTTATTCACTTGCTCTGCACTGGCTTAGGCTTGAACAGGCTGAGGATGCCTCAGTCCAGTGTTTACTCCCCTGAAACACCCTGGTGCAGGACTGCAAGTTGGAAAATTAGGGCAGTGCATGTGTATTTTGGTCTGTATCTACTTTCAGCAGGATTTGATTTTAAAACAGGTGAGGGAAAGGGGATGGTTTGTAGGGCCATCCCTGATTCTGGTGGGTTTCTCACCCTGAGAAAGATGACGTCTAATGAGATCTATATGAATCTTTTGGATGCGTTGGGAGTTTGGGTACGTCTGCCAAACCACCTTATCCTCTCTCACTGTAATTTATCTGTCATCCTGCCCATCATTTCACTAGTTGTCTTATCATTATTTATAAATAAACTTGAAAATGTGGGGAAATATTTAAATACACCCTTTTTTAAGGAGGAGAAAATGAATGGCATGGCAGTAAAATTGTTACTTTGGGGTTAACTAAAGCCGCATTCCAAAGGCAGACTAAAGTGATCCATGTAGACTTCTTAAAGTCTGGTATGAAGAAACTTTCTCTGCTGCTAGGAAATTGTTAGATGAAAAAACCTAAGAACTAAAATCTTTGTTTTTCTGTTGTTTTCTAGCACTCTTAAACTTTGGGACTACAGCAAAGGAAAGGTAAAAACAATCCTGTCTCACTATGCAGACTTAACTAAGCTTATAGGAAAATCTGCATTTCATATGTGCTTTTTAAACTTGCTTAACATTTTATGACTACTATAGAAAAAAAGTGTTAGTACCCCTTTATTGGAGAGGACTAAAGATGCCTTTAAAAAAAAAAAAAAGTGTTTGGGCTCCTGCATAGTCCTGAGACATGAAATAAAGTTATATTTCTGCATTTTTTTCTTTATGAACAGTAAATTGCTGTTGCTCTCTTTCTCTACAGTAGTGACAAATTTAGGGCTCTTTTTTTTTTCCTCAAAATTGTTTAGTGTTGTAGGGCCAAGATGCCCTCTGCATCCTCTAGATAAGTTGGCAGGGTGGGAAACAGGCTGATATATTTAGTCTTTTCTGCCAAGAGAGTTTGTCCTTGACTGAGAAAACTACCTCCCAGCTGTATTAATGTCTTGTGGCTCTTCGCTTTCAGTGCCTGAAGACGTACACAGGACACAAAAATGAGAAGTACTGCATATTTGCAAATTTCTCCGTCACTGGTGGAAAGGTTAGTGTTTATTCGAGATGCTTTTCACCGATGTGCAGTTCTCATTGCTCTTCTCTGTAGAAGAAACAGTAGCTTGGGGATGGAAACCTCCTTTGGTGGGTGGAACGAAGCTTTCTGCTGCCGGTGTGCACTGAGTAGAGGCTGAGAGAGAATGAACTGCATCAGGCAGTCATAATGTTGGAAGTTCCTTTTCGTATGATGACAATGAAATGTTTACTGAATAATAGCAGTTAGATGTAGATGAGGAAAAAGATTAAAATAACTGTGTTTTTCTTTCTCTGCCCCTCCAGTGGATCGTGTCTGGTTCAGAAGACAACCTGGTTTATATTTGGAACCTTCAGACAAAAGAGATTGTACAGAAATTACAAGGACACACAGGTGTGGAAGGGGATTTTGGTTTTATTGATGGAATATTCCTCATGTCAGCTTATAATGAGGGCTTAGCTTGAGCATTTTGTCTCTGATGTTTAGTTTTGACTGTCAGACCCATAAATTCTTGACTGGCTGAAGCTTAATTGAACCCTAGGAGTCTGCTCCTTTTTATGAAGGGTTTTTTATGGGCATTGCAAGTGTTTATTCTTTCACTGTGAGAACTTTGACATCAGCTTACAAAAGAGATTTCATTGAGTTCAGAACTGGTTGAGATATTTAAGCGACTCATAATATTAGTGACTTTGAATTGCCTATTGACACCTTCCAAAGCTGCAGCTCTTGAAAGGATGAGGACTGATGCGGTCCTGCTGTTCGTAGATGTTGGTACGTGTGCCTGTTCTTGAAGGCAGAGTTGAGCATGTGTTGAGATGTCACCTGGTGGGTACTTCGGCCTGAGTCCCATAAGAGAGCAGCGCTTTCACTGTACTGACTAGAGGGAGCTGTGCTGTGAAATCGAAGCGTGTTTATTCCTTTGCAGGGCCATTGATCTGGAGTGTAAGTGGGGGGCAGTGGCAGCAGGTTTTAATTTTCAGGGCAAGGCTCTGAAGATGACGTGCTATCTAAGCGTTGAATAGGATGTTGGAAATACCTTACATGGAAAGAAAAAACTGACCTGTGTTTTTATTAGCTGTCTCTGACTTGATCTACCAAGAGTTTTGCCTGTGAAGTAAGCAAGAATTAGCATCTGGAAAGTTCTCACATTTTGAAACCTGTCAAACACTTTCCAACTACTTACTCTCAATTCTTTTTTGCGAGTATTTCCTCTGACAGAGAAGCAATACTTGGGAAGTATTTATGAATAATGCATTTGTAATTCTGCTAGAAGGAAATAGTAACTTGGCTATGCTGTTTTTAAAATGTAGTAGCAATACACATTCATTTTCAGAAATGCCTCCTATGAACCAGACTTCATTGCTGTAAATAATATTTGTGTATTTTTTCTTTTTGCTCAGATGTTGTAATCTCAACAGCTTGTCACCCAACAGAAAACATCATTGCATCAGCGGCACTAGAAAACGACAAAACAATTAAACTGTGGAAGAGTGACTGTTAAACGTTCCAGTATCACTTTAGAGACTGTCAGGAAAAAATGTTTTTAAAAAAAATATTAAAAAACCACATGAGAATAATAAATCCAGTTTGGCAGGAAACCTGAAGAATATTTGATAAAGTGGTTTCTGTTAGTCTTGGCCCAAAGAAAACGTCTTAGCTCTTTGCTAAAACCGGGCAACGTGGTGGAAAAAAAAAAAAAGATGCAGTGTCTCCTTTTCTTGCCTGATCTTTTGGCAGACAAATGGATCATTCTGACATCGCGTTAGAAGTGTCAGCCTTGTATTGGACACCCCAAAGATACTGTACTTTATGGTGGCATTAATTCTGGGCACTGTTGCTGCTTAAGGAAGAGCTGCCAGTCTACTTTGTAACAGTAAGTTAAGTCACGAGCCTAGAGGTGTGTGGAATTTTTTTTAAATGTCTAATTTTTTTATTTTTTTTTTTTTCCAGAATGTAGGTTCTAGTCTCTTGGGAAGTTTCTGTATTGTTTTAAATAGGAGTACTGCATCTTTAAGGGTGCTTCATTTTAAACACTCAGTTCAAACTTTGTGACCAAATAAAACCATGCAGTTCCAGATCTCCCTTTTCCTGCCCCTGACTTGACTCCTGTGGTGAAATCTCCTCTTACCTTCTGTATAGTTGCTTACCTCTTGTTACGTGTGTTTAATAGATGCTGTTCTAGAGCAAAGTTACAGTTCTTCTGTTAACCATTAAAATGAATCCTGCTTGTAGTTGTTCTCAGCATATTTTAATTTTTTTTTTTCTCTTCTGGTTATAAAGCAAGCTCACAGAACACTGTAAAGTTATTTCAATGTAAAAAGAAAAAACCCAGAATTTTGTATCTTGAAAATCCATCGTATGAAACTGTATTGATAATGGCATGACTCTGTATCTATTTCAGCGTTGGTATTTCTTTCCCTTTTTGTCATACCCACGTGGTATTTACACATCCAAAAAAATACCATATGCCATAATAAAAAGGTGGGATTTTATGTGTATGCTTGTGGTAAGAGTGTACTAATGTGAAGTGTCTGTGTCCAAAGAAACCTCCCTTGAAAACACCTTTGGAAGGAAGTATTTCTGTAGTAGCTCCTTTGAGGGAGGGAGGAGGAGCAGTGTGGTGCTTTACGTCTGTTGTGGAGAAAGAAAAGAGGAGCGTAACTCACGTCAAAATTTGTTTAAAGGAAGTAAGAAGATTGAACTGGAGGTGTCCTCAGCAGAGGCAACATTAGTCCAAACCCTCACAGAGACCTTTGACTGAGGGGAAAGGAATCCTGCTGCCCTCCTGCAGAAGGGGCAGGGCAGGCTGAGTGCTGGTCCAGGAGGGAGCTTGTGCTGGTTAAGAATTGTGTTGAGGCACAAGTTTTATTGCACCCAAAGGGTTCTGCTGTAAGGGGATGTTTTGTTCCTGGTGAAGCAAAAATCAGTTTTTTTCTGTATCGACCTCCTGTGCTTGATAATAACTGAAAATCAATTACAGTACCAACATCTCCTCTAGTGTCTGCTGGGAGTCTGCCTTGCTTTACTCTTAGCGAAGAAGACAGCTGCAAGACATGAGGTATAGCTTTTCTTTTTAAAATATAAAAATAGAGTTCATGTTGAGCTGGTGTGAAAATGACTATTAATAATATCGCTGTCTTTTGAGGTTTTTCATTATCCCCAGGAAAGGACACTGTGTCTCTAGACTTAGTGAGCGTCACTGCTGAAATAATCAATTTCTTAACTTCATGATTTTTTTCAATCTTTTTCTCTCAGACTAGTGAAACTTTCCAATTGCAGGATGTGTCTGTGCTGCTTTACCAGGGTGGAGAAGCTGGTGCATTACTCCAGCAAAGCATTTTCACGTGGATTCAAAGATGTTTTGTAGCAAAGTACTTCCCATGTGCCTCTGTGTGTGTGAGTAGCTTTGCTTGCCCAGCTGTGCTGTGGTCTTCCCTCTCTGAGTCAAAGAGCTATGACCAAGGGAAATGGTTTCCCTGCTATCAGGGGGAAATCTCTTGTAACAAGGCTATTCTCTTCCCCTAAACTGACAAGCCCTGTTGTAAAGGATCTACTCTTCTAGCTGTCCTTTGTCAAGGTGGTGTGTAAGTCCCTCGTATTCCACCTGGGAATAATGCTGGGGCCTATTGGCATGAGCTCTAATTAGCTATAATTATATCCAGCCCGGTGTGTCAGGGGTGGGTTGAGGGCCAGGATTAGCTAATCTCATAAAGCATGGTACTGAGAACAAGGTTTGTGCGACGGCTGGGCTGGCGTAGGAGAGATGGAGCTTTGCTCGTGTGAGGTGCAGGCTGGTAGGGGTTGAAGCATGTTGCAACCTGCAGAGGAGAAGTGAGCTGTCACCCCGGGGCTCTGCTGGGTGCTCTTAGGGTGAGAGAAAAGGAGAATCTGGGTGAAGAGAGGCACCGAGAGAGCTGGGGTTCTAGGGTTCCACCCCTAAATTAAAAAAAAAAAAAAACATGGTTAGATGCCACGAAGTAGGTGGCAGTGCCTTAACCGTATGCGTGTTGTATAGGCCACAAGAGCCTCTTCCATCCTTATCAAGGGGAGTGCTAACCTTCTCTCCTTTCATACAACACGTGCGGTAATCTGCGCCCGTTGGTATTTAAACCACGATCAAGCTATCCCTATCAAGGTAAGAGTGAGGCAACATATGTAGTCTTTTCCCTTTCAGTGTGACAGCTCTGTCTGTTCCCCATAGGCCGTGGTTACTCCGGTTCCCCGTACGAGCACATAAGAACCCTGAAAATCCCTTAAATTTGCATACAGAAGCTCTTGTTGCAGCCTTTCTAATGTATTCATTTCTCTCAGCCAATCAGAGTGCAGCGGCCGGATCCTCGTCAACTGCCCCCTGCCGTTGGAGCAGAGCTCCCGCCCTCCGCGAACCCCGGGCTGACGGACGGGCGCTCTTCCAATCAGCGGGCGCGTTTTACCGGGGGGGGGAGGGCACATCGGCTTCCGCCTCGGTGATGGCGGCGGCGCGGGGTGTGCGCGGTGCGCTGGGTTCTGCCTCCCGCGGGGATGAGCTCTAAAGCAGGATTTGCAGGCGAACCCTCTAATCTGCGCGGGGTTTAGCCGCCTTTCTGGGTATCCCGAAGGTTTAAGTGGGAACACGGGTGTAGCGGGGGATTTGCTAATCCCATTTTTCTCCGTCGGGGCAGGAAGGCCGTTCCCTAACGTGTTCCCGCTGCCCCCGGGCCCATAAATCTCTGAATCTCATCAGGGCTGATGACAAGTTAAAAGAAACCGGTTCCAGATGTGGAAGCGGTCGCTGAGGTGGATTGGTTTTTTTTTTCCCCTCTTCTAAAGGTCTTGGCCTTCTGCATCCCGAGGGGATAAACCCAAAGCAAATGTCTGGCCAAAGCAGCGCCAGCAGCTCCTCACGCAGCCGCGGGAGCTGTTTCGGGGCCAGGGCGATGTTCCCGCTGGGGTCACCCACCCCAGCACCCTGCTGCCGGTGCCACCGACGCCGGGTTCCACGCACCGAGCTGTCCCTCGGCCCCACACCGGCTCTCCCGGGGCTTCCCGCCCGGTTCCCTCTGGACGAGGCCGCGGGGCCCGGTGCTGTGCCCAGGGCTGTGCGTGGCCCCGGGCCCATGAGCTGCGCAGAGCCCGGGCTGCTTCTGGCCGCCCCTTCCAGACACCCATGAGTTTATTAAGGGATTAAAAGTTATTTTCCCCTCCTTATTGAATGCTCTGATTTATGCGTGCGTTTAAATCAATCCCATTTCCTGCGTTTTATCCCTTCTCCCCGAGGCTTTCAGGCTTTGCTGTGTTAGATTTGTTATAATCACATTGTTTTGAGGCGAGCGAGACACCGTGGGTGGTTTAAGTGATTTGAATAAATGAGCTGTATTATTTAGGCGCTTCTCCCAGGTGCTAATTGCCCCTCCTGAGCTGTAGATGCCCATAGTTGGACAAGTTTGTGCTATCTCCCAGTGAAATATTAACGAGCGTGCTTGCTAATGAAGATGCTGTGTACAGGTTAGGTCCAAGCCCCTGCCTGGCCAGGAGCTGTGTGTGGCAGAGGAGGTGTCTGTGGTCTGCACGGCGGGCTGGGGTGCCCAGGGTGGGGGGTTGCAGGTGCTGCTGGCAGGCGGTCACTGGATGGGCTACATAAGCAGCTTATTTTGTCATTTTAATTTTTTAATCCCATGCATTCGGTTGCGCTCTCTTATTAGTAAGCATTAGCTCTCTAAGTCCCACTAGCTCCTCTGAGAGCTGGGGCTCTGCTTGTGGGGACACCGGTGGGGGAGGCAGCGAGGGGCTGGGGGCCTGATCCTGCAGCTGGTGACATCCACGATGCCCCGTGTGGCTGCGGGCCTGATCCTGGCCCCGCAGGATCGGAGCCATCACAGCTCGGAGCTTTCCTCCACTGTGCTCCTGACCCCCTTCCCAAACCCCAAACAACCCCAACTGGGGTCTCTCCAGAGCCGATGCAAACCTGGGGCTGGCCCCGTTTGGCTTCTCACTGCTTTATTATGGCAACTATTTCTCATGTGCAAATGCATATGATACATTCAAACCCACCTCTCCCTCCGTCAGGTTTTCCCTTGAACCCCGTGGCCATCCCCAGGGCTTTACTTTGTTAGAGAATCTCAAGCCTTGGATTTAAAATTAGTTGACTGCTTGTCTTTAATAAAATTATTCCTACCCTCTTTAAATAGCACAATATGTCACAGAAAGCCGGTGGGTCCGTTTGTCAAGATGAGGCTGCTCAGACAGGAAAAAGAAGAGGAAAAAAAAAAAAAGTAAAACCACACATCTCCCCAAACCCCTTCTGCCTAATCCAACTGAATTAGAGGATTTCGAAGTGGATTTAAAACTAAATCTTGATTAGGGAGAATTTCTCTCCAAGAGCTGCTGCACGGTAGTATTAATGGGAAGTGATCGTGGACAGAGGAAATAGGACAGAAATAACCGAGGGTAGCACATATGCACTCACGTCTGTGCGTGAACTGAAAGAATTGGAGAATTTCTCAGGAAGAAAAGGGAGAAATTAAGCACCTACATAACAAGACTGGACACCACGGGGCTGACCGGAGAAGTGGGGAGCAGGCAGATCTCTGCTGCGCCGACGGCATCTCCCTTTATTCTGCTGGAGGGTTTTGCAGGTGAAAAGCAAGCGGTGTGCGCGGCCGGGGGGAAGAGCTGGGAGGAGAGGTGGTCTCTGCCCACTCCCCCAGACGCCAGTGTTCATCCTCCAAGCCCCGGGCGGGCTCCGAGAGCCGACCCCCATGCTCTCAGGACATGTACCTGGAGGTGCCCGTGGGATCCTCTCTCTGATGACCGTGATCTTCGTCCTCCCAGAGGGTAAGTGCCGCTGTCGCCGGGGTGCGGTGTGTGCCGGTGCTTTGGCGTTATGGTTGTTCACATCCTCCCCAAACCCTGCTTGCTAAAGTGGGATTTGTCCTCGAGATGAACTGGGGGGCATTCCTGCCCCAAGCACTGTAGCTGCGTGTTGCTGCGTGTTGGTGGTTTGAGGATGGGGTGAACGCCATCGCATTTGGTACAGAGCAAGGAGCCGGGATCCCCGTGGGCTCCCCTTCCCCGGTGCCCCTGGGGCAAGGACTCCCCTCGCTGTGCCCGGCTGTGCGAGGGTGCTCACCCAGCTCCCGAAGCCCCCCTGGGAGCAGACAAGGACAGGCTCGGGAAGGGCTCCAGGTCGGCATTTGGAGGCAGGGATATATAACAGCAACAGTAAGTGCAACCTGATTTCTGTCACTGTGATTAATCAACACAGAGATCAGGTTCTGCGTTTGCCTTAAACTCTGGCTGGTGTAAATTAATATCCTTTGAAGGCTTTTTTTTTTTTAAAAGAAAGCTGAGAAATGGCTTAATTCCCATTCTGGTTTAGGGCAAGCAAGTCTCAGACACAGCCGCTGACCCTGCAGGGAAGGACCAAGCTGCTGCCAGTGTGCAAAGCTCTGGGGACACACACCAGTGCTGCTGTCCCACGGTCACGGGCACACTGGCTCGCAGTCGCTCTGAACAAGGATTTCCCTTCTGTTTCTGAGTTGTTTTGCCTCCCTGATAGACCCTGCGAGAAGAGCAGGACCACATTCAGGGAGCAAACCAACCCACGCCAACCAAACCATCCCTCCAGTGCGTGACTCCAACACCGTCGCAGCCAAAACTGGAGGAATTTGGTGAAACAGGCAAAAAGCTGTTTCCAAGAGTGGCCGAGCCCTGGCTCGGTGGTGTTGGGGGCTGGGAGGTGTCACCTCCTCTTCACAAACCCTGGGCCAAAGGCCCCCCTGTTCCCACTCTCCCATCCCAGCCCCAAATCTCCGCTGATCTCCGGTTCCGCACTGCCCCCTAGCGGGGCTTGCGTTTATAGTTTTTGGGCTAGTGGCTTCGGGCTCTGGCTCGGCGCTTAACGTGACTGAGCGAGGCAGAGAGCCCTGCAAAGCCGCCGTTGGGGAGCAGCTAGGAAGGAGCTGAAGTATTTTCCCTCTGGAAAAAAAAAAAAAATCCAATTGTGTTTCATGTGGTTCTTGTTTAGTGTCCGGACTCCAGTGTTACGGCTGCAACATCATCGTTGGCACCAGGAACGTGGACATGGGGTGCTCGAACCCAGAGGTGATCACCTGCTCCCACTCCCACCAGGGCTTCAAACACCGGTTCTGCATTAAGACAGAGAGCGGTGAGTGTGCCCGGAGGGGCCGGGGTGGCAGCGGGGGCCTGACCAAGCCGGTGATGCTCCCACACCAAAGCAAACCTTGCAGCCTTCAGAGGGTTCCTGGCCCTGGTGTACGGCTGGCTGAGCATCACCCCCCACCCCGGCTGTCACCGCTGTCCCCCCATCCCTGACATCCCGCGCTGTGCTTGCTTTGCAGTGGTCCTGGGCATCCTGCTGGCCAGCGGCTGTGCCACGTCCCGTCACTGCCAGCAGCAGGAGCTGCCAGGGGTCCGCATCCACTGCTGTGACACAGACCTCTGCAACGCCTCCCCCCGAGCCCCCCGGCCGCCCCCCAGCCTCGCTGGAGGCTGCCTCCTCCTGCCCTGCCTCCTCACTGCTCTGCTCCTCTCCTGAGCCCCCCCGGGCTGGGGGGGGCGTAGGACCCTCGGGGGGGCTGGGAACAGGGGATGCCCCCCACCCCTGCTCTCACAGGTGGGCACGACGCCCTCCCCTCCCCTCTCCTCAATAAAAAGTGCCGAATGCTTCGCCCTGGAAAGGTGTCAGTGATGGCAGATGGCAGCATCCCGGGGAGGATGGGGGACATTTCTCCGGGCTGGGGGTACCCACAGCAGCCTGGGGCATGGAGAGTGGAGGGCCAGGGGTACCCACGGGCGCCCGTGGGGCGCCGGGACCGGCTCTTCCCACGAGAGGGCAACCTCGGCCCTTGCTCGGGCCCCCGGCCCACCCGGGTGGGCTTCGGGGTGCAGGGATGGAGCACCCAGTGGGGTCCCATGGGCTGGGTGGGCGATGGGGTGGGGAACAGGGTGCCAGCGTGAAATGAATGTTTTTTTTCAGACTTTATCCCAACTGAAGAGGCCAAACGGGGGCTTTAAGAGAAAAATCTCATCCCGTACAGATCGGAGCCCAAGTGGCTTGTTCAAGGTCATCACGGAGGTTTGTGGTAGAGCTGGGAATTAAATGCATATGTCTCAAGATCCAGCCTTGTGCTTTTATCACCAGGGAAACAGCATAAACCTCACTGGTGAGAAATGAATGAAATATTTTTATTCTAATTTTTTTCTTTAGATAAAATTCAGAAGACATTTTCCATGCAAAGCATCAGCTTTTGATGACATTTATCAGATGCGTGTCAGAAAACAAGTCAAAACTCTACTAAAAATATTGTCTGAGGCACCTTCCCAGCAGAAGCACCTTGGGGCTGATACAAAACGTGTTCAGATTCTGAGGATTCAAAATAAAAGGAAATCAGAAAACAAATCCTGTAAAAATGACAAGAACAGCAACACTAACCAATTCCCCCTCTTTTCCCTTAAAATGTTCCTTCTGATTTTCAGAGGAGCAAGAAACATTTCCTTGGCAGCTGGAGCTGTTTTCGCTACCGGTTATGGAGCTGCCTGGGTGAGTGCTGTGCTGAGCTCTCGCAGCAAACCCTCCACGACAGCAGCCTGCTGTGATATAAATTCCCGTTTATCAGCCGAGGCTGGGGACAGGCTCCCAGCAGAGGGGACAGAGCTGGTGGCTGGGGGTCCCAGTGTGGCATGGGCCACTTGCCATCCGGCAGCATCTTGGGGAGAAGCGAGGGGCGAGGAGATGCCGCGGTCCCCTCCGCCGCGGTCCCTCCAGCTGGTGATGCTCCTGGCCCTGCTCTGCCCCCCCTGCCTGGCTTGGCTCATCCATCTTGCGCTGGGTAAGAGGCCTGTTGCAATTAAGTAGGCTGAAGTGCTCCTGAACTCTTTAACCTTTGCCCTGGGATTGCTCCTTTTGCCCTGGGGCTGTGGATCAGCTCCATTGCACTCTCCAAACAGCGCCTGCTACTTAGCTGACATTTCTTTCTCCTGCTGGATCCTATTAGCACCCTGAGGTTGAAAATGCTACTTTGGAGTGTTGTAAGGAATGTGATTTATACTGGAAAGTAGCGGCAATCTATCTTTCCCTATACACACACTACACATGAGGCTGGAGAGCTAAATCCACATCGCCTGAACAAACAGCAACGGGGGTAATTGTTGAGGAGGCTGCAGACACCGAGCAGGGAGAAGAGACGTTGTGGGACGGCACAAGCGGGGCAGGCACTGGTGCCAGGGGATGCTGGGGAGCCTGACAGCGGGGCTGTGCAGGAAACCTGCTCCCCATTGGGATCCCATCCCCACACCAGTGCGAACTGGTGGGTACTGCTGGTTTCCAGGCAATGCTGAGGGTCTTATTGGGAGCTGCCTGGGCTTTTTGCAAGGGGTCTGTTGTGTACTTCTTCACCCTTTTCCTTGCCTGTTGATCGTGTGTCAAGGGAAGACCAAAGCGGAGCAGAATTTGCCCTGGTTTGCCTGCATGTAAGTACATATCATAGACAGCACAATATGCACGGGAGGCAGATGGAAATAAGAATTGAGTGGTGCCTGAAGGAGGGCTGATTAGCCTTTATCAGATATGACACACTAACCGCTGAGGCTCCGTGTTGGAATACCAGGTTAAAATCTCCGCAGTGTCAAATTTTCTCCTCCTAAGCAAAGAGACACTTTCCATAGTGTTTGTGTGAATCTTCTGGATAAGCCCTGGAGACTGAAACCGTCTGAGCTTCATGTGGGCTTTAAAAGTCCCACCCACGTGTTTAAAAAAAGCCCCAAACCCAGAAACGCAAAAGCTGACATTTACTCTAAAATGTCTTCTTCCTGCGTGGCTGCGTGGCTCCCTCCTCGCCGGAGCAGGGCTGCGGGCACCCTCCTGGGCACGCACACGGGAGGCCCCGCTGAAAGCCCAGGGATTATTTAGCACGCGCAAAAGTGTGTGCACAAACATGCACCCGGACGCTAGCACAGTGCTTTCTGGGGGAAAAAAAACAACTACAAAACAAACCCCAACCCGAAGCAGCCTCTGTGTCAAAAGCCCTTTTATAAAAGCCTCGGTAGCTGAAGAATTGCCATTGTTTCAGTCTCCAGCGAGTGCTAGTCTTAAAATATTTCCAGCTCAGAGCAGGCTTTGACATTCTGCCCAGACCCAGGAGAGGGAACAGACATGAGTTCAGAAATGTTCCTACAAGGCACAGATCCTTCTTCTTTTTGGAGAACCACATTCAGCGCCTCATGTCCTGTGGCTAACGTCCCCCCAAACTGGGGGAAACACCCCAAAACACCCCAAAAGCGGGGAGGTGGGGACTTCTCGGGGGCTCCCAGTGAGGCAGGCAGAGCTGGCCCGGCTTTCACGCAGTGGCGCCGGTTCTGTTTCGCGTGCTGGTTACTCAGCCTTTCCCTCATGAACAGCAAAACCATTTTTCCCCCAAGAACTCTGGCACTCCAGGCTGCTCTCACTCGGACGCCAACGGCTGGGCAGAGCTGACTCCCCGCTCTGCTGGATGCCAGCGCGTGGTCCAAAAGCGCAGGCTGTTTAGACCCTGGCAATGAAAGGAGGCAGAAAGTATGGTGGGATTAATCCCCCTGAGCCTTTTTTGTGTGTTCATCAGCGATCCCGGGTGTGACAGAGTGCAAATTGGGAGGAGGAAGCTCTCGATGCTTCACTCTCTCCATCGGATGGACCACGGCACACGCATCCACCGCAGCCCTTGCTCCGGGTGCTGCTGGGCGCTGGGGTGGGAGGACCTCGGGGCAGGGCTGTCCCTTGGGCTTGGTGGGGAGTCACAGCACAGCTCTTTGGCCACCGTTCATGGTTTCTCACCCTTCCCCTTTCCATAATGTAAAATAAGGAGAGGAGCTGAGATGTAAGTTACCGGCTCAGCTATACTACAAGGTTGTTCCCCACCTTCTTGCAAAAAACTTTTTGGCAGAAAAGTGCAGAAAACCTTCAGAAGTCTGCAGGTGATTGGGAACAACCTGGCTGCCCCGGGGTGTGCAGGGTCTGCGTGCAGTGATGATGCCATGGGAGAGCAGAGCTAACGTGTGCTTATCTCGGCTGTGAGCACTCTTCGGGTTGGATTAAGAGCAGTGTTTACCCAAGAACAATGTGGGGTTAAAATTTAGTAAGTCCTTGTGCAACTCTTTATAGAGAGGCAGTGAGGACAAATAAACATCTCTTAAAAGACAGTCAGTCCTCAGGCTCGCTGTTTAATTCATTCTTCGGAGATGCGGGTTGTTTATAGCCATTCGTTGCCGGAGCTCGGAACAGCAGGGGCTTGAACCACTCCAAATTTCAGGCAAAATAATAAGATCTTCGTTCTTCTCTTGTTTGTTCCTAGGAGAGAACACAAGGTCAAATCCTCAGCTAGTGCAAAGTTTGCTCTAAACTACTGAGTATTTTTTATTTGAGAAAGTTTTTTCTCTGCTTGCTCTCTCTCTCTCACCATGCCTCCCCCTCCCTCCAGCTAGCGAGCCGGGGAGCAGCCCAAGTTCCCAGAGGATTTGGGTTTCCTCCTTGAGTGATAAAGGCTTCCAGGGGGAATCAAAGCTGGGAAGCCAAAACCAGAGACTCCCAAGGTTGAGGGTTAGGTTGTCTCTTATCCGCTCCCCTCCCGTGGAGAGACAAGCAGGGGAGCAACCACAAGTGGGACATCCAGCTCCCTGGGGATGCCCAGCCTGCCCCGGGGGATGCTGCAGTGGGCCCCGGCAGAGAAATCCCCCTTCTCTGGTAGCTGCTTCAGCTCCATCCATGTCACAAGGCTGAGAGGGAGCAGTGCCAGCCGTATGGACAGAAACCCATGAACTGGGTCATGTTGCCCATTCCCCTCCCAGCGCAGAGCTCTCCTCGTGCACAAACAGGGAGCACGTTGCTCCGGGGGATGTACAGGGCACAGCGACCGTCCTGCTCCGGGAGCTGCACACACGCTGGCTTTGCTCAAATGAGCCCAAAGCCTCAAAGAAATGCTCTTCTTCTCCAGGATGAGAGCCAAGGCTGCCCTCTGCCAGGGGCTGGGCATCGGGGGGGTTGGGTGGAGGGACAAGGGGGGATCCTTGTTCATTTTAATAACCTCATGGCAGCGCCGGGGCCAGCGATGTGCCTGACCTACATACACAGCCCCGAGCGCTCTGAACACAATCGATCCATTGGCAGGAGAGCAAACGCGGTGGTGGGGGAGGACCTGCCCCGCTGTACCCAGTTGGCATCACCCCCCGCTCAGCCGGGAGCCGGCAGCACCGGGGCCGTGTCGCGGTGTCTGACCGCCGGGATGAAGCCACGCGGCAGCAGCTTGTCCTCCACCCCGGGCACCACGCACAGCCCCAGCATCCCTGCCCAGTACCCTCCACGCTCGACAGCCCCAGCGCAGAGCAACCTGGACCCGGGGACATGTATTTGGGGATGTTCTCCTGCAGCAGGCTTGCCTTTGGTGTAACTGGCTGCTGGTAGGGAAAGGCGTTGGTTTGTGTGTGCCCCTGGGACGCCTCTAAGTGATGCACGCGAGGTTTTGGCTGCTCTTAGGTCAAAAGGTGTGCTCTTTGGCTCAGAAGCTAGATTCACATCTGCTTTCAGAGCCTGCTAATGGATCATCAGTGGATTCGAGTGTCCTTCCCCCCCAGTTGTCTGGTTTATCCAGCCTGGCAACACACCCTTAAGCCTTTTCCTTCGACTCTGTTGTTTTAGCATCTTACACCCTTGGGCCACTCTCGCTGACCTCACAGGTTCTGCTGCAAAGGATGGATGGATATTTCTGTCACAGTTTGCTCTTTTCTATCCTTCAGTGGAGGTGATTGGCAGGGTGGCAGGAATAAAATGGCAAGGAAGGGGATGGAAGGGAAGACACTATGGTGCCAGGTGATTTTTTTTTTCCCAAGTCCCCAAATTCTCACTAATTAAGAGCTAGAGGGAATAAAAATACCATCTGGTGAGACAGTGGGCCTAATCCTGCAGTGTGCCTCTCCCCAGGCATGTGGGCACAAATTCACTCTCCTGACCGCTGGTGGCATTAGCCAGTGAGGGTTGGTCTGGGGGAGGATGGATGAACACCCAGAGCGAGAGACCGTGGCGTGGGCAGCAGCGTGGAGGAGGATGGAGAGAGGCGGGTGATGGACAAGGGGATGTGTCCTCGCAGTGGGTAACTCTTTTGGGACAAAAAACAGGTCTTGTGGGTGTCGGTGTCATGTCCCTCCCCTTGGGTCATTCCTTCTCTATTAGACCTGTGTTAGTGCTACCTACGAGGAGCAGCAGCCCTTATCTCTGACAGTAATTACAGAGCTCGTTAAACACAGAAAACCAAACCCTGGTGCGGAATAAGGAAAAATAAGGCAAGTTAAGAGGTGGGCAGAGCCTGGCATCGCCTCTTCCCGGCGGAGTCGCTTTGCTCCCGGGAAAGCTCCGTGCCAAGCTGCAGCTTTCCACGGCAGAAATGAGTCATGGCGAGTCGCTGGCGGAGCCTCCGACTGCTCCGGCGTGAAGGGAAGGCGCTGCTGGCCCCCGCTCCTGCCGTCTGAGCACAAGGCTGCTAATTAGTAAATAAGGGATATTCCGATCAATTAAATGCTCAGCCTGGAGGCTGGAGAGGAGGGCACAGCTATGCCAGTGAGGGCGGCTGTGCGGGGTTGGTGCAGGGCTCAGGGCGGCTCTGGGTGTGCGGGGGGCTGGCGGGGGTCCCTGCCACAGGATCCTCCTCAAAACCCAAGCAAGGGATGTCTCTCTCACTGAACAGTTCTCCCTCTCCGGTGAATGCGTGGTTAATTGGGATGCAGTGAATCTGGGTGGTGGGATGGATGCTCAGTGTGTGCTGGGCTCTCCTCCGTCGGGCAGGCGTGATACTGGGGGTGGTTATGGCGAGGCAGAGAAGTTTTTATGCCCTGAGTGCATGGGCAGGCTCCATCCCTCCTCCAGACATCCCACCAGGGATGGAGGGGCTGGAGCCTGCCCAGACTGTGCCCTGTCCTCACCCCAGGCTACCCCCTGAGTCATCCCAGTGTCACCACAGCAGATAAATAGTGGCTGCCCGTACCTGTGGGGTCTGGCACCTCGTCGGCGAGCGAGGCACAGGCGAGCTGCGGGAATCGCTGACTGTTTCCAGACTTGCAAATTCAACCTCAGGAGAGCAGCAAAAGGAAATTAAATGCTCCCTCAGTGTTGGCAAGTAGGGCTCTCCCAGGGCTTTGCAGCACCCGGGGCGGCTCACCTGCAGAGCCCAGGCCAGGGGGACCCGGCTGTGGGTCCCGATCCTGCTGCCATCCCCATGCCAGCCCCCCCGGGCAGCCCCGAGCCCCCCCGGATCAGCCCTGCCTGACAGATACCTCGTATAAGGGTTTTTTGAGCATCCCTTGCTGCTTCCCCTCAGCTGGCTTCAGCACTATTAAAATGTTTTCCACCAGCACCGATTTCAATTACGTGTTCTTAAAAAGTCATTAAAGAGAATTCCCCATGAAACTATTTTTATTCCCCACCTTTCCTCCTTCCCTTCCCGCCCCTCTGTCTACTTCCAAACTAATGAGATGAATTGAAAACTACAAACACCTTCCGAGGGCCCAAGGCAAACGCAATGTCAAACAAACATTAATTCTTCCTGAACTGCGTGGGATCACATCGACCCTCCCTCCCGCTCGCCTGCTCAGAGCATCCCTCCCGACAAGGGGCTGCATTTTGCAGTCTCAGAAGGTGCTCAGGTTTTGAAACCTTTGATTTTTTTCCCTCTCCTTTGAGAAAGGAAAAAGAAAGTGCCCGAGGAATGAGAGCTGTCAGATGCAATAATGTGAAATCTTACTTTTGGCTGGCAGGCGGAGGGGGGGTCTCCCTGGTGTGTGGCGTTACCCGGGGAAGTTGAAACAGGGAGTATTAGAAAAGTTATTGTGCTTTCTCTCAGCCCTGCAGGTGGGAAAAGACAAATAAAACCCCCCAAACCCAATAACCTGCCAACCAAACCCAACAACAGCCCTATTCACCTCGCAGGCTTTTATCCACTCCCAGTATTTGATTCCTCCTGTCCCGGTGCTGGGTTAATCAATAGAACAAATCTCCAGCGTTGCACCTCTCCGGGCCCCCGCGGGCTCCTCCAGGACTGATTAAAGCCAAGAGCCATTTGCAGGAGCAAACGCGCTGTTCAGACCCCCTTGCTGCCGCCCATGCAGGGTAAAGGAAGGAGAGGGAACAACAGGGGAGATTTGTTACTTGGTGGAGCAACCGCTCAGCGTCACCTTCCCTCCGGCGCTGCTTTAAGCAGGGTGAAGGAAAACCACAAATAAAGCCCCAAACCCCGCTGAATTACATGGGATTATACATTTATACGTATATATACCCACAGTGGTGAGGAAGACGGCGACAATAGGTTTGGAATTGGAGAAAACAAATTTTTTTGAGTGGAACACCCCCCTGGAAAGCCCAGTTTGTGCAAACACGCTGGCACCGGTGGTGGCTGAGGTAATTAAGGCTGCAGACTGGACTCGCTCCTTTGCCATGATGACTTTAGCCTCACTTACAGCTCAGATGTGCTGCCGGCCCCTCTCCTCGCAGGGACGTGGATGGATTTCAGTGGGACCACAGGGAAGACGCTGTGAGATGCCCACGGGCAAGTCACCCCCTTGTAAGAGCGGGGGGTGCCTGGGACCGGAGGGTGCACAGAGAGCGACGAGCATCGCACCGGCTCGGCGCCGGCACGGGCGGGGGACCGGGGCTGCCGCGGGACGACCTGCCCTGCTGCCGATGCAACAGCCAGGCCAAAAAAGACTGTGGTGGATTCAGTCCCCGGCACCCTCTGACAAGTTAAAACCCTCCAGTTTATTAAAGATACATTCCTGCGCTAATACAAGATGCGTTGTCTGGTGGCGGAGAGGCTGCAGGATGTTATGGTTGGAATGTTCCTCGGCCCTTGTGTAATTAAAAGCCCCACCAGCTGTGGATCTGCGAGAAGCTATTTTTTTCCCCCCAGACAGACAGACTTGATGTTTTCTGTGATCTCCATGATGTCACCAGCTCCCCTTTGATGTGTGCAACCGAGGAACCGCCGAGGCTCATGACTCCGGGGGGATATTTGTCTGAGTATTGCTCATTAGATGACCCCATAGGATGGAGGCAAGATTAATTGCAGAAGGAAAGAGACTGATCCCTGCATCCATATTCATTAGCGTATTAGGGCTTGGTGGCCACTGTGGTGAGCCAAAAGCAAAAATAATCCTAGGACGAAGTCACTTCCCTGAAGATTTCAATAATGGGACAAAAGGATGGATTGTTTTCCCCGTTTCATGTGGGGAGGATGGAGATGCGGTGCAATTAAAGGCTTGCCTTAACATATTCAAGCAGACTACCCCACAAGGGCGTGCAGTGGAGCCAGACCCAGAGCAGATCCCTCCTGATCACCCCTCCTGAAACCACAAATGCGCAGCGGTTTCCTTATGCAAGTCCTCCTCTCGGACTGGCTGGTGGCAAGTAACATTGCGGGGGTGGCCAGGGGTACTCAGAGCAGCAATGCTGAACGCTGCCACAGCCAGCAAAAATGGACCAGCCCTTGGGGTTTGCGGGGCATGAATGAACTGGGGTCTGGTCAAACGGCCTCAGGGTCTCAGCCCTTCCTGTGATGAGTCTTCTGACTCCACAGCACACAAACCAACCTCCTAAAATCACTGGAAAACGCTTGGTTCCTATTCTCTTTCCAACACCCTCGCTCCCATCACTGCGTTACATGCTGGAGACAAAAGGCTCTCCCATGGCACAGCTCAGATGCTCCCCAGGGACTCCTGGCCCCTCTCTGGTGACCAGGCTTTTCCAGGGACAGAAAAAGCTGGAGGCAAAATCCTGCTGCCCATTATAATAACATAAAGGAGCATGTTCTACGCAAGCCCTCAGATGTGTTGTCTTTGGGCTCCGGGGTTCCACAGAGGACAGCTGGAGCCCATCCTGCTGCCCAGGCTTGGTAGACAGTTATGCTGGTGCCTTCTGAGTTGTTATTCTGGGTTAGATGAAAAACAGCCCCATGACAGCGGAGAGGGCACAGCACAGGTTGTAGGAACAGCACGTCCCCTCCGCTCACGCCCTGGCCGCTTGCTGGGGCAAATACCGGTCCCAAGCCTCCGAGTGAACATTTCTGCAGGTATTTACCCTGTGAGCAGCCCAGAACTGGATTAAGATAAGGTGAACGCTGGGACGATGTGGAAATGCCTGTCAGGCCTACAAACCTGCAGGGCAAATTAAGCAATCATGTTCCCAGGACATACATAAAAATAAGTAAAAAACACGATTAATCCATAGCAACAAAAGGAGATAGCATGGCAACAGCAGCAACTGCTGCAAAACAAAACAGTAACAAGAAGAGAGGAAGGGGGAGAGAAAATAAAGCCCCGCTCTGCCCTTCAGGGGTTTTTTAAGGTAAAGTGGGATGTTGCATCCCAGGTCGGTGGGAGTTAGTGCATGGCCTGGGTGCTGATGCGAGGGGCTGGCTGCGTGCTCCTGCATGGACATGCACACAGCTCTGCCCGGCTGTGGGGGTCCTGGAGGGTCCCAGATGCCTGGTCTGGCCTCCGGAGCCGGGAAGGGGCTGCAGCGAGGCAGTGGCTGTGGCATGGGGCGGTGGGGACGGTGTTTCCCAGGCTGTCCTTAGGGCAGGTCTGGCTGCTGCGGTTCTCTGGGGGTACCCGAGCCTGTGCTTGGACTGAGAAAGGTCCCAGCTCCTGATGATGGCCATCGGAGCAGGGCTGGGAGCTGAGGATACCAAGCCCATCGTGGTTTTCTTTTCCCCTAATTGAGAAAATTAAAGCAAAAAACGGCCAGCGCAGGAGGAACAGTCCTCAACAGCAGCTCGCAATCACTTTACAAAGATGAGCTGCTCACGGCCGTTGGCACTGCAGAGGAAAAAGACCCTTTTCCCCCTTAGGACTGATGTGCCGTGGACTTGCTGGATCCAATAACCGAGCCCAGGAGCGGAGCTGCTCCTCAGAGGCAGCCCTGCCCTGCTCCCACCCTCCAGAATGACGCCTTTGGCTCTGATGAGGACAAACCCCCCCAAGAAACAAACCTGGGATAAACTCAGCATCAAACCAAGGCTTAAACCCTGTTTTGAACCCAGGTAATGCTCTGCTGCGGGTGCGTAGGAAGAGCGTGATGGAAATAAGCCCTAATGGGTGTTAATTTGAAGTGGCAAGTTTGTGAGTCAGGCGGGGGGTGCCGGGGGAGGAGCGGGCAGGCGGCACGATGCTGGGGTGAGAAATGCTGCTGGAAGGGGTTACACACGCTCCTGGCAGGGCAGGCGAGGCTGGGAGCACCGCAGCGACGTTGGGTGGGCTTGGGATTTGGAAGGAGAAAGGGAGCTGCAGGGAGAATAGAGAGGGGATTGCATAAAGCTGAGTTACAGACAACTTGGCTTTATCGGAACCCACCTTCAACGGATCGTTGGTAAAAGGGGGAGATTTTCCATGCTGTGAGAGCCAAAGCAAATACAGTGAAACTTAATTAAGCGCTTGCTCGCTAAAATAATAATTTCCTTGTGAATTGAGGAAGGTAAAGTACAATGAGAGATGGACCTGATAAAGGAACAATGATCCTCCAGTGTGCCTGGCAGAAGTGCGCAGGTGAAGAGCACAATAAAGCCATTTTTTTTTTGGTGGGGAAGGTTCTTCCCTTTTTCTCTTGCACGGGTCCGTGGGTAGGGTGGCCTCCACGCTGAGCGGGCTGCCAAAGCCCTCACGTACTGCCTGTCTCCATCACAAAACATGAACATACCCTCCAGCGCTGCTCTACACAGCCGGCTCAAGGAACGGTGTTGTCTGAGTTACCGGCAGTGAGTGGAAATACTAATGCTTGCCTAGAGGAAAGAGAAGGAAAGGGGAAAAAAATTCTGTGAATAAGTGCAATTTTAATTCTGCTCTTGCTTGCTGGGGCTGGGGAGATGGGAGACACCTCATCTGCTGGGCCTGGGCTCCAGCCAGGGCATTTGACTTGGGTTTGACCCGGGGTTTGTGGGTTCAATACTTTTATGTTGAGGCCCCAAACCATGGGGAAAGGGTTAGCCCAAACCCCTATTTTTCCATTATTTTAATAAAGTTTAGTTTTCTAGCCTTCTCCAAATGCAGATCTTCTTTCTCTCTCTCAAAAAACTCCCCCCAGAAACCAAAAGACTGAATTTGGACCCTACGTTATTTGGCATTGACTCTTTCAGATACATCGAACATTACTTCATGGCTGAAATTACAGAAATAAACCTGCTAATAAAATAGAAACTAATAACTTTTACCCTCTTTGTCTTTCTATGGCAGTCAGGAACGGCTTAGTCTGTACAATAATTATACTGTATGCACAGCAAAAAAAGTTCTTGACTCCTGCCATTCCCAGCCCTTCCCCACCAAAGGGAAAAAAAAAAAGTTGGCAATAAATTTAAAACAGTTTTATTTACCTTGAACTACTCAGCCAAGAATGCACATTATTTAGGGACTGGAATAAAAAGCCATTCACTCTAGTTCAATTGGCCATTTAGTTCAATTTGTGTGTGTTACTGCAGGTAATTACTATGGTAATAATGTACTGTAATCTGCGCTGATTTGGAACTTGTCCTGTTTCTGTATTAATAATAAGTGCCATATATGTACTAATTACCAGTTTGTTACCATGGTTATTTGCGTAGATGCCATGTTAATGATACCCTGGAAACATAAAGCAATCACATTTTTGAATTAAATCTTTGTGGTCTCTTTAGTGCTAAAAGCCCGATTCACATAAAATAATGATGAAGAAAATGAGATCATCGGCGCTGGCTTGCCAGCGAGCTGATTAGCTGCGCTGCATAAATACACGATTTTTACCATACTGAAAAATTAGAGCCTCCAAAACATTTTCCATGGTTGCTAAGTAACTTCCCCAAGATTACATCACTTACAGGAACACGCGGTGCCAAATCCGTCACGCACACGTATTTATAGAGCACACGGCGCGGGGAGCGTGCGCTCGGCGCAGGGGGCTGCGGGGCTGCTGTCGGGGTAAGCTGCGGGCTCCCTGCCAGGGCAGAGGGGTAAATAAACGGGCATCCCTCCCCTTCCCGACAAACCCACACACACCCCTCGGGAGGAGCCAGGAGGCAATCCAGAGCCGTCTAGTTTGTAGGGTTGTTTAAAGCCAGAAGGGACCTCTGCTATCCCTCCTCTACAATAATTCCACGCTGCGAGTCCTGCGCTGGCTTGTGTCTCTTCTCCCTTTAACTTGAACCAAGTGGAGTGTTTTTGGGGATGATTTGTTGGAAATGTGTACTGGAAGGGACAGGCCTGGCTACCGCTGTTTCCTGCTCCCAGACAGCGCTGGGTTTTTATTTTTCTCGAGGTTTTTCTGCGGGACGATGAGCAGCGTTTGTCCCAGCAAAGCTTCTCCCCACTGTCTGCCATCCAGCCTGTTCTGCAAACGACCTGCTATTCCCACGCAGCAGCTACCTCGCTGGCCATACTGGATCTACATTACAATTAAAAATAGTTTATTGGCAACAAAAGCGTTCCCTTGTCCCTGATGGCGCAGTGAACAATGGGTCCTTCCTACCCTAAAGTTAATGGCAATTCTTTAACCAGATGACACTGGTGCAGGGGCTGGGGAAAGCTGGAGCAGTGAAGCTGTGTGTCCCTGCAGACAGCGAGAAATGAGGCAGGGACACGTATAAGTCCCAACCCT
This sequence comes from Nyctibius grandis, assembly GCF_013368605.1. NCBI lineage: Eukaryota > Metazoa > Chordata > Aves > Nyctibiiformes > Nyctibiidae > Nyctibius > Nyctibius grandis. The sequence continues at coordinate 3,800,901 of NC_090673.1, read as the reverse complement.
ATAGTAAAGGCTGATCCCTACTGCTGTGGGTGAAGGCCCATGGATCTGGAGCCTTTGCAGGTCCGCTGGGAGCAGCAAGACCCAGAGGCTGCAGGAGGCAGTGGGGTTTGAGCATCCCGGGTCAGCCAGAGGATGGAGCTGGGGCTCTCCTCTCGCTGGCAGGGTTTGTCCAGGAGATGAACAAGGAGGTGGGAAAGAGCATCCCGGTGAGTCCGCTTGAGAGGAACCAGTATCCTGCACCGTGTGTACCCGGGTGGCTCCCTGGAAGGACCAAGAGCCGCTGCAATACTGCCAAAAGCCCTGGGAAAAACACAGCATCAGTTTCCTGAGAGCAATGCAAGGTCTGCTCTCCTCTAACCTGACCCTCAGACATCACGGAGGGGCTGGCTGAGGCCCCCGCTGGAAGATGCCCCTGGCTTTCACCCCGTGAGATGCTGCTGGACCACGGCCGTGGTGGGAGCGGGGTTTCTCTCCGTTATCCTCCCTCCGCTTTGGCCCAAGGCCATCGCAGCATTTCCCTCCTGCGAAACCCAGTCCCGCACAGCGGATGCCATGTCATTTGAAAAGCTACTTAGTGCTCTTTATTATCTGGTCATTATTTTTCCAGTGAAGCCTGAGATAAGCAAAGCATAAATCAAACCAGAACAGGAGCCACTTGGAGCAGGTAAAGGATGGAAAAGATTTTAATCAGTGAATCTGGGCAAGAAAAACCAAAAGAAAGAGAGGGAGGGAGGAAAGGGGGGTGAGAAAGAAAGAGAGGGAGAGAAACACCACTTGTTGTTTGTGGGATGAAGACAAATGTTTCCAAAGCCACATTTTCCACATGACTCCCAGTAAAAGCTCTTGGTTTGATTATTAATCATGGGGCGGCCTCCATCCATCACTCCATCGCTCCGCGCCTCCCGAGCTGTTTGATGTGCTACCCTCCGCTCTCCCATCCCGCATCCCCCCCATCGGGCGGCTCTGACAGGGGAGAGCCCGGGAAGTTATTCCAATAAAGAAAATGCAATCAAATAAATAGGGGATGAAATAAATAAGACTATCAGGAAAGCTTCTGCTGTGCTGGTTGGATCCCTGCCTCTCGAGGCTTCTGGAGAGCTGCTGACACTGGGAGCCTCTTCTGAAATGGATGGACTTTGCCTCTTGCCTCATACATCTGTGTAATGACCTCTCCTTGCAGGCACTTGACATGTGATTCATGGGATATAAATTTTACCTCTTTGCTTCGGTGTTGCAATCGCTACGTTCTGCAAGGTGAGAGCACCTCACCCCGCTGGGATGCCGTGCCAGCTCCCTGGTCCTCCTGCTCGCCAAACTTTCTTCCTCTGGCCCTTCCTTTAAAAAACAACAACAACCACCAAAAAAAACCCCAACAACCAAAAAAACAACAGACCTTTAAAAATGTGTTTTTTCCTCTTTAAAAGAAAACTCCTGCTGATGCAGCCTTTGCAGCGTTCAAGGCTGACGGTGCTTTCAGAAACAGCACACAGCAGCATCCCAGCTGATTTCCTGCAAATAATAGAAGAGATATGTATAAAAATAAATAAGTCCTTAATTCTTTTACTGGCATCTGTAGCCTCTAATTCATAAATTCATCAGGACTTTCCCAGGATGTCAGTTTTGGCAAATGAGCCCTGAGTTGCCTCATGCTAATGGAGCGGTGGGCTGCCTGACCTCAGGAAATAGAGAGGCCAAACATGAAAAAACAGAGCCGGGTTCAAGGCTGGGGCTGTGAACCCCAGATTTGAGGGTGAGGTCGGGAAAGGGTCAGGGAAGCATTGTGTGCGCGCGAGGGAGAAACGCTGGTTTCTATTTAAAACCTTTCATGCCGCTGCCAGAGCCCTCTCGCCATTGTGTGCGGGAGCAGCCCCGGCTATTGAGAGACGCGCCTTGAAGATCCTGACTGCAGGAATGGGAAAAGATTGGAAACAGTCACGCTTACGTGTTACGAGCCAAACCCTCCCCTACCTTGGGGAGAAAGGGAGGGCGAGAGCTGCCTGGCTCTTTTCAGCGGCTAACGCAGATGGATTTGCTTTGGCGTTTAAGGGTGATGGATGTGCCAGGTGCTATTCATTAGAAATGATTTGTTGGGGCCAGCGCAGCTCGCCTGCCCATTAGGACGCATTTACTTTGCAGGTTAGTAATGATGGGTCCGCTTAATAGTTTCTAAGTATCAGAGGGCATTAAAAAGCCCTGGAAGAGGAGGCTATCAATATTTACTGCTTCAATTTGTTGGAGGAGGAAAGCAGTGCGTGTGCCTGGAAGGGGTGTCCGCCCCGCATCCCTGCTCGATAGCAGTGGGTGTTGGCATGGGGGAGGCTGGAGAAGAGCGAGGGGGAACGGCTGGGAGCCTGGTTGTGCTTTGGCCTTAACGCATCCAAGTGATGTGGCAGCTTGTTCGGCTCCAGCAGGGGCAAACCGAGGCCTGTCACCCAACTTGGGTGCACGCTGAAGGCAGAGCCAGCGGCAGAGCCCAGCAGCCCTGGGTCCAGCCCCGGGGGTGGCGGTCCTGGTGGGGTTGGCTCTCCACGAGCATCATGGACCACGATCAGAGGAGGCTGGAGGTCATTCACTGAGGGATGATGATGGCTAATACATCCCAATTCTTTTCCCCTGCCCTCCCCCCAGCCCGGGCTTCTCTTAGAGCGAGATCCCGTTAACAGCCCTCTGCCGATGGGCGGCCATTTACTTAAGTCCCAATTTTTCATTAAAATAGCACATATGGCATCGCAAGGTCACAGGGCTGCATTGTCTCAGCTTAATATGATGCTATTAAGGCTGGACTATAATGTCCCAGATACAGCAAGTTCAGCAGCATAAGATCAAGCATTGGGCAAGACTGCAATTTCCTCCTGTCCTCTTGATATGATCTTATCAAAGCCTGACTGATCTCTATATACGAAATCACACCAGAGAGCATTAAATATCATGAAAAGCTCCGCTTCCACCAGTCCATGGGGAGGTTGGGTTTACAGCCCATCTCCCTTTGTGTCGCTGCCTCCCCTCTCCGGCAAGGACCGAGGCGGCATTGGCTGGGGTTATTCAATCAGCCGGGCTGAGAGATAGGTGTGAATTCATCTGTCATCTTTGCCATTGGTTTTTTTTTTGAAGCCTGACCTCCATTCAAGCCTGTGTGTTTTGAATCTAATTTTTTGCCCAGCCCGACATCATGCTGCTGGGTCTCCGTTGCCCCTGTGGCCAACGTGCTGGCCTGGGACCCTTGGAGTGGTGGCCATCGCTGCTCTCTGCAGCCCTCAGCAACCCTTTTATTTCTCCCTCAACTAAACTAGGCAAGAATCAGTCTTTTCTTCCAGCCTTTATCTTCCTATATGAGCTACAAGTGCCTGCATGCAGTCCTTTTATCTTGCCATGTACTTGTACAGTTCCTAGCACAGCAGGGCCCTGCTCTTGGTACTTGATGAAATGCAGGAAGACTAGCTAACAATTATGGAACAGAGGTAGGAAAAGGTAGACTGGAAACTGTCTGGGGGCTTTATTAAGTCATGCAAAGATATGGCACTTATTGACTCGTTGGCGCTGATACAACGTGGTGTACGTGTGGCCAGATGGGAGGTTTTCGTAGCAAGGAGAAAGCACGTAAATAAAGGTAGTTTGTGTGCACGCCAGCCCTGCCAAGGAGGAAACATCTCTCGTGGAAATATCTCCACGAGAAGGCTTTGCCAAAAAGGAAAATAGATGCAAAAGCCAAGCTCCTCTGCTATTATTTCCCATTTGAGTCAGAACTGCTTAACAGATAATTAGTTAATTGAGCAATGGAAGCCATCTCCCTATAGCTATGTGTCAGCTCCCATTAGCCGCTCTGTAACGTTAGCTGAGAATACACAGGCGCTCTCTGGAGATATCGATCACTGATTTACCAGGCCCTGTGCTACCCCTTCCCCTTCGGCGGGCAGGGATGGCTGCGGTGGGCGGCCGCCCCATCACGCCACGCTCCGCAGACACAGCCGTCAGCTGCAATTGTTTTCTAGTGAAAATAGATGTTCAGTATCGATCTCTTTCCTGCGGTGGAGTCCGGGGACCTTCTCCTTAGTTACTCTAATAAAACACAACTAATTAAATTTGTGCCTTGCTTTTTCAATATTGCATTATCCTAATTACTAATTAAGGGGACCACATGTAAGGGATAAGCATTATTCCCTGCAAAAGATCCCCCAATGGCCCAAACGACATCTCATGGAAGGAGGAAATCTTTCAGCAAAGGCCAAGACTGAAGCTTGGAAGCAGGAAGGGATCCCTGGGGGCAACTTAACAAGAGGCTCTTTAACTCTTCAGCCCCTGCATTAGTATTTGCTGAATCACGGATCTGGGAAAGCACCCGTGCAAAGCTGCTCTGCATGTGGGGAGCAGCTGACAGGGAAGCTGCGGGCTTCTGTGCGAGGAGAAACTGGGGAGGAATTAAAAGGAATGGGGACATCTGTGCATGCCACCATCTGCCTGGGAAAGCACATCAGGGGAAAGTGGAGGAACTGACTCTTAAGTGGGTCGCCCACTCGTGTCCTCCCACGCTGAGCCCAGCCACGCGGCCCGACCGACCGCAGCGTCCAGCCCGTCGGGGACATACCAGAGCCGGGGCTTGTCAGGGAGGGACGAGCCCTTTCAAGCCTGTACACGACGTCCTGCCCTTGTCAGGTCCGTGCCAGAATGGTTTCCTTATGTTCCAAGTGGCAATTAAACACACAAAATTATAGAGAAAGCTCTTTGGGGGACCACTGGCAACAGGGGGAAAGCTTGCCACTCTGTGCTCCAGGACCACCCAGTCATTACCAGTGACCCCGGGTACCGAAGCACTGGGTGATGCGCTGAGCGAGGGACACCAAACAAGAGCCAGGCTTGAACCAGACCTCCAGGCTCCCAGCAGCCCTGCTTTGGGACTCAGACCGAGTTAAGCTGGCTTCTACACAAGGACCTTTGAATAAATCCCAAACTTCCTTTAATATGCCCCAGGGACCAAAGATCCGCTGTGCAGGAGCCTGCACTGGGCTGCACTGACCCTCTCCCCGCTGGAGCAGCCTTCGCTGGTGTTCACTAACATTTTCATTTCATTTTCCATGTGAATCGCTGCTCACACTCTGGCTGTTCTGGCTTCATAAGTCACCGGTTCATTTCTCATACAGCTCTTTTAGAAACATATTTTTCCCCTTAAATATGTGGTCTGAAAGTGTGAACTGAGATTTATGCTGAAAAGAATTGGGAAAGAATAGCAAATATGTGCTTGTTGGAGGGAAAAAATTATACTTTGGGCATTACGAAGAACCCCCCAATGCTGGGACTCATGAAGAACATGTTCTGCCAAAGATGTAGGGATTTACCAGGGTCAGCTTTACTGCCCAGGGCAGCAATGATACCTGAGCTTTGGGATGAGCCTTTCAGCTGTAGGTCTGAAAGAGTCATTCGACATCTGGGGAAACTGAGGCACTACTGCACCTTGTACCAAGACAGGGACTGTTAGAGGTCAAACACCTTCTGGATCCTCCCCATTTCCCTTTTCGTGATGATTTGCATGTTGCTTTATGTAGCACTGTTATAGACAAAATTTAGCCGAGGAACCAGATCATTAATTGAAATTTAAAAAGACTCCAGACAATATCGAAGTCTGTGATTTCACATCGTCTTTGTTTCTATTCTGCTCACAGGTTAAATTGACCATGGGTCTGTTTTGGATTGTTTTATCTCTCCCTTCCTTGAAGTGATTGAAATCTTAATAATCAAGGATAATATCGACGCCAAAGTTTTAAGCAATAAACATATAAACAGAATGAAGAGAAGCAGAATGCTCACGTCTCTCAACAGTGAAAATTGTTCCGTTTTATTTTGCTGTAGCAGATGTTAAGTTTCCAATGATAAAATAAAATAAAAAATCTAAGGGAGACATTTAGCGAAGTATAGCTTTACACTCCAGAGTTATCACTCCAATTTCAACTGGGACCATAAAGTTTTATGAGCTATTAAATTGTCCTAAACCTCCTTTAACACACTAGCTCTAATGTTGGAGATTAACCATTTAGAAAAAGGAGGTTACCTTAGCAGAGATGGGGCCATTTTCCTGCGCTCTTATTCAGTCAATAACACTTTTCTGTGGCAGAGGCATTTGCTGGAGCGTGTGGCTGGTAATTAGCCCGTGTGCCCTGCAGGTAATGCAGCCGCAGTCGATGTGATCCCCCCCGCAGCGCCAGGAGCACCAGCAGCACCAGGACGGATGCTCAGGAGAGCAGAGCTCTGGGCTGGGACTCCCGAGAGTGCAGGTAAAACTCCTTGCCTGGCTGCAGTTTGGCTCATCCTCCCATCCCTCATCCATTCAATAAGGATGATCATGATTTCTTCTGCCCCCGTTTCCTTTTTGTTTGGGTGATGAATCCATCTGAATGTGGTGTTTGACTATGTTTTATTACCTTGCAGAAGAGATCCTTGATCTTAGCTTGGATCCCCTTGATGCTAGAGTGAAACTGGTTGGACATTAGGAAGCATTTCTTCTCAGCAAGGGTCATTAGACATTGAAATGGGCTGCCCAGGGAGGTGGTGGAGTCACCATCTCTGGAGGCGTTTAAGAAAAGCCTGGACATGGCACTTAGTGCCCTGGTCTAGTTGCCATGGTGGTGTCAGGGCAATGGTTGGACTCGATGATCCCAGAGGGCTCTTCCAACCTGACTGATTCTGTGATTCTGTGTGATTCTGTGGTCTCTACATGACCCAAGAAAAGGTTAAAAGCAATTTTAATTTGCACTCACAGAGCTCTTTCCAGAGGAGGAGCTCAAAAACACCCCAGCCACATCCACGGAGTGTCACAACACTCTCCAGAAGCCCAGTATTATTTTATTGATTTTTAAAGAGACGCAAACCCAGGAGCAGAGATGGCCTGTATCCACAAAAGTATCTTCAGCGTGTTAAAGGGGACTCGTGGGACTTTGCCACTTGTCATCTGCCAAATCACCACCCTTCATCTCCCTGCTGAACTGGTGTGTGACCCTTTGGGAACTAAACCTATGAAAGTTTTGACTGTAAGGTAGCCAGGCTGCCTGATGGTCTGGGCTGGCCACACCTGGAAACATCTGTCTTGAGAGAGCTGAGCAGCATGGGGTTGTCTCGTGCTGATGACTTGCAGGGATCTGGCATTTCTCCTAAAACTTCTGCTATGGCTCCTCTTCCACCACGAGCTCTGGACGGTCTCCTTGGCTGCCTGACAGCCCTGCTGGGGGCTGCAGCATGGGGAGCGCTCTGTTATTAATCTACGTGGCCGTGTCCCCACTTTCCATGGTGTTACCTTGAACTTTTCGGGGCCATATGGGACACCATCATCAGGAGATGTGAGACCTGCTCCTCCCGAATAGCCCGGTGACCACAGCCCCCCCACACAGGGAAGAGCCAAGCTGGACCCTCCGGCGGGGTTGAGCCTGGGGTTAACGTGCACAGAGCAACTGGACGACGAGGCGCTGGGAGAGGGCGGCTCCTTCCCGGGAGGAGTTTTGAAAGAAAGGGTAACCCCTGCTCTATTTTTGAAAGAAATGTCGCAGAGGCCTTCTCCTGCATCCTGCACGCCGCCGCTGCCAGGGCTCTGCTGCAGCGCAGGGTGGCTTGGCAGCCCTCAGGGATGGGAAATGTCTCCTCCCCAAAGCCTGATTCCCATTTCCCCTCTGATAAGATCAGCAAAGACTGGTTTTCCCCCTAAATTTTTTTGAAAGCATTTCCTATTTTGGGTTTATATTGCTGGTTTCCCCCCAGCCGAGGGCTTAGAGCAGACACCTCCCAAAGCCAGGGTGGGATGCCTTCCCCATGCACCTACTCTCATGAAGATGCATTAGAAGGTGCTTCAAAGCCTCCAATACCTGTGAGAGGAGCAAGATGGATCCCACCATCAGTCTCCTCTCTTACAGCACAGCCCACGTTCCAGGTTTGGCTGCTCTGGAGGGTCTTTGCTTTCTTCTTACCCATCTGCTGTGGTTAAAATCCTAACTGGGACTTTAATTTCATGTCTAGTTAGTGCAAGAAGTCAGCATGCCAGCCTGTTCTGGGGAGTAAGGAGAAGGGTTATCTGACCCTGATCCTTCATCAGACTTTGAGGACATGGTTCACAAGGTTCATGTACACCACAGCTTTTCTTTTTGATTAAAAAGATGCATTCTGCTGTCTGAAATGCTTCAGACATCAGCAGAAACTACATTAAGCCACATAGTACAGCAAGCCTCAGGCTTCAGAAATGCTCTGACTAAGCCTGTCTCCCCTGGTACAGTTGTCTCCTCTGTCCTGTATCCCAGAGAAACAAGGTTTGACTGATGCAAACTTGAAGACTAATAGGACAGTTCGTCTACAATTAGCTGGAGGTTTAAAGTTTTGGAGCCGTTATCTTCTTCTGCAACTCGAGTAGGGCTCAGAGGAAGGAATTGCTCTGATTTAGCATGCTACATGCAGTGGATATTTTGATTGAGCAAGTTTTAAGACTGAGTCAGAGAGAGATTTCCTAACACCTCTTCCCTGCCCACACTCCCCAGATAACCAGCATCAGCGCTGAAAGACAGAAAAGCCCTGTGTCTAGCTCATCCTGACTGGAGATGGCCGCCCTGGAGTCAGATGGGGATTCAGTGGTCCCCTGCCCAAAGGCTGTGAGCTTTCCTTGGCAATCTTTAACTGCCCTCAACTACTACTGAGGTGAGGGGCACCCTAAAAATGCTACACACCCTAACAGAGCTTGAGTTCACAGTTTTCTTCTTCCAAATCCCCCTCTCTTGAGTTAAAGTAGCCCTGATTGAGCAATCCCATTCTCTATTGGTCCCTACAAGAGCCCCCAGCATCTTCCCAGAAAGCAAGCCCCAGCTGGAGCGGAGCATGGCCTTACAGAGCAGCCTCAATGTCCTGGCTTGCTCTGCTGGGGCTCCTGGCCCCACGCAGCTGGGTTGTCCTCACCCTCAGGGGCTCTTGGTCAGAGGGAGTAAAAGACCCAACACCCCGGGAGGTGCTTTGTTGCTCAGCCTTAATAGATAAAGGGATGAAAATAAATGCAAGGCCCTATTCAAATCAGAGACCTGTCATCGTTTCTAGGCCATTCATCTGCCTCTTTCAGTTCCTTTGCTTTCCTTCTAATGTATGTAGATGGAAAATGCAAATACCATCGTGAGAAAACTGACCTTTTGGCTGAATGTCACCAAGTTCTGCAGCAGTGGGAGTGTTTGCATTCAGTCGTTAGCTTTAGCCTGTACAATTATTTATATATATCCCTGTTAAGACTCGATGGGATGACTCAAAAATGGTTTTGACCTTGGTTGTTCTGGTGGTTTGATGGACTGCAGTCCTTAAATGTTGTGTTGCTAACATCAATGCTAGCCTTTCAAATCAGCATTGCCTAACACATACCTGGGTCTACCACTGCCCTAGAAAAGCCATCGTTCAATAGCTGGGAAAACCAGCCAGCAGTCTGAGATTACACCTCTAGGAATGGAGTCATCTAAACTCCATTACTAACATGATGTTTAATGTTGGAAACCTAAAATACAAGGTATTGAGTTTGAAATTCCTAAGGGACCTTGTTTCCAGAGCTTCTGATTGATGAAGTCAACTTCAAAGGTACCCCAAAGCATCCCGCTTTGGCCTTGATGAGCTGGGTATGACGACATGGCATGCTGCTGGTGCTGCTTGGGAATGATGAACATTTTTTCATAGAAATTAAGCCCAAAATACAGCTTTGGTGGCACTTTGAAAACCATGGCCATGCTGCCCATGCCTGCAGGAATCTCACGGTGCTTCCTCAGCCCTCGCCTCCTTAAGAGGGGGTTCGAAGGCTGGGCTGGAACATTCTTAGCTTTTCTCCTGTATGGATTTCACACTGTTTAAAGGAAAAGCGATCTCCGCAGTGCGTTACAGGCGAGCAGTCTGCCTGGCTCGCTCGGAATACTAACGCTTCGCTTTTGTGCTCGCTCACCTCTCGCCAAAGCTCTGTTGAATTTCATTCCAGTGGACACTCTTACATTGTACGCTTCTGTTATATGATGTTAAAATCCATCTCTGCCATTCTTGAAGTGATTGGCTGAGCGCGCTGGGCTGAGCCATGTGCATGGAGAGTGGCTTAGGGCAGGAAGACCCAGGAGGGGGGTTTGGGGTGAGCTGTGGAGGACCAGGGATGGAGCCAGGAGTCATCCGAGTGGGGCTCCAGCAGCTCAGCTGCCCTGGGTCTCTCCTTCCGTCGTGCCAGACTCCAGCCTGCCATTGTCATTTTGACATCCAGCACTTCCAAACCCTTTCCTCATCCTTTTCAGCCCTTATTTTACATGCCACAGCCATCCTCTCGCCTGCATCCCAGTAATGTTACTTGGAGAAATTAGGGCAACTGCTGTACAGGGTTTTTATTAGTATTGCCAAACTATTTCAGCATTTTTAAAAAGGGCTTGAAAAGAGGCCAAGTCGATTCTCCTTCTTCTGTTTCTTCTCCTCCACCTCCTCCCTCCCCACCCCCCCCTCCCCTTTGCTGTCTGTGGATGCTTTGGGATGAATTAATTTAGACGTGTGGTTTTGAATGTTTTTGGCTCCTGGTTATCAAGCCATTCAGCAGTTCTGGGAGCCTCCCCCATCGGCTGTTATTGAACCAGACAGAGAGGGGCGGAGGAGATGGCAGCGGCCTGATTTGTTGGCTTGTTAGTTCTGCTCCTGCAAACCGTCCATCGTCTCATGTTCCTGAAGGCTGACAGGGAGAGACGGCAGCCAAAACACTCCTCGTGGGCTGGCTGCGGAGTGATGCCCTGCACGGGAGCATTGCTGGCGTCTCGGTGGGAGCAAAAATGGGTGTTTTTTCTCTGTTTTTCCTTTGCCTCCCCCAGGCCCCCATCAGGCTGTCACCCCAGCTCTGCTCTGGGACCCCCGTTGGTGTCTCGGCGAGGTATTTTTAGCCCCAAGAAAAGGCAGAGCCACTGAGTGACAGCAATATGCACGTGGAGAAGACTTTCTCTCCTTGCTTGCATCCTGGGCTGGTTTGATTTCTCCTCCTTGGAGAGGCTCAGGCTCTGCCTGGTCCAAGGGCAGCTCTGCCCGCTTCCCCAGCCCATGGAGACCTCCATGCCAGGGCAGGGCCTGGTGGGCACCGATGCCATCGGCAGAGCCGGGCTCACCGTTGCTAAAGGACCGGTGAGCTCCGGGCTGGCTCTCCTGGAGCCTCCCGTAATATAAGCAGAAGCAGAGATAACCACTAAACTCTTCTGAAGAGCTCTTCCTACCGGTGCCGCGCTGGGGGGTCACGCTGAGACCCTTTAATCATAGGGAGGATTGTTAGAATTCATTATTTTCTCAGCTTTCTAGTTAAATTTTAAAAGCCCACCTGAAACCCTCATTATTCCCTGTCAAGACTTTCTTTGAATATACTTCTGCTCTGATTTCATACTAGGCTAATATCTAAGAAAAATATTATCTCTCTGCTTGGCTTACTGCCATCCCGGCCGTGTTGGTATTTCGGTGGTGGATGAAGCTGCTCCAGTTTATTTATGTAGCTGGTAAAGCCTCTCCTCCAGACGAGGGACGTGGCAGGACTCCCCTCGCTCTGAGCTCGGGGCCCAAGTACTGTAAGGCCCAGGGGAAATCCCATATGGCTTTAAACCATCCCCATGTGCTTGCCATGGCTCTGCACCAGACAGAGCTCTCTTTCCTGAGCTCTACTTAGACATCTATGCTTTAAACAGCAAAGAAAAAGTGCAGAGTCCTAATTCATGCCATTCACATGGTGGTATCGGGAATTAGTAGAAAGACTTTGGGTGCAGAAGTTCCTGTTTTTCATCTGTTTCATCTGTCTCACTCATTAGGTGCCAGATTAAGACATCAGAGGTGCAAACAGACAATGTGAGGGGCTGCAGAGGGCTTTGGAGCTGTCGTTTTGGTAATTTAAGCTCAGATCTAGAGAGGTTTTGAAGATGTAACTCCCACTGGTGTAATTAAAATCCTCCTGAGATTTACCACCAGAGCCCTGATGGGAAGCGGGCTGGTGCTTGGGCTGGCCTGGGGGCTCTCCACCCCACCATCCCCTGCAAGGGCGTTTCAATTGATCTCTTTGGGAGAGGGTTAACACACCCCAAAAATGGGACTTTTGGCCCCAACCTGTACCAAAGCACGACTCGTGTGGGTGTGAGCACACCTCCCCATCACTGCATCCCGATGCGCTCGGGGAGTGTGCACCACCTTTCCTGCGAGCTCAGATCACTCTAGGCCATGGTTAAGAGAACAGCATCACTCTAGTTTGGGCTTTTTTTCTGCCAGTGTTACCGCCTGGGCTCTCTGCTACCCGAGCTGAGTCAGGCAGGCACTGCCAGAGAGCTCTGGCCGATGTCCCGGGAGAAGGTACAGCCACATGAGAAAGTTAACACGAGGTAACCTAGGGCGTGAATTTACAGCACAGCAGCTGCTCCCTGGCCACGGCCTAAGTGCATGTTCACCCCATGGTGAGTGCAAAGAGCTCCATGATCTGCTGCCCTGTGGGGATGGAGATGAGCTGCCTGCAGGGAAGGAGCAGGGACACAGACACCGCTGAGCAAACCTTGCCAACCTCCACCCTGGGCAGCGTACTCGTGTGGCTGTGCACAGGGAGGGCTTGCACAGGGAATAATCCTGAAACATTTGCAGCAGGAAAACACTGTGCAAAGAGCTCTGCTGGTAAATTCCCACGGCTCGCAAGGCCGCAGGAGATGGGACTGGAGGATGCTTTAATGCACTCATCTCGCACAGAGCACTTGATGCATCTTCTCCATTCGAAGTGGAGAAGAATAGAGAAGAATGTGTGAGGGCAGAGGAGAGTGGTGCCAGTGCCGTTGAGGGTCTGAGGTGGACGGCAGCAAGGCACTCTGCGAGCAGCCTTTCTCCAGCTGGGTTCCTCTTTTGCAATTCCAGCATCTTGTTTCTCAGTAATTTCTATTGACAGAGTCTTTCAAAACACTTTAGGGTTGTTTACAACATCGAGCAAGAACATTTTGTCTCATGTCCTCTTCATTCTTAAAGACAATCCTCTCCTTCGTCCATTCCCCCTGCTCCCCTCCACTGGCTCGCAGGAGAAGCCTCCCCCTTGCTCTCCGCAAACCCAATGGTCTAGAAAACAACCTGCAAATCTACTTGATGCGATGCTTCTTCCTCTCTAATTACTAATTAGCTTTTCCAATCAGGGAAAAAAAGCACCTTTTCAATGGCAGAAACCTCCCTGCACCAGAAGCGCTCACTCACGTGTGCGCGTTGTTGCATGTGGAGCATGGTCGTGCAGTGCTGGGAGCCAACGTGACCCAAACACTGCTGCTGGGGATGTTTGGGTTCTGCTTCATCATCCCAGTGGCCCATGCCACCCTCTGCCAGGCCAGTGCAGATGTTTTCTCTTCAAGCACTGAATGTGAGGAGCAAGCATGTTGCTGGAGCCCGTGGAGAGCTCGGCCTGCAGCAAGCCATCTCCTCTCCATCCCTCCTGATTTCTGCAGCCCTTTGCAGTGGTCTGGCCCATCTGGATGTCATGGTTGTCCCTAGCTCCCTGGCTTGCTGAACTAAGAGCACTGAGAAGATGATGAGGGCTCTTATGAAGCCTATGTCCAGTCCTCTCCCCATCCCACCAGTTTAAAACCTTTAAAGTCTTCTTCAGCCTTGCAGGCAGAGGCCTTTTGAAACCCTTTAACACAGGGAAATGAAGCAAAGGACTTGGACTCTCTGGGTAGACAGATCCCCTCTGCAAAACCAGCTACTCCTGGAGCTCACAAGCAAAGCGCCAGCCAAACCTGGCAGCCCTGCCCCAGGGCAGAGAGCAGCGTGATCCATGGAGGTCTTGGCAAGGCAGAGGTCTGGCCCAGTGGGTTTTCCCCATCCATGAAGGCATGGTCCAGTGCTCCTTCTTCCTCTCCCTGTTCATTAGGATAACAGTCACAACAACATTCACTCAAATTAACCCTCCTCCTACCTCCATACCTATTCCTTTGCAGAGATGTACTCATCTGGATGGGCAGGTAAGAAGCGTTTCCAGGCCTATTTGTCGCTGTGTCCCCTCATAAATTGCTCTGCAGGGCTAATCAACTGTGACTCTGCTAGGAAACTCATTTAAATATATTAAGAGGGAAAATGGGGGCGTGCGTCTCAAGGAGGCTCCCCGACACATGGCATCTGGCTGATGAGAGAGCCTGTCAGGAGCAGCCTGCGTGGTGGATGCTCCCTGCGATGATAACTGTTCAAAGTGGATGAGCTTTCTGTCAACAACTTAATAATCCGCGTCTGCCATGATCCCCTGTCAGCCAACGCTCCTGGAACGAATGGCTGATAAGGAGGAGGTTAGACTGGGGAAAATGGGCTGTTTTGTCAGCACAATGTTCTTGTCAACAAAAAGACTCTGGAAAAGCTTGCTGGCTCCTTCGTAGCTCGCCCGGGATGATTCAGCAGCCCAACAGCCCGGTTAGTCCCAAAGCCTCTCTCCACCAACAGCGACTGCAGCAGAAGTGGCAAAAAAAACCCTGCAGTAAGCAGATGTGGTTGAGCCTCCTCCTAACCCAAGCAATTAGCCTGTTTTTTTTCCTGAAGCTTTTCTATCCCTTCCCTGCATCTTTATTTTTTAAACTACTTGCTCTTGTGTGTATGCAATTTCTTACTACCCGCCGTGAATTTATTCCTCGCTGAAACTCTGCTCCAGCTTCGCCCTGTGGCGAGGAGTCCTGCATCTGCGCTCCCCTCCGTGCAGAGAAACCTTCCCTTTTGTCCTCAAAATCAGTGGCAATAATAGGAGTGAGGACCCGAGATGTGGTACATCTCCTCCAGGTCAGGCCCCGATTCTGCTTCTGGATGAGCTGGTGCAAATCTGGGCACTCGCGGGGTGGAAGGGACGGGGGAGGCTGCTGCCCTCCAGCAGCGCCCAGTCCTGCAGCCCTTCTTCATCCCAGTCCCACCGTGGCTGGACTATGATGGTCCCATCACCCAGCTCACCCTGCAGAGGTGGATGCACTGCAGGGACCAAGCCTAGAGCCTGGGTCTGGAGACTGGCAGAAGACCAGCCCATCCTCGTTGCACAACAGGAGCTGTCCCATGGGCTTCTTCTGGGGAAGAAGAAGGAATTAGTGCTTGGGGAGCAAATTCCTCTGGCTGCTTGAGGCCAGGGCTCAGCGCTCTGGAATGCCAGAGAGATAACGCAGCACAAGAGGGGATGTTTAAAGGGGCTGCGGATGCAAAACCAACCCCGAGACCTGTCCCAGGCTGCAGCCCAAAACTCGCAGCTTTAAGCTGCTGTTGCAACCAGGGGCGGTTGGCTGGAGGGACGGACACCCAGGGCTCCTCGGCTGGTGTAAGCTGACAGAGTCGCTTCACATTTAATGGTGTTTCCCCTGATTTGTACGAGCTGAGGATCCGGCCCTCTGCGTGCAAGACAGCCGCTCGTTAGCGTTGCCTGCAATCCCTCGGTGCAGGGGTGAAATGAAAGCAGATGCCAAATTGCCACCTGGAGCAAATTTTTTACAATTGAATTACAATTGGCTGGAGACAGTGGGAGGTTTTCATTCATATTGAGCATGTAACAAAGCACTCGGAGGCTCCTGCTGCACTGGATTTCATAGTCAGGTCCAGCACGACTCCCTGCACCTAGCAGCATCTTCAGAGCATCTCCATCAGCCATTGGCACCGGGAGCCTCCAGCTGCAGCTTGCGGTGCCACAGGGCCCAGTCTGCAGGCTGGTGCCTTGTCAGAACCTGCGCTTTGCAAGGAAGTTGGGGTAGGAGGCTTTTTGAAACTGTGATAATCGTGAAACTACCAGGATACATGCCCTGGGTCTCTCACAGCTTTGTTCAAGCAATGCTGCTGTTGGGATTGGAGCTAATTAGCTGAAAGCTAGCCTAGATATGTCTACATATGATGCAATCACATTTCTGACTGCAGAGAGATACACTCTGTCACTTTTTGCGGGGAAGTTTTTGATGTGTTTAAGACAGAAAACATTTGTGGACAGATTTTGAAATGTAGGCAATGAACGCCCACAAAAGCCAACCTCTATGAAAGTTTCTCTTTGTAGGAAACATACTGATTAACATATTTTCAAGTATAAATTCTTGTTTTTGTAAAGAACAGTCATGGGATATTCGTATGAATCGGGCATTTGATATCCATATCCACTCTATAGCTCCCAACTCATTTGGTAAATTCACCATTAGCCATATCCACTCATGTGCTCGGTCAGAAAAGTCTGCTAGAACAGCATGGAAAATCAAAGCCACTTTTGCCTGGCTCAGAAAGAAAAATCTTGCAAGCTGCCAACATCTGCTTTCATGTTGCTGCTTCTGGAAGTGCCGAGGGGAGCGGGGAAAAGGCAGAGAGAGGATGAGTTTGTGATGCGGGAGCAATCACGCTGATGGACTCCATGACAAAAAATAATCATCTTTTAAAGTAATTCAACCTGAGTTCATCCTCGGTGCCTAGGGGAGATTGAGTTATCTTCCCGGTGCAATATCCAGAGCAGAGCGTGGAGCTTACGGTCACCCCATGGATCAGTCTGCTGCAGGCGGTCGGGCCAGGAGCAGGGTCAGGCAATCACAAGCAATAGCATTAGCACGTTTTTAGAAGCTCCTACCCCCTTCCCTAGGACAAGGAATGGGTGAAGGATGGCAGTAATATGAAGCGCACAGTCCCAATTGCTTGATATCATCTGGCTTTACCCCTGGGCATGTTCTAGCTCTGTGCCACAGCTGAGTTTCTCGGCGTGGTGGTTTCTGTACCGAGTCCATGCCCTCTTTTCTCCCCTTCTGTCTCCCCATCACAGTGTCTTGCCTGTCTGATTTCATGCTCAGAAGCAACATTTCTGGTTTAAATACTGGCAGCTGGCAACGTTTTCCCTTGGAGTCAAACAGCGAAGTGTCTGGTCTCCCAAGCCAGCCTGGGAAGGTTGGCTTTGCTGGTCCAAGCAGAAGTATTTCTGGCAGGGCATACTCGCTGCAAGTGTTTGCAGTTGATCTCACTCATTTCCTCAGTGCTAAGGAAACACAGAGGGGTTTTCAGTGGATTCTCCATAACCTCATTTTCAAGACGAGGATTGCTTAAGCAGAATAGAGCTCAAGTTCTCAAATGCTCTGCAAAATCACGAGGCACTTCTGATGTCACCGTGGGATCAGGAGCCACTCCACCATTGTCAGGGATGTGCCACTAACACAAAACTACCGGCACCATTGGACACCCATCCTTATTTACATGGCCTCAACATTTGTGAAGGCTCAGAGTCATTTATTTCCTGAATGACTCCCTTCAATGGAAAACATGACGTTTTGGGAAAGACACCAGGCCAAGCTGGGCTTGAAACTCTTCAAGTCATTTATCCAGGTGAAGCAATGCTATCTTCACATCCTGTTTTCGGAAAAGGTTTAGGGATTCATGCAGGTGCCCACATCCTGTTTCATCGGGAGTTGAATGTTTAACTCAATTAGACTCCTTTGGAAAGCCTGGTTTAACCCCACACTTCACTTCAGATGTGTCCTTTGGTCTTACGGAAGCCGACAGGACTTCTGTACATCATTTAAAGTTTAACTGATGGTTGTATGAGTGGCTGAATCAAAATCCAAACATTCAGCTGCCGTTCTTGGGCCAAAAGTAGCCTTGCTTTTAATAGTATCTGCCTTTGCACCAGTACTTGTGCCTCTGTAGAACTCAAAGCACTTTGCAAAGCCCTAAGCATTGATGCTGACTTCTTGTAGGTGGGAAACATGAGTTGCAAAGGGTCACGTGAAATGGTCCAGCAAGGTGGTGGGAAAGGCCATCCCCATGTCCTAGCCCAGGGCTCTGCCTCCTGAGAGCACTTCAGCTCGCTTCTGGAGGGGTTGGGGTACATGTGGTGGGACTGGCAGCAGACTTGCCCTGTCTGAGTAGATTTCTGATCCAGGCAGCATCAGTATAACGGCAGTTTCCATGCAGGCAGCCTTGGAGCTGTGGAAGGAAGGACCAGCAAAAGGAGGTCTCTGAAACGAATGCGTTTGCATGTCAGGGTAGTTCTCCCTCTGTGCTGAGTACCAAAATGGGAGCCCTGCTGCTGATTCTGGGGGAGGGAGGAGGTCTGAGCCTGAAATATGTATTTAACCTGATCTCAGCACAGCTCTTTCCTTTCAGACTGTTTTAAAAATAATATTTTTCTCCTTTTTTGTCCTTTTCTTCGTGTTGGGAAAGCTGCCAGAGGAGGACTGAGCAGTTTCTGTGTGCGTGGATCCAGCTCATTTCCAGGCAGGAGCCAGGCAGGGAGCAGGGAATAAGCCCCATTAACAAGTCATGCATATATTTCACAACCAAATCCCAGCCCTACCTCCCAGCCCTAGCCCCATGTTTGCACTTTGCTTCTGGAAAGAGAGGGCTTCATCCCTGCTCAGGGACCTGATCCACACGGGTATCTGGAAAAGCTTCCAAGAGCAAGGCTGTCTCTGAAATGGTGTAACTCAGGAGCAAGATTCTATTGAACGAGGAGCAGGAGAGCCAGGGGGTAAGGTTTAAAATAAAACCCTAATTTGCTGCATCTTTATTTTCTGCTGAGAATGGAGGCAGCACACACAGAAGCCCAGGTTGCTTTTACTAAGGATCCCCTACAGTTCCTCCATTTCTAAAGAAGTAACCTCAAATCTTTCCCCATTTTGGCACCTTGCTCCTTTTGGGCAGCCACGTGGGCAAATTTCACCCACCCTGAGCAGTGGGCTCCCACAACAGCATGTTCTTTTTTTCTGAATATATTCATTTTGCAATCTGCTGCTTTAATGCAAAACCTCCTTGCTGCTCTGAAACCAAACAGGACGATAGATTCCCTGGCTTGGGCTGACTTGGCCCCAGCTTTACAGATGGGGTTATTGCTCTCTTGGCAGGAGTCATGCAAAGGAGGTTTTGCAGATTTCAGAGTGAAGCTAGTTCTTGGCATTGCCAGGATGTTGCTTGTGTCCAAACATCTCTGAGGCCTTCATGGCCATTTAGGTCAACCATTGCACATGGGGTTGTAGATCTGAGCATGGGATTGAAAAGGCCACGAAACCTCTTGGAGTCCAGTGGTGGATCTGATGCCATGAGCAAAGTCTGATCACATTTCTGGGCTGCGAGTAGGTTACAAAGAGCAACCAGATATCCCAATTCCCTTGTTTATACCTGAGGTCATCCCGGTACCAGATACATCACAGGCAGGTGGGAAGGGGACTGGGAAATTTGTTTCACAGGTATTGATGTGGGTGGTTGAATGATCAAAATTTGAGGACTGATACTGAAACGGGCAGGCGTGTTCTGGAAATGGTCTGCTTTGGGTTTCCTTTGAGAGATGCCACGCTTCGGGGCCTGTTCTTGCAGCCTGGCACCAACCTGAGTGAGCCTTGGACATGGCTGTGCATGTCCTCCTGCTTCGTCACTCACGCACGCAGGTGGACGTGGTGGAAACCTCCCGCACGGCAGGAGATGTAGGCGGCACGGCCGTGAAGTGCCTCAACACAGACATCTGTTAAAGAGTGTGCGTGACAAAATCTTGTACCAATACAAACTGGCCTGCAAAGAAATAGAAAACAGAAATAGAAAGCCATCCTGTGACTCAGGATGTGTGTGTGAGCTAAAGCTGCCGGGCTGCGGCGTCTGGACTCAGTCTCTGAGACCATATTGGTGAGTTTTCAGGAGAAAAAGCCTGTGACAGCAGCAGGTGGGAGATGTTTCTCCATTCACCACCATTTGTTTTGATGCTCCTGTACAGCCTCCCTGCGGGAGCTCTGGGTTGGGATTACGGTCATAAGCACGATGCAGAATAGCACTAATGAAGGCTTTCATGGCTTATCCATGGCTCTCCAAATGCATGTGCCAGATCTCCTCATTTCCTCATGGTCCTGAGGTGTTTGATGATTGTCGGAGTCTTGATTCTATGGACACTTCAATTATAATTACAATAGTAGTAAAAAGGCCTTTTGGCATCCCTGGTTATGAATGAACCTGGCCCCTGTGGGAAAACTTCATCCAGAATTTCAGAAGTAAGTTCTTGAGGACAAGGGCTTGGTAAAGAGAAAACATCCTTGTCCCACAGGGAAGGCTGAGGCAGAGCAGTCTCCTTCACTCCCGAGCAGGGCTGAAAATCACTGTCCTGGGAATGCTTTTCCTGAAGGGAAAATTCAACATTTCCTTTGCTTCAGCCTTATCAAAATATCTTGCTTTGACACAGCACGACAGCCTGGGACCATGACAGTCAAATCAATATGCTTCCAAGCCATCTAAAGGAGTGTGATCTTTTCCAGCTCCAAATTCAGCAGAGGTTAGTCCTTCCCCACAACACGTTTTTGTGTGGCCGTAGGAAGCCAAAAGGCCGCGCTGGCAGGACTTTCCATCAACAGCTCTGCCACCGGCACCGTCCCCAGGAGCACTCACTGAATGGTTCTCGCTCTTATACCTGTGTTCTCGCAGGTGAAGCTGTCCTCACATCCAAATTACAGGGGCCAGAGGGAGCTGGGGATTTTCTTACACTCAGATCCACCAATAATTGCTCCTGGGAGGATTTTGGTCTTTGCTCAGCCTGTAAGTGAAACCTGTTCTGCTTCCCTGGAGTTGAAGCTTCCTCAAAACCCATCACAAAGAGCCATTGTAGGTCCTGCCCATGGCACACCTCGCGCCCCCTGCTCCCGGCAGCCAGCACAGGCATCGTTGGAAGAGGCAACGCATGCCCACTTAGCTAGGAGATAAAGGCTGATTTGTCTTGAGTAGGAGGAAGGCATTGGGCATGCTGCTGCCAGGTTTTGCTGGTGCTGCTGGGCTGGGCAGGCAAGTTCGCAGAGCTCCCCGGGATGGTGGAGGGTCCAGAGTGGGGACCCCTTGCTCCCTCCTCCCTACTTCCCTGCTGCTCTCCCTCCAAAGCTGCTGCATTTCGAGCCGCCTGCTGAATGGGGATCGGTGTGATGTGCCACAGCCGCGGAGCTGGCCGGGATGGTGCGAGCCTGTGCTCTGGGGGGCAAAGGCAGCGCCCCCGGGGGCTCAGGCTGTGGGTGCATTCATGGCTTGGGGCCCAGTGGGTTCAGAGGAAAGCATTCCTCCTCCCCACCTTGCCTCACCTGGGGATGAAAAACAAGGACCCCCTCCCTCCCTCCGAGCTCTGTTTCTGTTTTGGTTTTCTTGCCTCCCCCAGCCCTCTCCATCCCAGCCCTCCTCGGCTGTTTTTCCTGCAGCACGATGCTGTGAGTGGGTTCAGAAACACCCCCTCCAGCTGGGCAAGCCCTGGCGGCTCCAGACTCCCTGGGTTTGTCTGTGGGCTTCGGCTGTGGGATGGGCACGGGCATCACAGAGCCAAAAAAATGTAGTGGGGGTTGCTCTGGGTGGGTCCTTTTCTATCAGTCCTGGCTTCAACAGGGAGAAAAACCTCAGTCTAAACCCGGCAGGGAAAAGCAAGCTGGCGTATGACTGCAATACGTCCTCTTGAGGGTGGCTTTTGCTACTCATGCTTGTCCAGCGTGAGCCTCTGAGCATCCATCACCTGTTAAGTTGGCCAGTTACCCCAGTCCCTCTGCCTCTCTGGGCCCGGTGGGAATCGGCTGCGGGGTCCAGGTCCATTTTCTGTCTTCGTACCCTTCTCCTTCCGCCGGAGGAGGACGCTGGTGCACAGCTGGGTACCAAACCTCGCCAGGCAGTCCAGCAGTGCAGCAGCCTCTGGTGTCACAGGGCTGCCCTGGGGCGGAGGTGGGTCAGGGTGAATCAGTCACTGGGGACACAGGACTCGCGTGCCAGGTGACAGCAGGTTTCAACCCCAGCATCTCAGCCACCTCTTTCATCCCCGCCATCAGCTCGGCCAGTCTGAGGGCACTGGGAAGGAAAGAAAGCCAAGAAAGCTTAAGAGTAGGTGCATTATGCATCAGCG
This sequence comes from Nyctibius grandis, assembly GCF_013368605.1. Taxonomy (NCBI): domain Eukaryota; kingdom Metazoa; phylum Chordata; class Aves; order Nyctibiiformes; family Nyctibiidae; genus Nyctibius; species Nyctibius grandis. Next base: position 3,779,090 of record NC_090673.1, on the reverse strand, counting down.
GAGAAGTCACATCAGGCTGATGGCTCTGCGAGTGGGGACAGCAGCACAGCCCAGCCTCTCCTGGGTGAGACAAGGCCACTTCAGTGCAGAGCTGGCCCAGTCCTCCCTCTCTGCTCTGGTCATACAGTACATGCTAGTCAAAAAGATACGCTTCTGGGGTGATATGGCAGATGTTGTGCTCCTGACAGATTATTGCCTGCCTCCAGTGCTGCTGTGATGCTGGAAGTTTGGGGGCTAAGTGACCGTAACCAGCTGAGCAGACTAATAATCCTGCAGAAATGCACTGCCTGCAGTGTCGTTTTCCTGCCTTGCCAATGCAAAACTCAGAGTAAAGATGCGAGGCCGAATGGCAGGGGGGACCTTCCCCAGGACCCCAATTCCCACGTACAGACTGCTGTCATCTGAGTTGTGGTCCCTGCCAGAGAGCCTGCCTTGCCACTGGCCGGCGTGCTGAGCAGGGGGGGACATTTCATCAGGAGCTGAATTGCAGTTGGGCAAGAAAGGACCCAGGGCAAAGTGGAGGATGAGAGTAAGAGCTACGTGGTGGGTGAGGTGCCCTGGCAGTCACACTGAGCTGCTGGGGGCTGTGTGGGGGCAGATGCTCGGCAGGCTGGGTTGGTTAGTGGTGGCTCACCACTGCATAGACCACAGCCACAGGTCCCAGCGTGAAGCCAGGGCTGGCTTAAACCAGCAAAGAACATCTGCTTGCAAAATACCCAGAGGAGACACCCAAGGGGGAAGCTGGACCAGCCTTGCACCCAGCCCTGCACACCGCTTCACCGTGGAGCTTTTCAGGGAGCTGCCAGTGTCTGGTACATGAAAGCCCTCTCCCTGCCCTGGCCATGTAAGTCTGTCCTCCCTGGACGTCTGTCCCCATTCAATCCTCAGGCTGCTTAAAGCGTCCCACAGTGCCCGTGCCCTTCGCCCACTGACAACGTAGTACCGGGCTTCACCCCAAGGGCACTGCTGCCAGTGAGATGATGCCAACTTGGGCTTGTGCAAACAGCCGGAGGCAGGAACCTCGGCATGCCCCTTCCCGTGCTGCCCAACTGGGCTGGCACCGAGTCACCTCCAACCTGCCCAATGCCACAGACGGCATCGTCAAAGCCTGGGAAGGGATGCGGGAAGACATCATCAGGCTGCGGCTAATAATTGGATTGCAGCTAATGTGGAACAGTCCCTTGAATAGTTTCCTGATGTTGAGTTGCTCCTGGCAGGGTTCAGAGGGAGAGAAAACTCCAGGGCTGGGGGAGGATCTGGAGCTCATTTCAAAAGGGCACGTTGAGTCCTTTCAGTCAAAAAATCGAAGGCAGCTTTCATGCCATCAGTCCTTGAGGGAGAGAGCCCCCATGTTACAATGCAATGGAGAGCTGGAGCAAACTCTTTTCAGTGCTGGTGGCTTGAAACACAAAAAAAGAAGACAAAGTGGGTCCTCCAAATAAACAGTGCACATGTGCTGCCATACCGAAGGGAGCATGTGTCTCTGATTTACATGCAGTCTGGGAAGTGCCACATCCGCCTTATGTTTGGAATATTTCAGCTCTCCAAGGCCTGAATTTAACCCCTGCCCTCTCCTCCCTCCTGCCTCTTCCAGCAGAGCCTGCAGCACCGCTGCTCTTGCTCTCAGCATAAGTTCCCGAGAAGAGCTCGATGCCGGAGGAAGCAGAAGGAGGGTGATGGAGCGGAGGGACTCCCAGTTTGTGCAGGTGTGTGTCACCTCATCCAGGCATGCCGTGACAAAGATCCAAAAGAAAGGAAACTGCAGCAGCCAGGCAAGACTTTCAAACCATCGCTGCTCTGCTCTGAGCTACCCAGGTCGGCCGGCTTCTTAAGGGAGTCATTGCTGTCTGTTGAATAAACCCAGAGACCAGCGATGCGTAGAGATGATTTAAGAGCCGTTTCTTCTTCTTTCTGCATGGAGTCCAGCAAGTATGACCCTGGTCGGTGGGACATTGAGGGATATGGCACAGGGGAGGGAAGTAAAGGCAAATATTCCTAGTGATTGTTCTGCGCTTTTCCTCTGTGTGCTTCCAGAAAGGACTTCAGCCTGAAAAAGGATGTCAAGACAGGAAGGATATTGAGTTGGCTTCAGCTCTGTCATACAAATAGCTAAAGTGACCTTTCTCTAGCAAAACACCAACTATCACAGTATGGATTTGTTCTAAAGGGTTGTCAGCTCTGGAAGAGAGCAGCCATTTCACAAGCAGGAGATGCAACGAAGGATAGAAGACAGAGAGGTAAATAGACAGACAGACAGACAGATAGGTAGGTAGGTAGGTAGACAGTTGTGTGGGGCAGAGACAGAAATAGAGGCAGACAAATGCAGCCTTCACAAAACCTTGTTTTAACTGCCCTCACTTATGACGTAGGTTTTGATGCCTTTGGAAGGGGACTTCATGTATCTTCACACCATTCCTGAGTGTGGCAGTATTCGCACAGTGTTAATGTCTTGGGCCTGATCCTGTGCTTCTTCCCTTCATGCACAGCTCCCACTTGGATGGGGAAACTGAGGCACGTAGCAGCAAAGTAACTTCTAAGGTCCCATGACATGAGGAAAGCAAAGCCAGGCATGGCAGACTCAGCAGCCCAGTCCTCCATCCTCTCTTCTAACCGTTGCCCCTCACCATGTTGCCCAAGTTATGATCCCTGTCTCACCGCTAAGAAGACATCACCTTCTTTAAAGGATGGTGAACACCCACCTGTGGCAATCTGTGTACATGCATGAGTCATGTAGAAAGAGCTGAGAGTTGCGAGGTGGGAACTGGGCACTTTCCAGGAAAAGCTGGGCTGAAACCACAGAAGCCATTTCCTTGCAGACTCGAGCCATTATCCCCCCACCAGAAACGACTGCTTTGTACATGCTGAGCCCTCCTGAGGTTGATATTTGCTCCCACATGTCCTCACCGCAGAGCTGCTGCTTGCCCACCCTGTGTGCTGCTCCCAGAAGGGTGTCCTGGCATGAGGATGACCATGGGACCATCACTGCCTCATTGCTCATCTCACTCCTTCTGCAGCTTCCCTGGATTAATGACCCCTCTCTGCATCGCTGCCCTAAGCTTCTCGGTCAGTTTTAACCCAAACCAAACATCCACTAATAAAAATCACTATGCCCCATTTGGAGAGGTGTAGACCTTTCCTGCTGGCTGCAACCCCTCTGGCTTCAAGGCAAAAAATCTATGGCTCCAGGCTCTTCCCACCAAAGAACTGGCACCCTCAGCTCCAAGTGCAAATTTTAGGATGTTATTCTCACTTCTGGACTGAATTAGTCCCCAGAACATTGCAAGATCAGTAGAAGAATGGTACTGGAAGAAGATGGCTTCAGGTTGCTACTGGAGGAGACCGTCGTATTTCCTTGTAGCTGAGGCTGCAGGGGTGTAAATGTGAATTTGGGTAATTCACCCATTCCTCGTGTCTGGGAGAGGTGAACCAAAGGGAGAAAAAACCACCCCAGCACTCGGGATGTCATTACATTGCATTGCTTTTCCTAGGTGGGACCACATCTACAGGCTCAACCAGACGGCAGGAGAAACCAACCCAAGGAACAGTTACGTTACGCTGAGCTTGGCTACTGATAGGTAGCAAAGATTGTCAGAAACATTCTGAAAACGCCAAAGCTCAAGGAATATTTGTTATCTGCATCTCCCTGGCCCAGCCCTGCTCTCAGTGAGAGATCCTCTTTGTTTGCAGACAGACAGCAGTTGTGTGCACTCTATAAACATCAAATGGAAGAGACGCTTTTAATGTAATTATAATTTAAGTATAAAATATGTCACTTCTGTAGGATTTTGTTGTCTGGTGCGTAATTACTTTATGGCACTATAAAAATATATTACATTACGATGCCTTGCTGTGCTTTGCTCAAATAATTTATAGCACAGTAATAGCGTGGAACAATATTCAAGACCGTTGTATCCAGTCTAGCATATGAATAAAAATTGTGGAAAATAATGATCTTGGTTAAATGCTCGTTTAATTATTTTGCAGTCTTGGCTAAGGTTTTTTATCCCAGTTTCATTCCCACATCCTCACCAGTTTATATTCCAAATATCTAGAGGAATACTTTTTAAAGCTCAAAGAAAATAGAGCTATACATGGTATTTTTTTATATGCTGCCATTTCCAAACAACTGGGAAGAAGAAGCGTTTGCTGCAGGTTGACTGGAATTGAAAAAATTTCCAAAGCTTCTTCCCAAGCAATATGTTGAAAACCTTTTAATTTCAAGCCCACTGAAACATTTTGCTGGCTTAAAAAAACCAACCCCCTCCCTTCTGCTTTTGAGGTTCTCAACATTGATGCCCCTGAAACAAAACTTTAGTGACTTTTGAAGCAAGACGCTGATTTGAAAAACCCTAACCCCTTTTCACCTTAGAAACAGGGAAGCGAAACCTTTCTCTCTTTTCCCCTCAGCATCCCTCCCTGGGGCGTCTGCTTCGCCCACAAGTGGCAAAACATTTCCCACCTCCCATCCGCATCCCTTCCCTGAGCTCCCCCTCCCAGAAAGCCCTCTGGGGCCGCGCTGCCCAGCGGTACCCCCCGCTCCCCCTCCCGCACTAAGAGCCCCTTTTGGGGTGTTCACATCGATTCGCTCAGGGGAGGGATGCCCTGAGTCCTCAGAGGGATGAGCCCCCCGAACACGAGCGCATCTCCTGCGCTGAGACCATTTTATTTCTATTTTAGTGTTATATTTAGCAAGTCAACTATGGGCAGAGTGGGGAGATGTCGGGCAGGAAAACTCTAGGCAAAGCAGAGGTTAAAGCTGAATTTACAGCTTGCAAAGGGTTGGGAAGACTCACTGATATTGTAGGGACTTGCTGGCAGAAAGCAATAATACTTTCCCTTTTGATCTCTGTGTGCGGGAAGCTGTCGTGGCTTTGAGGAGAAGGACAACTCGTGCCTCTGTTGCAGGAAGGTCGCTCCCACTTAGCTGTTGCTTTGTCCAGTGCAGAATTAGGATGGGCTCAGCCACAGTGCTGGAGCCTTGGGGTTTGAAGACAAGGATGGAGGTGCACGAGCCTGCGAGGTGCTTTGCCCTTGCTCCCTGGACTGGCACGCAGCCCCGCTTGATGCCAGCCAGGATGGTGTGGGTGCCAGTGATGGTCACTGGGACACCAGTAACAACCATCGCTCTGGGCGTCTCAGGGTGCCGCTGCAGACGGTGAGGTGGAGGGATGGGGCAGTTTGGGGCTGAAATGCCAGGGCTGCTCTGGGGTGAAGGCACCAAAGCTGCTCCAGTGGGTGACCAGGTGGAGCTGAGGCAGGGTCCTGGGAAGATGAGCATCCCCGGGGAGGGAGAGGGGCGAAGGCACGTGGAGGTGCCCTCCCTCGCCCATCGGGATCTTCCCCATGAGGTCCCTCCCCTGCCTCCCCCATCCTCTTCCTCACGGGTCTGCGGCAGGAGCTGGGACAAGGATCTAAAAATAGTGGTGGGCCCTGTATATGCATCTTCAGCAAAGAGACTCATAAATGCAGCCAGGACTGAAAATCAATTCTTTAAAGCTGAAATCAATAACAATAACTAATATTAATAGTGATTATCCTTTCTTTATTGCACTTTGCAGTTGGAAATGAATTGTTTTTAAGGATTAGCGGCAGCTGAACTCTGTAATGCAATGTAAGGCCGAAGATTTACTATGAAAACACAGCTTATGAAGGAAGACCCATTACCACTGATGGAATACACTTGTGAAATAGCCCCGGCGACGGCCGCTGCTGCCGCTGAGCTCACGGAGCCTCAGAACCTGAAGTCGGCAGCGGGTTTAGATTCCTGGCAGAAGACAGGGATTTTTGGTCTCTAACCCTGTCTGGTTTTCTCGCAGTCTGACTTTCTAGTTCCCAGACATCCCAAATGCATTTTCATTTTTGGTATCTTTTATCTGAAACAGCTTCAGACATGCAAAACTTTTGGGGGGGAAGGGGAGGAAGAAAGGGAAGTGTGTTAAGCCAGTCATATATATATATATTTGAGTCAGCCATACGTACATGAGACAGCAGTGTCTAGAGTGATCTGCTGCGTGTGTCAGAGTTTCCAAAAAGCAGAGCACAATAGGTGTGCGCCGAGCACTTTAGGAAAGTCTGGTCTCGAGCATCCCCATGGGAGTCCTGCAGCGCTGAAGCACTTCTGCAAACCGCCTGCTCTGACAACCTGGTTTCAGGTCTGTGTGAACCTCCTCTCTCAGAGGAGAAGCAGCACGCCTGGAGGCACGGGGCTCGATTCTCACGTCTCTGCTCCTCTGCTCGTGGGCCAGCCCTAACCCTGCTTCTTGCTTCTGTCTCCCATCTCCAGAAAGTGGCAGATACTTCAGATGCTGAGAATAGATTTTGATGTATTTGAATTTCTTTGGTGTTATTCGTGCTTTCTAGGGAGATTCTCCTCCAGGAGCTAGCCAGAGACCAAACTGGTGAGATGGGGCACGAGGAGCCACCCAGCAGAGCAGAGGGGATCACGAACAGGGATGATAGTGGGTAGCTCCTTTGCCAAAAGCCTGTTTGCTGTCCCTAGAGGGTTGTTTCTTGTGAGACTGCAGTGACTATCTATTCCCACCCTGTTCCTCATATAGGGGCTCTTGGCATCTTCCCATGGTGCCTGAAGGCCAGGAGCACTTTCCACATGTAGAGACCAGCAGAGCAGCCGTCTGGTAGGCACGGGGCTGGTTCATGGCATTCAGACTGCGCTTGACCCCAGTTTTTCCTAGCAGAAGGTAATGTCTGCTGCGAGGGTGGGCTGCCAAAGGCACAGCGGCTGTGGCACAGCCGGAGCTGGGTGGGGAGATGGGGCTTTAGTGTGGTTCGTTAAGGTAACCCATCAGCAGCGTACCCATCATCCCAGCCTGGAGAAGGTCTTGAAGGTGGAGGACTCTGTCTATCTCCTTGACATGTGTCTGTATTTTCCATAAGTGATATTTGTGCTTATTAAAGGTAGACCCTAAAAACTTCCTAGAACTACCTTGCTCCAGGCATGGCATTTCCTCAACCATGAAATTCAGTGGGACAGAGTTGAGACTGACACAGATATTCAGAAAAATACAGAGGGTAAAATCCTACCTCTGATGGAGTTGATGGCAAATCTCCTGTTGAGCTCAGGTAAGACAGGATTTTACCACTCTGGTTGGCATCTCTTCCCCCAGCGTGAGGGAACCTGAGGCCGTTCGGGTGCAGAGCTCTGGGACCTCTGATTCTGTGTTGTTTACTCACTTGTCTTTTTAACACGATGAAGTTTTTTACTATTAGCTAAATTGCAAAGACAGGCAGGATGAAAGCCTTTTGCAAACAGCAATAGATCAGTGGCAGCCGGCATGAGCAGACTGTATCGCATTATTGATCTCTGTTAAAGGGGATTGACATTTTTCACCTGGAAAGGTTCTTTTATTTTTATTGAAAAAATGGCCTTTTCTCCGGAATTAAAATTGGGCTTTCGCCTCCATTTTTCACTGCCATTTTAATTTATAGTTGCCTTCCAATTTTTTAAAGATTTTTATCATATTTGTCTTAACAATTTTGAAAATCTGGGTTTGAATCAGAAAACACACTTTTCTAATGGCCACCACATTCTGGTAATTAGAGCAACAGCCATCTCCAAAATGAAGATAACATGGATGGTTCAACATTTTCCCCAAAGTTGTTTTCCTTTCCCCACTTGTGCCTTAACTCTCTCTCTTTTCCTCTGAGACCCTTCAGCCACCCCAGGAACAGAAGCACTGGGAGCTTTCCCAGTTGGGTTGAGCAGTGCTCGAGCTTCCTTACATCAGTGCCAGCCTGGAAAGATTTATTCATGTTTCACTGAGCCTGGCATGTGGTGTGCAGATGTCTCCAGACTGGCTCAGCTTTGAACTTGCTTGAACAATTCAATTTTTTTCAGTTGTGCATCATTGCTAATTTCCTCCGACTCATCTTCTGAGGGCGGGGGTCTGGAAAGCAGCTTCTTTTTCCCAGCTCAGAGAAAACAGCCCTCCCTGGACTTCAGGAAAGGAAGATGGTGGCTGTATATACTGACCACCTTGGAAAAGGCCTGAAAAGGCCATGGTCTGCTGCTTGAGGTGGCAGCAGCAGCAAGGCTGGAGATGCATCATTCGTGAGGGAGCTGAGGATCCAGCTGGGAGGGAAGACTTGTTCCCACTCGGGATAGGTGTGTGCACCAGGAGGGTGCACAGAGAAGTGCAGCCTCCTGGGACCGTCCCCTTCCATCCGCTGGGTAGCAGCTTGCTAAGATGCTCCCGGCCACATCATACTTTCCCGATGAGTAGGCTTCAGAGCAGCAAATGAGTCACGGTGAGGGGCAGGACGACACGATGAACTCCCTCCTAGCACACGTGGGACCGAGCATCTTCCAGATCTCGACTCCCAGCCTCCTGGGCTATTTCATTCCCGCTGGCAGAGGGGGAAGAACAGGCAGAGACAGGCAGGAGCCATGGCCAGCAGGACTTCTAAACACCTGCACCCTGGGGCTTGTCTGTCCTCCCGAAGAGACAGGACCTGGTGAGATTTGGGACACGCAGCAGGCAACGAAGGCTGTCACTACACACGCACACACAAACCCAGATTTCAGAAAGGAAGTGGTTAGTGATGGTTTGGTTTTTTTTTACAGATCTGGGTCTTCCGCCTGTGCTTCCAGCTACCTGCTTCACATCGCCGTGTGTGCCCTGCTGTCAGCCTGCCCGGCGTGGGAGGGGGAAGAAGGGAACAAGACGTGGGGGATGGAGAGAGAGAAGGGAGAAAGGAGATAACGTGGGGATTGATCTGTCCAAAGGTTAAGAAGCTGAACTTATTTAACTCCTGTTAGTTTATTTATTGTCCCTGAGTGATATTTGTGACTGCGACTGAGCAGATTAGCGCAGGATTGCTGGGTAGATTTAGAAAGCTTCGGTGTTTTTCTAGCTCCATATGCATGGGTGCATGTGTCCGTGTGCGTGCGCACGCGTGCCTTATTCTTGCTTTTCACCAAGCAGTCCCCCTCCTGCTCCCCTTATGGATGAATGTAAGCACTCATCTATACAATTAGGGGCAGAGAAGGGAAAAAATTTCCTTGCTCATCAGATCAGAAGCTAAATTTATGCAGGGTACAACACATGCTTTTTATTATACCATGAAAGCGGTGGGTAATAATTCCTCTGTCCCCAGAAACAGGGACACTCACTGCAGTAAAATATATATATATATATATATATAAAACCACCCTCCCACTGGTGGTAAACATATGCGTCATGCAAGATTGATAGAAGCTGGAGGTGGTAAGTACATGTGGATGAGTAATGTTTGTTGTGGCCCTGCTGGCTACCGGGCACTGCCGGTAGCAGAAGCTGCAGAGAGAGAGAGCAGCCCAGGGGGAAGGACCGTCTGGTGGGCAATGGGCCCGGGGGAGACACAAGGTCCCTTCCTAGCCTGGCTGCAGGATGGTGGGGTGACCTCACTGGGCTCCCCATCTTCCTCGGAGCCGCAGTTTCCCTAGGGGGAGCTGAGGTGGGTTCAGAGGCTGTTGCAGAGGCTGATCCTGGTGTGTTTCTCGCAGACCCCTTTGGTGCCCGGGTCAGGCAGCGAGAGCAGAGCCCAGGCTGGGGCTGGCTGGAGAAATCAGAGCGAGCGGGGTGGATGTCACAGATCAGGAGTGAGGTGCATTAGTCAGATGCCTTGGCTAATACCTCCTATTACATCAGGCTCTTTTCTTTGTCACTGTAAAAGAGCCACGAAAAACAATGAGTAATTTCTCTGCGGAATATTCATCTTTAAAAAGCCAGGCCCAGTGCTTCAGTGCTTCCAGCACAGTGTTTTTCTCCCCTTGACTTTGAGAGTGTGTCTGGCGTGTAAACCCAACCGGGAAAAGCTCTAACTGGGGGAGACAAGAGGGCAGGAGAGGGTGTCCCAGGCTGGGATGAGCGGGTTCCCCCAAAGGAGGATTAAGCAGCATCCTTTCTGCCTTGTGCTCGACCTTCCCTTCTCCCCCTCCTCATTACCCCACGCTGGTGATTTATCCCCTTGTTGGAGGTAGGGGTTATCCAACGTGCATTCTTTCTAATGGAGAAAATATGGACAGTGAAGGGACAACCAGGTCCACTGGTCACATCCTGGGTGGCATATGGCATCTTTTTTTAATCCGAAGCTCACGTTCGAGGTATCTATTTATGTCAGGGAAATCGGGTGGCACCTGCCTCGGTTTTGGGATGTGCCAGCATCTAGAATGCACTGGGCATCCCTCTCTGCTCCCACCAGCTGTGGCCCATGTACCAGAGGTGCTCGTGGCCAGCAGTATTTGGGAGGGGATGGTGATGCTGACCGTGGGTGTGAGTGTCCCACGCTTGCCTGTGCCTGGCACTGCTCTGTGGAGAGAGGAGCCTGGGGTGGGTCTGGTTTTGGAGCTCCTTATGGGAGCTTGGAGGTGTTGGGTCCATGTCTTGGGGCTGAGCTGTGCTGGGAGTAAGGAGAAGATCCAGTGTCCAGAACATGCTGATGCCAGCATTTCAAAAATGCCACACTGGGGACAGCATGTCGCTCGGAGGGGACCACTCGTCCCGTTCATCTGGCAACCCCGATGGGCTTTCACCATCGTACAGGGGAGCAGATGCTGGACCAGAACCAGCCCCAAAATGATGAGCGTTTACAGTAAGAATGGAAATACGCCTCAGCGCGGCTCCAACCAGCATAAAGGCAGCAGTGTGAAGGGACGCTGCGTTGTTGAATTTCAACCTGAAAGAAAGTCCACACTGCAGTGTTGGAGCCAGGTATGAAGCTCCCTGGAAAAATCTGTTTGCCTCCTCCTAACATGGTGCCACCAGCTTCACTGCAAACACAGAGGGAGAGCTACTTTTTACAGACATTAAAAAAGTCACCAGCTGTTTATTTTATTTATGGAGGAGACAGATAATTGACAGGTGGCTGTCTGAAAGAGATGAAGCCCTCCAGGTAAACACCGCAGCTCCAGCAAGGGTACGAGCGACAGAGAAATGGCTCCGGAGGTGATAGACTTGTTACTTTTAACACCGTGAGATATAGAAGAGAGCAGGGTTGAATCGCAGTTCAGAACAATCATACCTAACCACTGAACTAAATAAAACCGATGATTTCACACCGGTGTCTAGAGCAGCCTTCGACTGAGCTTGAATTAATGAGCGTGTTGTTGCCTCTCAAAGGATCTTGCAAGCCCAAGGACTTCAGGTCCCTTTTTTAGGGCTTGAATGCATCCCATTCTGGGACCAGAAGCAGGGTGGAGGGTGAGCATTGTGCCAACCAGTGATGCTCAGCAGTGGGGACATTTGCCCTCCAGCAAAACAAACTTTGCTGCATGCTGAGGAGGCAAGCAGAGAGCAGGACAGCTTTACTGGGACCAGTGTGCTGGTTCCCTTGTGTCCCACCGGGCTGGCTGGTTCTCTCATGTCCCACAAGTTGCAAATGTCAGTCTTTCCTTGCCTTTTTTTCCCCCCCCCCCCCCTTCTTTTTTTCTCTTTTTGAACCAACCTGCCTGGGACTTTGAAGCTGATAAATCTCTTCCAGGCCTGGACCTTGTGCCCTTGGATGGATCTGTGCCTATTTCTAGGATATTCAGTATTATCTGCTCCTGTCTGCTATAAACAAAAACAGAAGCTTAAATATTAACCCCCACCCATCACACCACCACAGCGTTCTGCTGCCCAAGAACTGCCTTCTCGTATGAGAGATTTCCTTGTGTTTCTTAATCAACCTCAAACTTTTATTTTTTTTTTAATGTTTACTCGAGTTTTCCCCCCCTGCAGGGCAGAGTAACATTTACGATGTAGAATTACAGAGGCCATTACTCCGCGGTGCCGCACACCGCGGTGATTCAGTGTCAGGCTGGGATCGAGGGAACAACTAGAGCCTGTTAGCCGGATCCCTCCGCTTTCCCACCTCCACATGGCTTTTGCAGCAAATCAAAGTGCAACAAATGGCTTTGCATCATTTCTTCGAGGAGTCCTGGGCCTTGTACGTTATCTTGAGGGCAGGGTATGTGCTATAATAAAAGACGGCTTTATTGCCAGCTGCAACAAAGCCAAGGATTCAGACACATACTGCCTTGCGGCTTCATTGTAAACTCCCTTTTATGGCCCTTCCAGTTTATTGCTAATAGAGATTTACAGTGGGAAGAAGGGGCTGTGTGCTGTAATTAATACTGTTATTAGCCTGGGTGGGTTCGATGCAACAAGCAGCGCGGCGGCACCGCTGCCAACCTTGGGATTTGCCCTTCGCTACCCAGCCCTGGAAATGAGATGGGGATGGGCTGGTTTTGGCATGGCAGGGCTGACGTTACTGGCGCCTTGCTGGGAGGTGGCTGGGAGTCGTGGGACCAAAGCCCTTCCCCATTCACAGGGACCCACCGTGGTTTCGGCCACCTCGGAGTGGGACATCATGAGACACCACATCAGCTGTCCTTGCGAGGCTGAGGAAGACCATTCCAGCTCCAGCTGGTTGTTTCCCTCAAAGAAAATTATATTTCCTTCAGGTGGGAGGGAAGTGGAAGGAGATGGATTATTTTCAATGGTTTCAGGTATTCCTGGACACAGGAATAATTTAAAAGCTGGACCCACTGAAGTTACAAACCTTCCCCACGGTCCCCCTTCAATGGAGACTGTTTTAGTGCACTCAGCCTATGGGGACAGGGGCCAAACATGGCAGATACATGCAGATCTCTAGACAGGGCAGTGGGGACTGTGCTGAAAATACCCCATCCCGCCTGCTCAGATGCTTTCTGCTGAACTGAAGCCATTAATTAAAAGCAATTGCTGTTCCTTGTCCATCTCCAGACTCGGGAAGACTTCTGAGCCAAACTCCAGCCCTGTCACCGCTGGAGATGCTGGAAGTGGCTCTGTTAATATCAGCCTGGTTTCCATCACCCACTGCTCTGCTGGAACGAAACCTCAAATGAAGCAAATTTCATGTGGTTGCAGCTTTTTGCTATGAATGTTTCATGCAGATCTGCTTGGCAATTAAAAAGCGAAGAACCAGGGTGAGAACAGTCCTGCTAATGATCTGCAGTCAGCTCCTTAGAGCTAAGTTGTCTCTGCAAAGCCAAAATTATATCATATCAGTCTCCAGAAGCTACTACAGAAGTTAAACATTAAGTGGTTAAAGTTGCTGGAAACTTCCATGGTTTCCGACTGATCACAGGTCAAGGATAAAGTCATTGAGAGCGTCCTTCATCTCAAACAACCACCATGACAATGGCCAAGCCCAGAGAGCGACAAGCAACAAACCTGCACCATAAACCCAACCACACGTGACTGCTCCTCTGGGCGGCCCTGGCTCAACTTCACAGAAACAGGGAAAATGTTGCTATTGATGCTCATAAATACAGGAGGGATTTTGGGGGTTGATTGCAGGGTCGGGTGGAAGAGAGCATCCAACTCGTGATGCTGAAGAGCCACCCATTGGTTTTAAAAACCTCATCCAGCCATCTAGGCAGTGCCAGCTGTTTCAGACCCAAGCACAAGTACAATATTTTGTGATTATCTGCCCCAATTTCACTCCAGGAATTTCCTGCAAAAGGAAACAAGACAAAGGTTGAGTGCCGCAAAGGTTTTGGGGGAAGTAACCGGTAATTGGGTGGTCTAGTTGACATGGTGGTGTCAGGGCAATGGTTGGACTCGATGATCCCAGAGGGCTCTTCCAACCTCATTGATTCTGTGATTCTGTGAGGGTTTGAGCAAGGGCAGGGAGCTGCTGGCAGTTCATCGGTCACGGCGAGGTTTGTGATGGAGCATGAGGTTCACTGTGCTTTTAGAGAAGGAGCTAAAAGATACCAGGCTCCCTCTCACCATTTTTATTAATATTCAAGCTAATTAACTTCACTGAGGGCTGGAGGAAATTGAATCTCAAGAAGAACCTAAGCTCTGCTTTAGATTTTAAGCCGTTTGGAGCTTTTGATTCGAAGCTTGTGCTTTTATTATTATTTTTTTTTTTAAATCTCTTTTTTTTACCTGCAAACACCTGGCCCACTTTAGAGGCGATATAACAGTAATAAATGATTCTTATTAATTGGCCGTCAGCTGACAGGGAGCAGCAGGCTCCCAGCTGAACAGAGCACATTTATAGGGGGATCAGAGTCAGGTTTGGAGGTGCCCAGAGGGTGAGCCTGGCCAGCACCCCTTTGCGGGGGCTCCCGGCAATGGGGGAGGTCCTGGCTGGGCACTGAGAATGGGGTCAGCCCAAAGCGTCTGAGGTAGGGGAGCTTTTGTGAGGTTAAATAAAAAATAACTAAAAAAAAAGAGAGGAAGCTTTTACAAGGCAGAGCTTAAAGACGTGCCCTCCCTTTTTGCCCGTTTATTAAGTAATAATGAAACACTTTTGTCAAAGCTTAGGCACCAAATTTCTGACACCAGATGAGCTCTAAAGCTAATCAGGGGCTGGAAAAATGGGGATATAATTAAGGTTGCTGACAGCCCTGTGTCATTAACCTCACAGCTCTCAGGTGCCACACTGAACCACAGCTGCAAAAGATGCTGTATTACGGGTAGTTGGTTTCAGCTGTGGAAATGAATTTGGCTTTTAATGGCTCTGTAATGTCTCTGGAGCTGCTTCCTCGGGAGCTGAGGCAATGGCAGAGGGGAAGGGAGTGATGGTCTGTGCTGGGTCCAGCTTGTCCCTACCCCTCGCTCTTCACTGGTAAACAACCGAGGCTCTTCTCACCCAGAGAAAATGAGGTTTTTCTGGGTAAGGGTTCAGGCTGGGGCAGTTCTACTCTATTCCTTCTTCCTTCCCTGTAATTAATTATTATCATTATTAGGAGTGTGGGTGTCTGCTTTGCCCTAGCAGCTGGGATTCCTGCCTGTACCCCTCTGCGTGCCGTGGATCTCATCCTCTGATGTAACCCTGTGAGCTATAGGGCTGATAACCAAACCACCTACCTGCTCTGTGACTCAGTTTCCCATCATACAGAGGTGGTAATAACATGGGGGCCTTTGGGAGGATGTTTGGAGGTTTGCCAATGTGTCTGTGTCCATTCCTCTTATGATTATGCTACCAAAGGAGGCTGTGATGGGCTCCACTGGCTCAGGAATTCCCTCTTGCATCCCATGCCAGCTGGAGCACAGCTATGCACTAGTGGTGGAGAAAGGCTTTTCTTAATTTATTTTAATGATGACCTAAGTTTTCTTTTTTTCAGGATTTTACTGCTGTGAAGGTGAGAAAATGGGAAGCTTTACCAGCACAAGCACCCCCACCCTCTTAAAAATGCTCGTAAGGAGGATGGGTGGGACAGCCCCAGCACGTACCGCAGTTGGGGAGCACTGGGGCTGCTGCCAAAGCTGTGACAGCAGCAACCCTCGAACGGAGCCTCTTATCTGGGGAATCTCAGAGCATGTTTCAACCGTTTCGCAAGGCATGTTTCATAGACAGGTACCCTGGGACATGGAAAGGGTGAAAGCATTTGCCTGGGAACGCAGGCGGCTGCGTTGCTGCCAGGAATAGCACCCCGGCGCCCCGTGACCGGGGCTCTCCTGCAAAGAATGAGATAACGTTCCCAGCGCCGGGTGCTGAGCAGCCTTGGGGAAGCACGGCGAGGAGCCCTGCCTCTTGGGATGATCAACATGCTCCGGCCATCGCTGCACTGTTTTCTGAGCAAAGCCCCTCAGACCTCCCTTGATGTGAAAAATACCTATTAAGAGCTAATGAGCAGCATAACACTGAACCTGGTGGAGCTCGGATGTTATTTGTCACTCCTCCTTCGCTATCACCGCGGTGGCATCTGTTGTCCCAGACTTTCTAAGTGTGTCTCACACTTTCTCTGCAGCGTTCTCAGTTTCTCGGGTGCAAGACTCAAGCCTTGGACAGCAGCAAAACCAGTCAATTACGTTTTCACCCTGTCTGCTTTGAAAGCCCCGGAGCGTGCCTGGTGCAACCACAGCCATAGGAACGCAGGAGTTCATGATAAATTAAAAACAAAAGCACCATTATCCATATGGGACCTCGTGAGTGGCTCACATACCTGAGCAATTCCAAGCACTCTGTGTATGGGTCTTACTTAGTTTTAACTCAATTTCTTTGAGATGCAAATCAGAGGGATTATATTCAGAACATCTGCATCAGAAAGTCTTTAATCCAAATGGGCTATAAGATTTACTTAGAAGAGCCAAATGTCTTGTCTGGGACAGAAGCAACTGAGCTGAACTGAAACAGATGGACATAAAGGAAATTAAGCAACTCTAATGGTCTTATGCAGAGTTTCAAAGTATTTGGTCTTCTGAAAGCTCCTGCTCCTGGAAGCACGTGATGAGATGGGAAGCTCAGGTTTCACTTAAAAACAGGCTTTGCAGTTCACTGAGAAAAACAATAATAATGTTTTTATTCCTCCTGTGTACTAGAGAGGGCTGCCTTCCAAATTCTGACTCCTTAGCTAGGCTGACATCATCAGATGAAAATATATTGCACGGGGTTTTTGGCTTCCTCGTTTTTATGACGGTGTCATTATTTCAGCAGTTTGGATTCAGGATCTTGGGAAACCTGATGCTAGCAGTAGGGATCGCAGATAGTTTGTTTACTAATACAGGGAAAAACATCCCTCGAGTCTGTTGAGGTTTTGTTCCCTGAAACATGCCGCTGTTTCTGACGGAGACTTACCTTAGGTCTCTCCTAAGTCTGGGGTTTAACTAGGATGTCAGCAATGCCTGAGCCAAGGTCACCTCGAGCTGTGCTGGATGCAGCCAACCCAGAGCGCACGTCTTGGATGCTGATAAACCACTGGGCTGGAAACCTTGATACATCAGGCAGTCCCCCGAGACCCTGCACGTCTCCACCTCTTCTGAGGTCAGAAGATTTGCAGCCGGCAGAAGAGCCTTCCCTGGGATATCTGGATGTGTTTGGCCCCAGACAGACTGCATGGACAGCGAAACAAGGCTGAGGACAAAATCCCTACCATCTTACTGGAGCATTTCTGAACCGTAAAAATGGGTATAGTTTGGGGAGAAAAGTTTAGGTTTGGGTTGGTTCTGCTATCTTCAGCTTTTAGGCTCTAAATAATGACAAGGTGTGTTCATCATGTGTAAAGACTGAATGCACTTAATGCTTTCTGAGGCTCCCAAACCACTGCCCAGTGGTCAAGGAGACCCCAGAGGCAGATGACGAATGAATCCTCAGGGCTTCAGAGGCAGAACCCTGCGTGTACGGCTCTGGGCTGCTGCCTTCTTCCCACAGCCGAGCAAGGCTCCTGGGGCTCGGGGTGCCCAGAGCTGGGGGGTGCTCACTATCAACTCTGCAAGCTGGGAAATACTTTTGCAGCTGAAGCCCCTGACAATAGCTGGGAGAAATCTTTCTACTTTCATCTAAACGCAGCCCTCCTGAAGCCATCCCCTGCTTGGTGCCCTGAGTTGGGTCTCCAGAGCGCAGAAACCTCACGTGTTTGTGCATTTGCCATCCTTCACCCCGGTGCATTTGAAAGTGGATTAAATAAAAGGTGAGAGAAGTGGGGAGATGGGGAGGGGGTGAGCGTGAGGAGCAGCTCATCCATTACTATGCTGCGCACAAGGCAGGAGGTCTTGGCCTTCTGGTTTGAGTGCTTATTCCCCATAAAATACATCTGAGAGAAATCGATACAAGAAGCATGCAAGAACTTAAATCAAAGCACAAGGAAGCAGCACTTGGTGAATGGAGCGACCTTGCAGAGAGCTGTCAAAACCAGGGCCCCAGCCCTGCGAGTGCAAAACCTGCCAGAAAAAAAACAACCCCTGCGAGGCTGGCGTGCAGACTGCAGGCTGGCGTGTGCTCCCTTGGCATGGGGTTTGCACTGGGAAACGCTCTGATCTCCGCAGCGGAAAGCACGTGGGCAGGGTAGGCTGGTCATGGGCTGGGTACACGGCACAAGGGCAAGCTGCCAGGCTGCTCCTGGGACAGCGAGGAGAGCTGATGTACTGTGTCGCCTATTTAGCCTCCTCAAGTGTGTCGGAGATAAGGCAAGGGAGGCATTAAGCTTTGAGATACAGGACATGCTTCCTCCAGCCTCGGCTGTGCAGGACCTTGTCCCCTGGGAACATCTACACAGACCCTGTACTCTGCACTGGTGAGGCCACACCTTGAATACTGTGTCCAGTTCTGGGCCCCGCACTTCAAAAGAGATGTTGAGGTGTTGGAGCAAGTCCAGAGGAGGGCGACCAAGCTGGTGAAGGGTCTGGAGGGTCTGACCTACGACGAATGGCTGAGGGAGCTGGGGTTGTTTAGCCTGGAGAAAAGGAGGCTCAGAGGTGACCTTATTGCAGTCTACAACTACCTGAAGGGAGGTTGTAGCGGAGTGGGAGTTGGCCTCTTCTCCCAGGCAACTAGTGATAGGACAAGAGGACACAGCCTCAAGCTGTACCAGGAGAGGTTCAGGTTGGACATTAGGAAGCATTTCTTCTCAGAAAGAGTCATTAGCCATTGGAAGGGGCTGCCCAGGGAGGTGGTGGAGTCACCATCTCTGGAGGTGTTTAAGAAAAGACTGGACATGGCACTTAGTGCCCTGGTCTAGTTGACACGGTGGTGTCAGGGCAATGGTTGGACTCGATGGTCCCAGAGGTCTCTTCCAACCTGACGGATTCTGTGACCCGGAGCAAAGGTCCACCTCTCCCAGGTCTATGTCCTGCCAAGCCTCCCTGCTCACCCACCACAACAGCGAGGATGGAGGGCTGTCTCCAGCAGCTGGGTCCCCTCCTGTCAGACGGCTGCCTCTGGTTGGGAAGGGCCACCTTGGCACGCAGGTGCCGGCCGCCTGTCCTTGGCAGCAGGTCACAGCGCCGTGCCGCAGACATCATAAATCTGCAAAAGTTTTCTCCAGTCAAGCCCCACCTCTGCAGACCGCACGGCACATGTTCCTGTGCTGGGAAATCTGACCCCTCAGTAGCCTGAGAGACAGGAGAAGCCTGGGTTTGGTGTTTTGAATAAGTGGCTTTTTATCTGAAATCCCTTCGGGAGCATGAGCTCAGTAACCAATGAAATTATATCTGTTGTTTCAAGCAGGGAAGAAAACTTGGCCTGATGTTTATTGAGATTTATGGCTTCCCTTGAGCTTAATTGTCTTTGGGAGCCCTGGATCTTTTTAACGGTTCAGCTAAGTGGTACTAAGAAGGATGGTAATGGTTTGAGCAGTCTGCCCCCTTAGCATATCTCTTTCTCTCACACAATTTGCTGATATTTGGGAAATATAGCTGATACATTCCCCTCCTGAGGTCACAGCTATTCATTGGCGTGAAACTTCAAAAGACAAAACCAGGTGTGAAAAGCTTCCAGCGAGTGTTTCCTTGGCAAGGCGTTGACTGCTGTCCATGAGGGTTGTGCTTTGGGGAAAGGGGAGGAGGAGGACATGTCCCTGCTCTTGCTGGGGGGGACACCCAGTCCCCTGCAGAGGCACTGCAGTCCCCCTGCTTCGTGACCCCCCTCAGATGCCGTGCTTCATCTTCCTGGTTGCCATCAGCTCAGTGGCCTGATGTAGACTCCTCTCTGGTCCTCAGCCGTGGTGGCTTTTCTACCCTCTCTGCTATGGGCTCTTAGTTGTGTGCAGCTTCAGCTACTTGTGCCCAAGCCCAGCCCACCATCGCTTCCTGAGCACGCTGGAGCTCATCCAAGGGTAACCAGTGGGGTGGGCTTTGGGATCACCCTATGGACATGCAGTGGAGGTGCTCTGGGAGGAGGGCACCCCTCCTATCTACCCCTTGCACTGGGAAGGTACTACCTGGGCTGCAGGGAAGGAGCCTCCTGCCCAGTGCTCACCCCACAGACATGCAGCTCGGTGCTGCCCAGCCGTGGCCGGTCCCTCGGTGGAACCTCCTCGGCGCTGGAGGGCTCTGACAAAGAGCTTGTCATTGCGAGGAAAACATTGCCCTTCACACGTAATTATTCCTCGCCTCTGGAGCCTTTTCATCTCTTATCGGTGGTGACCCCTCTTGGTTTGTTATCTCTCCCCAGCCGTCCAACGGAGCCGTAGACCTGTCATCGTGGGGAATGACCTTCACCTATCGACTCCCCTCCGCACGCCGCCGTGTCCTGCGCCGGGAGCAGGGGATGCTGCAGCCAAGGTAATTACAACAGCCCGTTACGGTTCAGCGGGCACCTTCATTAATAAACCTCAGGTTTCCGAGGTGCCTAACTCAGCCATTGGAAACCACATCTGGCTGTAACTCTGCAGCTTGTCCAAGCTTTCGGCTCATCTCCGACCGCCTAAGCGGTTTACAGGGCGAGCAGTAAACAAAGTCTGTTTTGTTGGGCTTTTGCGTGCTTTAAGGCAAAGAAAGCAAACACACGCTCGCTGGGCTAATCTCCCCAGGGCAGAGCCGGCGGCTGAGGGCTCCTTCCGAGGTCACGCCAACGGGATTTTTATCTCTGATGTGGCTCAAACAATGAGCACTGAGCTGTCCTCCCATGCACACGCAGTCGGGGCTCGCGGCACTTGTCAGGGTGTCATTACCTTTTTGTGGCATCTCTAAATTAAATGAAGTTTAGTCGATCACGCTGGGCATGTGGATGTCTCAGACCCTGTTGTCCCTGCTAATAACTTTTGGAGCCATAGGTCAGTTCCAGCCTCATTAGGATAAAGCCCCTGAAGAAGTTATACTCTGACATTTTCCATGGCCATAGGCAGCCAGGAGCAGAAGAGCCGTGGTGAGGGTCTCACCAGGGCAGTAGTGTGGCCCTTGCAGAGATGCAGGATTTGGGCAGGAGATGCACAAGGAGCTTTCCTGCCTCTGCTACCCACGTACAGGTCTGCCTATGTATTTTTAAAACTCGACTCAGCAACAGGGTCCATCCTGGGACCAGCTCACCAGGGTTGCTGCTGGGTGGTAGCTCCTTCCTTGCAGGTGGGTGAATAAATTAACCTACAGCCCACATCACCTCTGAGGGTTTAAACATCTTCCCTAGCACAAGCCTGGTTTCCAGGAGGACGAGATGCCGTGTCGGAGGAAAGGATGGAGTTAAATTCCACGGAGGGGTAAGGAGAGGAGATGGGGTAAGGAGATGAGTCGGGGGATCAAAGAGAGTGGGTAGACAAACCTCCAACTATAACCAGCCCCACCCGCCAATAAAACATCCCCTCTAATAACCTGCATCCCACCAGAGCTGGAAGGCAAGTGAACACAAGCCCAGGGCTCCTCTGTGGGGGAGCTCTGGGGTGGACAGCCCGAAGGGGGGTCAGGCTGCCTGGCTGCACAGTGGTTTGGGGAGGTTTGAGCTGCTGGTGTGTGATGTCAGGTCAGCCCCTGGGTGAGCTGGACCCTGCTCGGCAGCCTCGGACCATGCAGAGCCCTCCCGTAGCTGTGAGGTGCAGGGGCTCGTGGCAGTGCAGGGAGCCTGGCCAGGTCCAGCCCTGCCTGGGAAGATGCCAGCAGCATCTGAAGCCAGGTCCTTGTGCTGGGGGCTTCCTGGTCCAGCTGAGGGGAGAAGATGCCCAGCCCTTGGCACTGCAGAGCGACCACCCCTTCTGCAGCTGCCCTGGCTTCCCAGCAAACCATCGGGAAGGTGATGGGCTTGGCACGGAGCTGCTACCCAGCCATCGTAGGGGACAGCTTTGTGCTCAGCCAACCTGCTGAGAGTGAGCTGAGTGCTGTGAGCGAGGGCGAGACCCCTCCTCAGCATCCCCAACCTCTGCATCCCTGGCACGGAGCGAGCGGAGGCCACCTATGCATTTTCCAGGTGCTGAGGGTGCTTTCCCACCCTGGGGAATTGCAGAGGAGGTGGCAGCTTTGGCTGAGGGTTGCTGTCGAACTCGCTGGCGGATTGCTAATGATGTTTGTGAAAACCCTGAGCTAAGACCACACGCAGGAGGCTCAGGTGAGCGATGTATCTTAGACCTTGAGGGTACGAGGCAAAAAATGCTTTTGCGCCTGACTCACCCACTCTGTGCTAACACTGACTCATAATTACTGATGTCGATTCAGACAAAAGATTTATCTGCATTCAAACATATGGAAAATGCTAATGTAACTTGGTAGTGAAAAGGGGAGGCAGTGCTGCTAAGCTGTCCAAGGCTCTGCGTAAGGCTTGGGCAGCGCGTGATGGACTGGAACCAGCTGCCTCATGCCAACTTGCATGTTGCGTGTGGGGTTGGCATGAGTCCCCAAGGCCAGGGAGGGTCTGGTCATCCTCATCCCAGCACAGACCTGGCCGTGCTGGAGGGAAATCTGCTTGCAAAAGGTGACTTTTGCAACAGGCGCCTTTTTTCTGCAGAGCTGCCCGGGCCGGCTGGGTCCCAGATCTCTTTTTCTCGGCTCTGTGGAGACCTCGCTGTGTCCAGCAATGTGTCTGGCCCCTGCTCCCACAGCCTCCATGCAGGAAGGCGGCTCTGGGGATGAAGATGTCTTGTGAGCAGCACACAGGACCTGAAAGCATGTTTGCACGGTTCCTCCGCTCCAGCACAATAGGTGCTGCGCAGCGGGCTGGTCACGCAGCGCGAGCAAGAACAGCCTGCAGAAGAAAGGCACGAGCGAGTACAACCCCTGATTAAACCCAGAGCGGTGCCTGGGCTTTGTACCGGGGGCAGCCCTGGGCTGTAAGCTCCCAGTGGGGTGGCAGAGGCTACGAAATCCCCATCTCCTGCACGACCTTGTCCCCAGCAGCGCTAACCGAGGCCATGGGAGGCTGAATCCCCAGCCGTCCTGGGACCGTGCCACCTCCTGCCCTGCCCGTGCCCTCTCCGAATGCCCTGTCTGTGCCACCTTTCCCCCCTGCTGCTCAGCCTTGCTGGATGCTAAGTGGAAATTCCCCCCCATGCCAAGTGTTAAATACTTATCAAGCTAATACAGCGTCTTCGCGGAGGTGCGTACATGAGACAACATGTTACCGTAATTAACAAGCAGCTGGAGTTGGCACCAGGCTCTGCTGCAGCTGCTCCCGGCGGCTTCCAGCGCCTTTCCCAGGGCTGCGGCTCTGCCTCCTTCACGCGATCGTGGGGGGGGTGATGCCTTGCGGGGTCCTTTCTCACTTCAGAGAGGATGGTTGTGGTTCCCAGCCCGTGGTCTGCAGGCCCCTGGAAGTCTGAGGGCTGTTTCTGATCTGTATTAGATGACTTAGATGAGTGGGTCCGTTCTCAGGAGGGGGATGAGGAGCCAGTCTGTGAAGTTTTGGGGTGCACTGATTTGGAGAGGTTTAGGAAAACCCACTGCTGGAGGAAAAAGAGTGATGGAGTGGTGGTTTGTCCCTGACCTGCTGATGTAGCTGCAGCATCTCCCTTGGTTGCCTTTGCCACGGGAATTGCAGCTGAGCAGGGTCCCTTCCTCAGGCAGAGGTGGCCGAGCACCACTGGGGTCTGTGTGATGGCTGCCAGGGACTGGGACACTTCTGGTGGTATCAATGCTGGAAAGAGATTGGGAGAGAAAAAACCCGAGGGGCTGGGATGGGTTTGCAAACCCAGCCTTTGGGAGGAAGGCTGCAGAGCAGGCTTTGGGTGGTGGGAAGCATTTGAAGAGTTTATCATCTGGTTGACTGTATCTTCACAGTGCCCAACCCCCTTTACCTGGACCGGTATGGATTAGTTTACTCATCCATCTACCCACTCAGCCCTAAGCAGAGCTGCTGCACAAAACCTCCCCATCCTTTTAAATTGCCTTGAGCTCCCTAACTTTCCAACCCCAGAGAAGTCATCTCAGCAGTAGATGTTTGTATCATGACCTACATTGCTACTGGGTTTTAAATATATTTTTTTTACTGTGCTATATACTAGCTTCCCACATGCAAATTGCTCTGAGTGAACCATTTATCTGGAAAATAAAGGTTATGTTCTCAAAAGGCATTTAGTTCCCTTTCTGAATGATTGAGCGAGTTTTCCGCTGAGAAAACAAAGGTCTTTAACACAGTCCAAGCCAATGACAGGGAAAAAAGTTCAGGTAAAACCCCTCCATTTATTTAACAGCTCCCCCTTCCTCATTCATATTTACAAGATAAAAGGGGCTCCATCAACCCATTAAAGTTGAAATACGTGTCCTGTCTTCAAGGAAAGCAAATCCCATCTGGCATCCCTGGAGGAATATAACCTTAACTTCAGCTTAATGCCACATTAGGGTATCTTAGAGATTCTGTCTGAGATTTACCTGCCTTAAAGGGAGATTTATTTCAGAAGTAAACAGGCTCATGTGACAAATCTCCTTCCACGAGCAACTTCGTCGAGGAGGTGCAGAGCGTTTGCGACTCGCTGGTTCCCTGGTTCCGTGGGGCAGGCAGAGGGGACGGTCACACCGGGGGACCGCTGGTCCCTGCCAGGGGCTGGGGGCTCCGTTGCATGTCTTGGGAGCTGTGGGATGGATCCAGCCCAGGCAGGCTTGGGTCCCACCTGCACACCCAGCTCTGTGCCAGGACACCCGGGACAGCCGGTAAGGCAAGGGGCCCGTCCCGCCCCCAGCTGCGGATCCGAGTAGCCGCAGGCTGGGGTGGGAAGATCAGAGCCTGTATCAAGCTCGCTTTCCCTATCTCGTAGCCCATCCCGGGGGAACCAGCGCAGGTCCCAGAGCAAAGACATTCCCGTCCACCCCCGCGGCCACAGGCCCCCGCCTGGGCTCCAAACCTGCAGGGCATCGCATCAAGGGAGGTGGTTTTAAGGAGAGGCAGGTCTGCCGCCATCACCAAGGTACTTGTGCTTGCCTGGGAAATCAGGGAGCTTTCTGCGGCCGAGATCAGTGCTGCTGCCACCTTCCAGCAGCCCCATCCCTACGCTGCCCATTTCCCTCATCCTCCTCCCTGCCTTAATGCCAACAGCTACGAGCATCTCTCTCGCGTGTAATGTAGCCTTAGGGACATCGGTGTTACGGCAAAGGTTGTTCTAAAAATACCACCAGCGGCTGAGGATCAGAGGTCTGCGTGGTGTCCTGGGCTCTGTGCAGCAGCTGATGGGGCTTGCGTGGCCGGCAGCTCCCACCAGCTCCTGCCTGGTGGTCCAGCCCCTGCCCAGCCAGCAGCGGGGTGAGCGGCCGGCGCGGCTGTTTCACCGTGGCTCCAGGAATGCACAGATTTAATTACTGTACAGTGTGTACCTTGCGTCGGATGTACCCAGGTGACTCCCTCCCAAATAACACCCTGCACATGCGGTTCTCCGGGGCAGCAAAAAGAAAGATGGCTCGGGGTAGGAATCAGAGCCTCCCCTGGTAGGAATCACAGCCTCCCCTGGTAGGAATCACAGCCTCCCCTGGCCTATTAAAAGGCTTTTGAGTCTGTGGGGTCACGGGGACCGAAGTGTCATACTGCTCATCTGAACGGGAAGCGTGTTTCTGCACAGAGGTGCCTGGAGGTACTCTTTGGTAGCAATTGGTTTATTATTATTGTTGGTTTTGCTGATATTTATAAAAATGGTGAAGGTTTTCTGATTACCAAACAGATCCCAAATCCTTGCAAATGTACAAGATTATTTTTAAAAGTCACGGAGCTAAAATATGAGAAGCGTCGTGGGGTCCCCCCCTTGCCTGTGCCTTCAGGCAGAGCTGTAGCCCTTCCTTCAGACCTTGCACCTACAACAAACGTAAACCTGCAAGGGGGACCCTCGACGAAAAGCCATCGGTGGGTTTTGAATCAGTGCTGCTGATGTTCAAGGGCTTTGAGGCCAGGGACGGGCACAGCCAGCCTGCTGTCCTCT
This sequence comes from Nyctibius grandis, assembly GCF_013368605.1. Lineage (NCBI taxonomy): Eukaryota > Metazoa > Chordata > Aves > Nyctibiiformes > Nyctibiidae > Nyctibius > Nyctibius grandis. The sequence goes on along the minus strand of NC_090673.1, from coordinate 3,753,577 downwards.
GTTCCCAGCCCGCAGAGCATCGGGGTGTTGAGGTACACGCTGTTCAGCCTGAGAACAAGAGGGCAAGTCAGCTGCAGGTGGGTGAAACCTATCTCCTCTCTACTTAACTGGCCTGCCTGACTGGTTTTTTTATGATTATTTTTTATTCTGTCTCCAGTTAGGCAATACACTTGCCTGTTGGAAATATCGCCCTGGGCTGCCAGCTCAGCGAAGGAGAAAAGCGGGTGTGTGTTAGCGAGGGAGGATGGGGCATCGCCTCCCTCCCTCTCCCCTTCCCCTCCCTGGGCTGCATCCACCGACCCTCCCCTCGCTCTGGGGAATCTCTGCCAGTCGAGATGAGCATCCTTTTGGAGGGGTTTTCTTAAGGGTCACTTCTGACCCCCCCCTCCTCAGAGCTCTCGCACCCTGAGGATCACTGGAGTGGGTTGCTGGTCTGGAGTGGGTGAATTTAAGCCCAGCTGGTAGTTTGGGATCATTAACCATCAAGGTGCCCCTGGGAAGAAGCAAAAGGTATTTGGGAAAATTTGCTAACAGACTCTAATGACTTAATAATCCCTGCCGGAGAGAGCGCGGCAGGTTATGTGAATGTCAAGTTTGTTTGCTTTGCCGAGAGCTGGCTGCTGGTTGTGTAACCGGACCTCCTTCGCAGGGGAAAAAAGGGAAGAAAAAGGAAAGCACGCGCCCGCTTCCACGCCGGGGTGTGAGTAAGCAGGAGCGCAGGGATAGGTGTTAGCTGGGAGCCCCGGACGGGCACAGCCTGACTGTGGGGGGTCCAGAGCCCAGCACAGCTCTCCCCGCTCAGCCCTTTGGGAGGGGGAGAGTGGCAGGGTCGGGGTCTTGCAACGTTGCCAGGGATGGATCAGGGTCCGCGTGGAGCAGCAGGTACTGGGGCAAGATGACTGGAAATGCCACTGCCAGCAAAAGCAGCCGAGAGCCCACGTAGCACAAGGGATCGATGTTGTTAGTCCGTGCTGCAGAGGAGGAGGGGGCTGGATGGGCACGGAGCAGACACACATCCCCGAGAGCTGCCACACAGCACGAGCCCGTATCCCTCTGCCAGATGGGGTCTGTTCTTGTTGCTCTGGCTCACCAGGCTGCCATTCTTGATGTCATTCCTCATTTGGGGAGGCTGGACCGAGTGTCAGTCAGGGCTTTGCTTGGTGGTCCACAGAGGTGATGGCTGAGGTAGCTCTGAGATCCCGGGTTAATAGGAGGGAGCATCCAGCCTTGGCTCACAGCGAGAGCAGGGAGGGAGATGGGTGTCCTAAAACCTTTGGCCCCTCTTGGGAAAGCTTTCCCTCTGGCTCAGAGAGGGAATGCTGTCCTGTTTTGGGGAGGCCGTTGGGAATGCCTCTACTTTGCCTGGCTAAGGGTGTTCAGGGCTGAGCGAGGCTCATGATCTGCTGAATACCGGGGACTTGCCTTGAAGACGAAGGAGAGTCAGGGCTGTTAAGCTGAGGCATGGTTTTAAACATGCTTTGGCTGGCATGACCCACGGCACCGCTACGGCCTGACCCACTCCATGTTGGGGTCTGACGTCCTCCTTGGAAGCTGAAACAAGGCAGGCGGGTGCTGGGTCGGGGTGTACGGGGAACGCCGACTCTTCCCCCATGAAAGCGAGCGCCCGGGCTCCTGGGGCACAGGCTGCCTCCTTACAACCCCAGCGCTGCTCCTCAAGCTCCGACTCGCCTGCCATCAATACTGTTTAAACAAGCACATTCGCAGACGTAGCTCTAGGCCAAGTCGTGGGGCAGGCGGGAAGGAGCAGCCGCAGCCTGGCTCCAGACCCTGCTGCGGGAGGTCTGGGCGGCGGGCGCGTGGGTGCCGGCGGCATTGCGTGCCAGCCGTGGCTCTGCCCCAGGGCTTTTCTCCGCACCTGCGGCCACTTTGAACCCCAGCCACGGCCAAAGGATGCCAGCAGTGCGGGCAGAAAACGCGGGAGCGCTGGGGCTCGGCGGGCGCACGCCCCTTTGTGCGACCACCCCTCAGCCCTGGCTTTTGGGGCAGGTTGCCCACCCCAGCAGAGATGCACGCCCTTGCAATAGGGGCACCCTGGGGTCCTCTGAGGGAAACACAGCTGCAGTGCCAGGCTGGCTCTTCTACAATCTTTCTCCCTCTTGCTTTCTGTCTGGTTTCCCAGGCTGACAGGCTGCAAGAAATTTGGGGAGGATGCAGAGGGGGCTGGCCCCGGGTAGGGTGCTCCACGGGGAGCAGCCCCTCCAGAGGCACCCATGCACAGCACCCATGCACAGCACCCATGCACAGCACCCAGCTTTCATGCTGGGAAGACATTGCGACTGCAAGGGAGAGCGCAGGCAACACTGGGAGAGTGTGAAATGCGCTCGTCTGAAAAAAAAGAAAAAAAAAAAGAAAAAAAGAAAAAAGGAAAATGGCTTCTGAAGCTTCGAGCTGGATATTTATACACTTGACATAAAGGATATTTCTGCATTGAAGTAATAAGCGTGACTCAGTAAACCAATGGGGAAAGGGTGTTCCCTTTGCAGCAAAACCTCAAAAGATCAAAGAACTTCTTGAGCGGTTTAACATTTCAAATGTTAAATGAATCGGGTTCCCCTCCCTCTCCCCTTCACCCCTGCCTTCGAGTTCTGAGAACTAAATGGTTTGATTTTAGTTCGGAAGGGAGCGTTTCGGCAGCTCTGGGGAAGCGTGGTACTGGCTGCTCTGGAGTGTGAAGGTCACGGGCACGTGTGCGCTCGGGTGTGTAGGACCCAGCCACTGGCTAAGTGGACATCAGCCCTGCTTGGGATGGGGACATGCCGTGGCGTTGGGGCTTCCAGTTTGCCAGCTGAGCTCGTGCTGGTTTATGGAAACTGGCTTTTCCCTCACTGCCACCTTCCTGCTCCAACGCTGTCCTACCTGCCCGGGCTGGAGACCTTCCTGAGCTCGTGCCAGCGCAACGCTGAACAGGGGGATGGTTCTGTTTTGGAACTGCAGCTTGCAGATACTACGGTCCTGCAAACGACAGCCCACCATGCTCTGGCAGACCCTGCAACTGTGAGTGGCTGCAGGACTGGTCCAGGCAGCCCTGGCCGCAGAGCAAGGCCACCATGTACTGGGATGGGTGTCCCCGCCTCCGTGCTCTGCCCACCTCTGCAGCCTGGGGCGGGCTGGCTCCAGGCTTTAGGCAAAGCTCAGCATCACCACATTTCAGTGAGTTTTTTCCTTAGGAGAAGCAAATTATGATATTTTCGTGCATACACCCGGCAGTGGGGAGATATTAGGGGCTGGTCCCTGTCCCCTGCCTGCTCCCAGCAGCAGGCTCTCGGGGTTGGCGTGCCGGTGGGAATGCGGTGGGTATTCGCCAGGGAGGGACGGAGCCTTGTCGGTGCCTATCGGACACATGTGCATTTCTGGGATCGATAGGCTGGAGTAACATATTGCACCGAGATAACAAATCACTCAGCTTATTGGGTCTTAATTAAGCCTCTTTTATCTCCATGACAGCCCCACACCTGGGCTATGGCCCAGGCGAACCGTAGCTGTGGCCGAGCCGTGGGGACGCCGCGCCGGAGCCGGGGGATTGATGAGGCTCTGCTGGGTGGAATTACCTCATTGTGTTTGCAGCACTCGGGGCCATCCATCTCCTGGCTCCCCCGTCCCTCTGTCCCAGCACCCCGAGCACTGGCCGCTGCCCCCTCCTCCCAGTGCCTTGCGGGCAGGGGACAGGGGACTGGGCAGGGGACCCCCCCGGTCGGGTTAGCCTGGGTGCAGGTAGATAGGCTGGGGGAAAGCTGCCCCGTTTGGCCTCCTGGGTAATAGATACAGTTGTTATAGTCCCTGACAGGGCAAAATGAAGACCTACATCACCATAATGTATTGTCAGCCTGCAAGCACGCTGCGGCCCCCGAGATGAATGAATGCAATATCTCTGCGTACGAGGGGGAAGAAAGGGAAGGGGGTTTTGCCGCTGGCCTCGAGGCTAGAAGGCAGAGTCACTGCTTTGTGTGGCTGGTAAAGAAAAGGCATTTTTTTATTTGTGGTGCAGAGGTTGGGGGTGTCCGATCCCCGCGGAGCCTGTGACAGATACACTCCGTGAAGGGGAGAGCTTAACAAATGGCTGAAATGCTCCTGTGATGAGTTCATCCAGCAATGAAGTCATCGTGCCCCTGCGTTACGGCCAGCTGAGGCAGCGGGGCAATTTACTGCTCTGGGGCTAGACAGATCAACACCGCTTTTGGCTCATGTAACCCAGAAATGGAGGGGAACCGTCCAAACCAGGGAGGCTCATTCGACTGGATACATGTGTACCCGACGATAGGGATCTAAAGCACGTATTGCATTTAGTTACTCGAAAGTAGAACAGGTTTTACTCTGAAGTATGACTGCTGGTGTACTGACTTGGAGTGAAATAATGAGAGCTGGGAGTTGCAAGCGACTTAGAGCTGAGCAGCCAAGTCCTGCAGGACGCCCCTGTTTCTGTAGCAGTCACCCTTCTCGAGGCTGGTGCTTAAATCCTTTTCCATCTCGTGCTGCTGCTAGGACTCATCCTGCCTGGCAGGCACAGCGCAGCAAACGGCAGCCCTTCACCTCTGCTTCACACCCTGGCACCCGGGGCAGGCTGGCAGCAGCGCTTCCGACACCAGCAATGATGGGAAACCACAGAGATATTCCCGAGTGCAGGTCCCAGCGTGGCCAAAGGCTTATTTTGTGACCACAGGGGAAAATTGCTGATGATTTCTCCCTTTGCCAGCACAAGAAATGACAATGGCCATATCCATTTTCAGTCCTTGCAAGAGCAGTTGAAAGGTGCCGAGGAGGGAGCACGCGGCGGCACGGCAGATAGTGCATGTTTGCAAACAGTCATTTAAAACAATAAAATAAGGTTCTGTGCTGGAAGACAAGCAGCTCATAATTCATCTTAGTGTTAAACAAAGTCCAAAGTACTCACGTTACACAAAATCCAACTGAAGGGCAACACCCTTCTACTGTTCCTGAGTTTTCATGACTATTTACAGGTTTTTGGATAAACATGAGAAAGTTGATATAGGAACAGCCAAATCCCATAAGCTGTCGGTAAAATTTTCCCCTGCAGACTGGTTCAGCTGAGGCACATGATGTTATTAAAGCCATTCACAACAGGGGTCCCGCATGATGGACCCGTTCTCGGTTGCTTGTGATCTTTGGCACCAGGTAGGACAGGATTCCCCTCCATGCCGTGGCAGTTGGGATTTTGGGCTGTGCTTGGCCTTTGGCTTCCTCTTCCCAAAACCTTCAACCAGAGCCCTGGACTCCAAGAGTTGCTTTGGGGGGGTGGTGGGGTGGCAGCGTGTGATGGGAAGGGGATGAGGAAGGGCAAAGACCAGCCTGATCAGCTCAAGCAGCAGGATCAGCCATCGATGCTCAAAGCAATGCCATTTTGCCCAGGAGGTGCAAACCCAATCGGCCTTTGCGTCATGGCACAGGTGTCTGCTAGCTCCTCACGTGAATACTTTCCAGCCTTGTGTCCTGGTTTTGTCTGGGATAGAGTTAACTTTCTTCCTAGTAGCTGGTATAATACTGCATTTTGGATTTAGGATGAGAAGAATGTTGGTAACACGGGGATGTTTCAGTTGTTGCCCAGCAGCGCTTACACTAAGTCAAGGACTTTTTGGTGAGGAGGCTGGGGGTGCCTGAGGAGTTGGGAGGGGGCACGGCCAGGACAGCTGACACAAATGGCCCCAAGGGATATTCCATGGTTTTGTGTATTCTTTTATCATCATTATTAATATTTTCCCTTTCTTTTCTGTCCTATTAAACCGCCTTTACCTCAGTGCATGAGTTTTACCTTTTTTTTCCGATTCTGTCCCCCATCCCACTGGGGTGGGGGGGGAATGAGCCATGGGCTGTGCAGTGTTCAGCTGCCTGCCGGGTTACCCCACACCACCTTGTACCATCAACAGCCAGCGAGGGACGCCTTTGGGTATTGCATTAGGCACGTAGGCACCGCGTGACTTTTGGCATCTCCCTCTCTTTGCTACCAAACTCCCCGCCTCTCCCCAAGCACAGGCGGCTGCCAGAGGGACACGGCTTTGCTTTTTTTCTTCGCCGTTATTGTTGCTCTGAGGTTTTTCTCTGAAAGGTTAGGCCAGCCCTCGCGCTGGTGCTCAGAGCCCATCTCCATCGCTGATATATGATGCCCTTGTAATCTCCAGTGACATAAATTTTGCTCCTGTTTGTCTCTCCGTGTCATATCCTTCTTGTGCCGTGTCTGTTATTGTGTCTAGTGTTGGAATTGTGTTTCAGCGTTTTCCATTGTTTGTCTTCTTCACCTGAGGACGTCCTTTATGGGATGTAACAGCTTTAATGGCTTATAAATGGGATAACTGGAGTTTTTGTGCTTCGGGGAGTACCGTTCGTGGCAGCCACCATTCAAGAGTGGCATTTGCCTGTAGTTAGTACCTAAACCAGCATCTTCCATCCCAACTTTCTTTTAAGCCCAGGGACAAATATCTTGTGTGAAGCTGTCAGCCCTTACTGGAGGTCAGGTTTGTGCCTGCTGGGATTTGGAGCTGGTGTGAGTGGGCTGGTAGCTGGAACATGGAGCGAATGGTGGCTCCTCTCCGCTCCCAGCACCCATGCTGGGTTTGTCCCTGTCCCCCCTGCTGATCAGCAGCCTTGAACCAGAGCTTGCCATGTCCGGCTTCACCCGTCTCCTCCCAAAATCCTGCCCTGTGCACTGGGGTGCTGGGAAGCAGCTGGAGCCAAGGCTTGGCCTTGGGAAGCAGCCGTTTGCCTGTCCCTCATCAGCACCTCTCCCAGAGCAGATGAGGGACAGGCTCAGAGTGCTCTGCAACCGGGATCTAATTAAGCGGGCTAATCTGAAGGAGGTACTACATCTCCATGGAAAACTGCTTCAGTTTGGCTTCTCTGAATAATAAACAAAGCACTTGGGCAGATGATAGGGCATTTAAGTGTTTACTCTTCAGAGCATTAAGTGCTAAATTTGTTTTCAGCTCCCTTATGAAAAGCCCTCGCAGAGTAAAAGCACACAAGGGTCTCAGTCATCCCTCGCAGCTTCCCTCCGAGCCTGCCGCGTCCAGCGCAGAGCCCGGCTGTGCAGCTGCCCCGGGGGGACAGCGAGACCCACCGATCATTAGTGTCACAAGGAAACCACTGAGGTTTAATCTGCTGGCGAGGAGCAGGGGATAAAGCAGAGCCAAGCCCCAGATCCACCCGTGGGGATGCTGAGCACGGAGCCAGCCTGGGCAGGGGGCTGTCTTCAGCTACTCCAAACTAAGAGGGGCATCCACTGCTTTTTTTTAATCCGTTCCATCAATCATTTAGTGTAATAAACTCCCTAAATGGAAAAGATAGAGACAAAAACCTCCAAGCAAGGCAGAGCGCAGAGCTCATTTCTCCTGCCTCCTCCTGTTTCAGTGGCCGGGGCTCAGGCTTGGGATGCAGGACCTGAGCAGGATTTGGCCAGGGGAATGTGGAAAGGGAGAAAAAAAGGGGCTTTGGGATGGCTGCTTTGCAATTGCAGGCGGGTAGAGGGTGTCCCACCCCGCGTGAGGCTGCGATGGGGTGTACTGCTCACATCTGGCCATGTACCGCTCACATCTGGCCACGTACTGCTCACATCTGGCCACGTACTGCTCACACGTGGCCACCGCTGCCTGCTCAGCCCAAAGACCACGTAGGGAGGGCTTCAGGGCTGAACTTGCCACCGGAGCTATAGAAATGGAGCACAAAAACCAACAAAACAACTTTCCATTTCTAAAGCTTGAAGGAGCTTGCACCCCACCATGTCAGGACAAAGGGAGAATTAGCAGCCAGCAAAGGGAAAAACAACACAAAGCCACATCACAGCGTCAAGAAGCCAAAAAGCCTTTTTTTTCCTTCTTAATATGCAGGTACAGCTTAAATGACTCTTGTTCTCGATGCGGAGCCCGATGCGGTTCAGCTCTGCAGCACTTTGCATTCATCTGCGTGCGCCTGAGCTGAGCTCTCCTTGCTGCTGCTTCAGCTGTGATTTTTTTTTTTAAACCAATTTTGACACATCAAAACCGATGCGGAATGACTCAGAAGTTTTCAGACAGCGCTTTCTCCTTACGGCAGGGGAAGGAGGGGGGTGTGTGCATATTTAGCAGCAGCAGCCGCCTTTAAATCGACCTTTTTTTTTCCAAGACAAATACTATGGTTTAGGCAGATTTGGGATGTGTCTGAACACGCTTCCCGTCCACATCATGGATTCAATTACAACACAACACTTTGCAGATTTCTGTTAAATTTTAACTCGTTTCACATGGGTTGTGTGAACTTTGCCTGACATTTGGAAGCAGGCAACTTGTGTCATCAGGTTACGCTCACACTTATCTCTGCAAACATATCCTTGTACCCAGACCAGCACCACCACAGCCGCCTCTGCCGTGGATGGCATTAATTGAACCTGAAATGTGCTTTCCTCCGGCGTTACGCTCCCGCCTGCTCGCGGAGTGCTGGGGGTGACCCTGTCCTGGCAAGCTCAGCAGCAGCGAACGCGGTGGCCGTGGGTGTGGGGTGGCCGGCGTCTGAGCACGGAGGGGATGGGGACAGGGGCGGCAGGTGGATGAGGGACGATGAGCGATGGGTGTGTGGTCTTGCTGTGAGTTTTTGGTGAAGGGCAATGCTGGTGCCATGAGAAGGGAAAGACTTTGAGATGATCCTGTTCCCCCCCAGCCTCTGAATTGCAGGGATGCATCCACAGCGAAGACAAGCGGGTGCTGCTGGTGGCCCCAAACCACATCTCGTGGGGAATCCTGCAGGTCCACGGCAGCGGGGGTGGAGAAGGACCCCTCTCCTGTCCCCAAAGCCAGCCAGGGACAGTGTGATCGGGTGACTTTTGCAGGACCACCCAGCTGTGCTGGCCGTGCCCAGCTCTCCTCCATCGCATCGAGCCATGAGAACCCAGCGCCGAACATCTCCTTTGAGCAGCACGTCCTTGAGATGGCTAAAAAATCAGGTGTGATCAAAGCCTGGCTTCTCTCCTGGTGCCGGGTGTCGGCAGGGGGAAGGGGGAAATATTAAAATCCCCACATCAGTCAGTTGCTGGTTCTTACTTCAGCTGCAAGAAGTGACCGGCTCTGCTGATCAAAGGCCTCGCCACTGTTGTTTTAAAGGTGACATTAACATTTAAGGAGCTTTTGAAAGCCCTGGCTTGCAATAAAAAGCCAGACACCCAGTCACAGAGCAACTGAAACGCAAGTTTAATGATAATGAAACAGCCTTTTGTTCTTAAACTCAAAGAAGAACCACAAACCTATTTATAGGGTTTATAATAAAGACCGTGAAGCCTTTTACACATAACCCAGCAAACCGATACCTGCGAGCTGTGGGGTTACCCAGGGATCCACGGCGTGGGCAGAGCAGGCTTTCAGGCATACTTCTCTCCTCGTCTTGCAGACACAACTGCCACGGCTCCTTCTGGTGATGCCAGGCTTTGGCCAGCACCGCGAGGACCGCGCGGGTGCCTCTGCCTGGCTGTGAGCCCGTGCCGAGCCGTGCCACCGGTCCTGGTTGTGAGCCCGTGCTGAGCTGTGCCACTGGTCCTGGTTGTGAGCCTGTGCTGAGCCGTGCCACCGGTCCTGGTTGTGAGCCCGTGCTGAGCTGTGCCACTGGTCCTGGCCCCACTGGGTGTGTCCTCAGCCAGGGTGGCACGGCATGGCTCGGCATGGCTCAGCATGGCATGGCACAGTTCAGCACAGCGTGGCACAGCCCTGCCACTCATCCGGCTCAGGACTTGCACCAGCATGGAGCCTCCTGACCCAGGACAGCTGTATTTTAGTGCCTGGCTCCCGTGTGCTGTGAGCATAGCAGGCACCAAACCTCCTGTCTGTGGCAGCTGAAATCATCACTTTTCCTCCTTCCTCCCTCTCTGCAGCCCCGTGTCGCTCCCTGCACCCACCAAAACCCACTTTGGGCTTATCCTTGCTGCAGACGCAGCCCTGGCTGACCAGGGCTGGTGCTCCCCCCTGCTCCCCGGGGCGCCGGGTGCGGCACACAGCCGCCAGCCTTCGCCCAGCACCGCGTTTATAAATAGCCTGGAAATGAGAGCTGGGTAGATAGGAGCCACGGCCGGGTAAGAAAATCCCCCTCTCCCCGCACTGGTTCTGACTGTATTGTCTCTCCCTGTAAAGCTCTTTGCTTTATGGCTCCCAGCCCGCTGCCGGCTGCTGTATTTTACCTCGCAGCTCTGATAAAGGCAACTGAATGCACGTTCCCTGTCCCGTGCAATTGGAAATACCAAGCAAATTCCCTCATTCTGCAAAGTCCCGGAGATCCTCTGCTCTGCTGTATAAACATGTTTTTATGACAGTGTGTTACATTAAAGATCTTTTTTTACTCCTCTCCACCCTCCTGGAGGTGGTAAATAGCACTGGGGCCTGATCACACACGTTCCCTGAGCATGGAAAGAGCCAGCGAGCCGAGCAGGAGCAGCAAAAGGAGGTTTGTTCGTTTGGTTTCTTAAGGGCTTGGGCCTGGCAGGTCAGAGGTCCCAGCAGAAGAAGGTGCAGAGGATCGATATCCTGTGATGCTGCTCCAAACCCCGCCTGCCCGCGGTGTTGTCCAAGCGGGGATTCCCTCTCCTGCCTCTTGCAGTGGCGACTCAGGATTATTATTATTATTGCTGTTTTCCAGAGAGATGCGCATGCATCCCGCTCCCAGACCCTGCTCTGGCTGCTGCCCTCTGCCTCCTGCGCCCAGCTGAGAGCTGGGATGGATGCTCTGCAGGCTGGGATGCTCTTGTGAGCCGGGATGCTCTGCGAGCTGGGATGGATGCTCTGCAAACTGGGATGGATGCTCTGCGAGCTGGGATGCTCTCAGCACGGCGGTCATTGTCTCAGAGCCAGAGTGGGGAGCACGGATCTCCCCTTTGATTCCTGAGGGCACGGATTTCCAAATAAATTAGCAATGGGAATGCGTGGGGGTGGGAGAGGCAGGCGATGGGAGAGCTGGCGGGCTGGAAGTGACCCAGGGAACAGATGCAACTCATAACGTTAATGAGGGTTCTTTTCTTCCCCCCCCCAAAGGCACTGCACTCTTGAGAACCGGGGGCTTTCTATCCCATGGCAACACTGAGCGGGGAAAAAATGGGCCTGGCTTTTATTTCATTTTTTTGTCCTTTACAGGAATCACAGGCAAACAAAAGCCCTGAACAGATTTATCATTTTTCTTTCTCCCCCACCCCCTCCTTTTCTTTCCTTTTATATTTTTTTAAAATAGGGTTAGAGCAAGATGGATGGTTCCCCAGGCCCAGGGAATGAGCAGATCGAGGCAACCCTGTCGTCTCTGGCATCCCATTAAGCCAAGCTCTGGGAGGAGGCCGCCGTAAGACTTATTAAATTTGCCCCAGCCCAGACCCCAAACGCTGGCCCCAGCGCAGAGCTGCCCCAGCTCAGCCACCTGGGTCCCACCTCGCCCTCCTCCCCGGTGCCACTGCTGGCACCTCTCCTGCGGCCCCCCGGAGCCCCGATCCAGCCCCACTCTCGCCCCCTGCATCAGCCCGGGAAGCCCCTCCATCCGTTCTTGTCAGCAGAGGCCGATTTGTCACCGGCGGGGTGACAAGCAGTTGTACGGCTCTGTCAGCCCATTGCTGGCACGGGCTGGGCCCCCCGCGGCAAAGCCAAGGGTCCCCCCCAAGGAGGGGGCTGGGGGCAGCACGGGGGGCACGGCCAGCCCCCGACCTGCTCCTGACCCGGGGGCTCCTGTGGCTAGAGAAATGGCAGCGGAGTGGGAACAGAAAGGGAAAAAGAGGGAAAAAAAGGAAAAAAAAAAGGGGATAAAACCATAACTTGAGCCCTCTCGAGTCCACTGCGGGGGGCGCGGGGACAGGCTCAGCCGGCGGGCAGGGAGGGAGGATGCTGCCCCATCCCCACTACCGCCAGCACCGCCTTAGCACGGTTATTTCCACTTTAATACTTAACAAGGATTTAAAACCCTTCTGTAGTCAGAGTTTGTTCGCAGCGATAAATTTTGAATAGCTTATAAATTATGGACGCAACGTGGTGTCTGTGTCTGGGAGGAAGGGCCGGAGCTGGCTTGCCGTTACGGTGGTGTAAAGCTGGTGCGGCATCGCTGGCAACGAGTCTGGTAGGTCGGCGTTCCTGGGAGCCGGATCCGGCCCGCCGTGCCTGGATATAACATTACTGTGACGATAGTATCATATCGCATGGCAAAGCACAGTCACGGCTGCTTCACACCTCCCGATAATAATCACCCGGGACGCAAAAATCACAGGGGCAGAATTACAGATGAGCAGAGAAATGCACATGATCTCTCTCCCTCTACATATGTATGTGTGTGTATATATAGATACTGATATATAGATATATATAGCCACAGGCACGTGCTCTTGTGTGCACGGAGAATATGCTCATGCTCAGGATGAGAGGGGTCAGATTGCCCGTCTCCCATTGACAGCCATCCCCCGTGCCCCGGCTCACGACCAACGTCCCTGCCGTAACACCCAGGCACCGTGCAGGGGTCACAGAATCACAGAATCACAGAATCAATGAGGTTGGAAGAGCCCTCAGGGATCATCGAGTCCAACCGTTGCCCTTGACACCACCATGTCAACTAGACCATGGCACTAAGTGCCATGTCCAGGCTTTTCTTAAACACCTCCAGAGATGGTGACTCCACCACCTCCCTGGGCAGCCCCTTCCAATGGCTAATGACACTTGCTGAGAAGAAATGCTTCCTAATGTCCAACCTGACCCTCCCCTGGCAAAGCCTGAGGCTGTGTCCTCTTGTCCTATTGCTAGTTGCCTGGGAGAAGAGGCCGACTCCCACTGCGCTACAAACTCTGGGTTTGCAAACTCCAGCTAAAACCCCCACAAACGGGGAGCTCGGGCTCCTGCAGAAACACTTTGCAGCCGCCTGCTCTTGGCTCCCGGGCTGGGAGGGGATCCACGCCGAGAAAAAGCCTGGCTGGAAGAGATGATTTCATCCACCCGATGAGAGAAATAGCGAGCGTTTCTGAAAGCCACAGGGGTGTGTGTGATGGGCCTTCCCTCCCTTCGCCCCGGCACACTGTAGCAAGTCGATAATTAGATTAGAGCATCGCTCCAGCTTTAGTTCAGTGCACTGATGTCCAATAAATGTGTATGAAGTTTGTATGTGTGCCTGTAGTATATAAAGGCTGTAGGAAAATGGCCAGCTTTCACTACGTTAATTCATACAGCAGGTCATGCTGGTCTGGCCTTTTACCTCCCTTGTTATTTCTATTTATTAGTAATATTGATATTTCAACCAGGGATCAGGACCCTATTGAGCCAGCTTTAATATCAGAAAAAAAAATAGCAGGAGTGAGCTCTGTAATGAAGCAACAATCCCCACGCCGAGCTCTTACGTAGCGCAGCTCACAAACACTATTATTAGTTGTAATAATGTTTGGGTTTGTGTTTCGCTTCCGCAGCAACCCAGCATCTCTGATTGCCCCGGCTTGGTCACATCAAACACACCGTCGCATGTTATTAAAAATCCTTGTCAGGACTGAAAACTAAATGGGTCTAAGTGAGCACAGGTTTGCTTTGTGGAGCCAGGGACCCAGCTGGTGTAATGAGGTGCCAGTTGCCCTGGCGGGAGTGCTGGCAGGGCTGGGCAGCCCATGGCACACGCGGGCCTTGCTCTGCACGCTGCTGGGTTTTCCCACCTTTCTCCCTCTTTTTTTTCCCCAGGCTTTCAAACTGCTTTTGCTTTATGTCATCTTCCTGCTGAAGCTGCAGCGCTTGATGGAGAAACTTGGGTAATGCGGGATAAAAATGAGCAATAGATGCAGACCTGCATGTAATTTGGGAGGGCAACACGGCCGGCAGCCTGGTGCAGTAGGGCTGTGCTGGGCTCTGGCCGAAGGCAGCACGTTTGCCAGTGTTGGAGGATGGATCCCTGCCCAGAGCGGGGCACGCGGGGCACCTCGGCACTGGCACCCCGGCACTGGCACCCCGCTGGGTCTCGCTTTCAGGGCAGCGAAGGTATTTAGTCTGCGTTAGGGAATGATCACATACTAAGGATGCCAAAACGAATTTTAAAATCAAAACCCCTTTGAAGCTACACAAAGCCTAGAACCAGCTTCAAATTCATTGCCTGCTGAGACGCTGAGCACGAGCCAGTCCTCAACCTTGAGTGATCCCTTTAAAGCCAAGATATACTTAGCCAGGCTTCGTCTGGCAAGAACTCCTGGAGCTATTGATCCTTGAGAAAAAGCAGCCAAGGGAAAGAAAACTGTCCTGCTTATTGCCTTACTGTGTTCTCTATCACAACTGCAAAACTTTAGCAGCAGGAGCAAGGCCAGGCCAACCACCCCTACCTCGAGCAGAACCCCTCGGTGGTGGATGAATGGGGTCCTCTGAGGAGAGGACTCCTGTTCCGCCAGGCAGGACCCCTATGTACGGTGTTACCTCTGGGTCTTTATTTTTGTAATTTCTATAGGATGGGAATATTTCCTAGAGCGCAGCAGATCAGAAACTTGTGTTTCTGTGGCACGCACGACAGCGGGATCCAAAACTGCTTCGAGCAGCATCAAAAACAGATGTTCCCTGAGAGCCAAGGGAAGATGTTACCTGCCTGGCTCATCAGCCCGTGGCTGTGACATTTCAGTGCCACATGCTAACACACTGAGCTTGGATCTATTGCGTTTGTGGAGCAGAGCCGTGCCGGGGGGTACGAACCCCTCTGGGTCCCCTGGGAACTGGGGTCGGTGCAGGGGGCTGGGGGAGGAAACCAAGAGACTTCGAGACGTTTTGGGCAAAGACTCTCTTGAAATTCCTTGCTCGCTAAGCAAGACCTCAGGGGTCGGACCGTGCTCTCGGTGACACTGCTGCGAAAGCCGAGTAAATCTGGGGTCTCAGCCAAGGTCACTTCAGGCTGGGAAGTGACGCCCAATTTCCCATCATGTAGATGGCAGCAGGATCTGGCCCCTCCCAACGCTTCTCTTCACCCCCCCTTCTGCCATCTCTTTCGAAATGTTTATGTTGGATTGTCTCACGATTTACACTGGAAATCCACGCAATGCATCTCTCTTGTCGAAACGTGCAGCGTCAGCAGCCGGCGATCTGAAACCCCGGCCGCATCCTGGAAACCCCGGTGCTGAGACAGTGCTGCGAAGGGACTGGGCATCGCTCTTCCAAAGCAAAATGAAGCACCTTCGGGGAGTGTTACGGGATCGGGGCAGCACAGGCAGGATGAGAGCGAGCCGTGGCAGCTCAGAGCATCCCCATGACCTGCTCAGAGCATCCCTGGCCATTGCATGGGCTGTGCAACCGCAAGCCCCCATGTCTGCACCTTTTCCATGTGCAACAGAGCCAAGCAGGAATTTTCTGGTGGATTTTCTTTTCTGCAGGGAAATTCCAGTGAGCTGAAATCGAAGCTTAAGCACAGAAACCCTCCTGGGCTCCCAAGGAGGAGGAGGGGGAGAAGGGGAATTGCACAGTGCAGTGGTGGCAGCGGGAGAGAGCCAAGCCCAACCCCTTGCACTGTGTCAGGCAGGACAGGACCTCCTGCCTCGGGAACGGTCCCAGTTTGAGTGTGACTCTGGGGTTTACCGTCTTTTCAGGACAAATTCTGTTTTTTTACCGACGCAGAAGAGGAAAAAAAATCAGCAGTGCTCCCAGCCTCTCCCTTCGGCTGATGTGACGTGTGGCTGGTCCTGCAGTGCTGTCCCCGAGCTGAGATGAGTGGGGCTCATCGCCATCATCAAGGGGCGAATTACTTACACCTTGGGGCAGTGATGGTGATTTTCCCGGGATAATGCAGGGGAGACTTTGCAAAGGCAGCTCCTCTGCTTGCTTGTGGGAGTACATGAGTGTACCATGGCAGGAGCGGAAGCAGGGATGGACCAGAGCAGCCCCCAAATGTCTCTCACCAGGACAGGGAGGACATCAGTATCTGGGACAGCACGGGCAGGAGCCCCGGGGCATCTCTGCGCCGCCTCTCTGCAGCCATTTCCACGTCAGGACCCCTCCGCCGAGCCTGGCAGGGGGATGGAGCCTTTGTCCCCTGGCAATGAGCTATTTACTGCTCGCTCCGCATCCCCACCGCAGGGCACAGAGACTGCGAGGCCATATGAGATCGTGGCGATGAACATCTAGCCTGACCTACTTACAGCCCGGGCCCGGGGACTTTCTGGAATTCATCCTCTCAGAAACACGACGTATAATTTTAGGGCAGTAGCGATCTGCGCTGGATGGGGACGTTGTCCCAGCCTCCGCCGGGTCCGTGACGCCAGAATTGCCTTGACTGCCTCCGAGAGCGCTTGCCACCGCGTATCACCACACAGGCTCCATTAAGGACTCAAATTGCCACTGATATGCTTCTCATTATATTTCAGGCCTTACGCATCATTATTTCATTTAAAAGAGAGTATTTGTTTTTCCTTCCCTTAATTCACGTCCCCCCCAAAAAATCTCATTAAACCGCTGTCGCTCGTTGCAATTGGGAGCAAATTGCAGCTTAATCCAACCTGCCAGGGAAGCCAATTGCCCTGTAAAAATCTCCTTGAAGTCTCCATGCAGGGGCAGGCGGAGGGGGGAGAATAATAAAAAGACATGGAATTAGGAGGTGCCGAGCCTGGTTTGAGAGGAGAGGAAGGGACTGTGGATGCCGACAGGATAGTGATGCAAATCCCCTTCGGAGCACCCAAAGAATCAACCTAAATGGATTAATGTGAGGACAGAGAAGAAATTACTTTAGTTGTTTCCCTAATTCGATTCAATTTATTTTTGTACGGAATCTTCATTCAGAGCATCTCACAGCTGCTTCACCCAGAAGAGAAATCATACAGAAACCCCGTTCTGGCAGCAGTGCTCACCAGTACAGGCGTCTCAGCGGGAGGAAGGAATGTGAGTGCTGGCCTTGAGGATTTGATTTTCCGAATCATCAGGAAATCACACGCCATTTTTTTTTCTTTTTTCCAATTTCAATATTGCTAATTTCCCTAGGCTTTCCTCAAACCATCTCCGTAACGTACTGGGGCTGATTCTAATCTCACACTGCTTTTATAGCACTGTAACTCTGATCTCACACTGGTTTTACACTGGTGCAGTTCCACTTATTTCAACTGAGTAAATTCCTGATTTATGTTCGTGTAAACGACAGCAGAAATAGGACCATGATTTTCCCTGCAGCAACGCCTGGCTCACACCGGGGTGAGGAAGAGGAAGGTCAGGCCCCTTGCAATGCAAATGATGTAGAAAACTGTCATTAAATTACACCTAGACCCTTACTTTCAAATATACTTTTGCTTTCTTTTATAAAATCTACTGTTTTGTCAAGGTTATAAATGCTCTGGAGGACATCAGCCAGGAGGGGAGGCCAGGACAAGCAGCTCTGGTGTTGATGGAGAGGGGGGGTTGCAGCCCCTGTTCCCCTCTACTTTTCA
This sequence comes from Nyctibius grandis, assembly GCF_013368605.1. Taxonomy (NCBI): domain Eukaryota; kingdom Metazoa; phylum Chordata; class Aves; order Nyctibiiformes; family Nyctibiidae; genus Nyctibius; species Nyctibius grandis. Next base: position 3,736,221 of record NC_090673.1, on the reverse strand, counting down.
GGGGACGATCAGTCTGCACCCCCTCCTCGCTCCAGTTTCTTTCACCCATTTGTGCACAAACTTCTTCTCTTTTCCTCAGGCCCAGCTCAGTCCGCCGAGAGTCTGGTGCTGTGGATTAAAGTGAAACGTGTGTGTCCTGTTTGCTTGAAAATACTAAAATGTAATCCCGAGGAATGAAATCCCTTAGGGGAGCGGGGTGGCCGTTCCCACTCGTTAGTGTGCAGAGCAAGGAGGGCCCCTATCAGAGCTGGAGACCAGAGCACAAGCGGGTTCCTCGGCAAAGACCCACTAATGTAAATCTAATTAATTTATTTTTTAAGGCTACACACAAGGGAGCTGATCAATGCTTTGCCCTGCGGTCCGGTTTGTTTGGAGCATATATAATTTCCTTGATTTATTCTCTGTGATGGGAAAGGATGTAACCTGCGTCGGAGGCTGCTCCCTTCCCCCTGACGCCAGCAGGCACAGCATCCCCAGCTAACTCCTGAGCTCTTTGTGCCACACCTGATCCCCGTTCCACGGCTGCCTTTAAAAGCAGCTCCTCTGCCTGCAGGGCTGTGATGCTGGATTGACCCCAGGCACCAGTGCTGGGTGGGATCTGTGCTTCTGGATCCCCCCAGCCCTGCAGACCCCGCAGGGTGAGACCAGGACTGCTGCATCTGAGGGAACGTGCCGAGCTGGGCTCTCCACCCAGGCAAGTCTCATCCTCACTTGGCTCTGCTCATGGAGGGAAAAGAGGGATTGTTGTAATTAATGGCTGTGACAGACACTGATTTATCAGGGATTGGAGTGTTTCCCCCTCTCATTTTCTCTTGGAAAAAGCTGGGACAGAGACTGGGGAGATGAAGGCAGGCTGGCAGCCAGGAGGGAAGGGGACCTTTGCTTTGGCAGTGATGGAAGGATGCTGTCTTTGCTCAGATGTGGGTCTAGTTTTGTGGACGAGAGTCCCTCTGCTCCCACCAGCCTCTGTGCTGTGCCCTAAGGAGTCTTTTGCTGCAGTGCAAAGACACCAGCCCTTTGTGGAGGTGTGTGATGGCCATATAGCAAATAACCTGGGGTCAGTGGTGTCACCCACAGCTCTCCCAGCTTTTCTGTGCTCCAGCCTGGGTAAGGCACTTGCTGGTGTATATAGAGGGTCAAAAACGCATTTAACTCCAGCCATCCTCCCCCTGCTGTGAACCGGTGTGGGGAAGGGAAGGAAGCGATGCTGCAGCCCCCCAGGAGACCCCTGGCCAGGGCAGGCTTTGGGCACAGGCGGCCAGTGGAGGGAAGAGGATTCAGGTGCCCCAACTCCCACTTCTAAGTGCCAGAGCCCCACTTGGGAAGCCTAGTGAGCATAAATCAGTGTGGCTATACTGTTTTTACAGGGCTGTGCTGATTTATACCTGCTGAGGACCCTTTGCTGTTGGAGAGGAGGGACCAATCTTGCCCAGTTTGCTGGATAAACATCTCTCCTCCACAACCAGCATGGCACCAGCTTCTCCTCTGAGCCCTTCTCCTGCTCTGTACAGTCAGAGAAAGCACCAACAGCACGATCCTCCCAGCATGTGCAACCTCCGAGCAGCCTCGCTGACAGCCCTAGGGCTCTGCAGGGACCCCTCGCCCTCCCCAGCCTCCCAGACAGACCTGGGAGGATGAGATGCCCCAACTTGACATCAGCAGAATAAAATATGGCCCTGGCAGTAATCTGATAGAATTTGATGGTAATTTGGGGTGGGGGAGGAGAGGAGAAGGCATTGAAGAAAGGAGGCATTGAAAGTACACTTCCTTTTCAGTGCATTGCTGGGAAGACCATTAGGAAAACCACTAGATTATTTTTCACATTCTTCAGTGCAAAACTACTGCATTTTATGACCACTATCAATAACAGCTATCATATTACTAATGCTACAGTTGCCACATATATAATATTTAAATCACATTTGCGGCTGACAGAGACCTATGGATATTCTCGATCCCAACAGGCTATTACAGTTCATATCATGTCTGTCATATAAATATTATGAATCATTTCCCACTATCTTTATGGGGGCTACATTGACATCGTCAAAAAGGCTCTGGGTACTGCCGGATACTGCATATTTATATACACCTTATGTATATGTATGTGAATGGAGGGAGATTTATACAACAATCATCAGTAATAAATGCCTATGATAAAGCATATTATCTTCACACTTCATTTGCAAAGTGTTTTGTATGCAGAGCCTAGGAGAAGGCTGGCAGAGAAGGCTCTGTTAAGTGATGGGTCACATCCTCGAGCTCTGGTATAAATCAGGTGGCTTCTCTGCCATGAGGCTCATCAGTGGTAGTTGAGGCACAAACCCCTTGCAGCAGTGGAGGATGAGCTTCAGGTGGTGCCCAGGCACTGACTTGGTCAGAGTGCTGCTGGTTCACATCAGGTGAGGATTTGCCTCGTGTCCCACTTGCTGCATGGGTGTTGCTCCACGTGCTTTCCCCAAAGAGCTGTAAATCTCATAGTTCATGTACTGCATTTCATCTTCCATCCCTTAATGCTTTCTTTGCTGGCTTCCTTGGCAGTCAAGCCCTGGGCTGGGTGATGAGATGCAATAAAGAGCTCTCCAGGTGTTATAAATTGGAAGTCTAGTTCTGCCTTTTACAGAGTCTCTTTGCAAAGCAGTTCATTAAACCACTGTCCCTGCAAGCCAGGTGAGACATGTTAAACCTAATCCCCCAGCAAAGCACAAGAGAGGAAGAAACCTCCCCTAGGATTATTCAAGCTAGATCCAGACGAGAGCTCATGTGCCCTCAGACCTCTTCCCCAAACCTGTTTTAACTGCTTGAACACTTCATTAAGACTTGATCCATATGCAGAGACAGACAAGAACAAATGCAACTTTATGGCTTGGAAGTTAGGAGGTCTCTAATAAGCATTTAATGTCCAGCTTTGAGGAGGCTGATAGTGTAGCATAGTACTTCTGACTGTGCAATACATTATTTTATCTGAGCAGTCCCCAAAAGAGGGGAGAATGCAGTGTCTCTGCCTGTCCTCGGCGTGGGAATGTGGCTCTCCAGCTCCAGCAGATCAAATAAATCATGTGCATTTCACTTCATAAACAAACATCATCAGCCTGTTAAATGCTGCTGGGGAAAAAAAAACAAAGCAGTCTGGATCTCCAGCACTTAGAGAAATGTTTTGTCCTGTAGAGTTTTTGCTGGTTTGTGTGTGCAGTGCCTCCCCGAGGAGCAGGGACCCACCCTCTGCAGTGGTTTGGGTTTGCAAGGGTGGTGGTTCTGTGTGACAGATGCTGAGAGGTTCCAGTGAGAGTCTGCTGAGTGGGCACGTGCTTGGGGACTACCTCCGCTTTCAGACGCCAGGGTCCCTGTGTGATGCCGTGGCCTCTGACCTGTCCCCCAAAGTCCTGCCCTGTCTCTTAGCTGCAAGGGAGCCTGGCTGATACTGGGCAGAAAAGCAACGTGTGAGCTCTTCTCGCCCTGGAGAACAAGAGGTAGGTCCTGTCCTGAAGACGTACAGTGCAGATACCCCAGGCAAGAAAGTCCCATGGTGTGTGGATATTTCATATATGTGATGAGAGTGATGGAGTCACACACTACCTTCTCGAGGAGGGACTCTGTGGCCGTGAGCCCCAGGCCAGTAGCTACAACCACCCTTGGCCCTACCTCAGGGTAGCTCTGGCCACCCATCGCAGCCTTGCGCCTCACTGTGCTGGGGGAGATGGAGCCCAGACGTGGCACGTGAGCTTCTCCTGTTCTTTCTCACTCAGACTTTGTATTTATTCTTTCTTTAATCTGTAATAAAATGCAGCCAGGGAGGAAAATAGATGTTTTCTTCTAACTGTGCAGGAGGCCATGAAAGAGTAGGGGAAGCACAACAGGTTTTGCTTTTGTCCCATCAGATAATTCTGGGTTACAGACAAGATAAGCTGGAATCACTTAGGAAAAATAAAAGCTGTTCTTTCCAAATCCCCTTATTGGGACCAGGTGCCCAGTTCTGAATGCGGTCACAGGTCTCAGTCCCCCAAAGCAACTCAGTACCCACCTCCTGCTGATGCTCACACACACCAAATCCCTTTCCCCAAGTGTCTTCAGCACACGTGGAGGCAACAGAGTGGGAGTGTGGGGATGGAGGGAGAAGCCTTTGCCTACCTGCCTCTGATCTGTGAATGAACACAGTCTCTCTCTCAAATTTGGCCAGAATTGAGTGATGGGACTGAAAGCTGCTCAGAGGAGGATAGACAGACCCCAAATCATCCCATGTCGAGTAAGCCTGCCTTAGGATCCCAGGCTGAAGAGTATTTGTATTCCCCAAGGGCAGAGAGAACAAGAGCCACTTGGATTTTCACAAGCCAGCTCCCCCAGACAGCGTAGGCCCTTCAAGCATCCTCGCAACAAGCAGATGTACCAGCCAACGACCTGCAAAAATTATCTTAACATCCCCCCATCGCCCCCCGTGATGATTTAAGTCCTTAGCTAGGAAGTGCAAAGCTGAAGTTGAGCACAGCATTAGGCGGCCTCGTAGAGCTTATTGAATTAATGGTGCATTAAAGAATTGAGGGGAGGCGGGTGGGGGAGAAGGGGGAAAGAGGAGGTTTGTAACATCACAGAAATCTCCTTGCTACCTTCTGGCATCTTCAAGAGACTGGAAATGTGGGACTGCATCCAGCTGTCTTCTCTGGGGCAAAATTCCTTTGGCTTCTGTGGGAGGTTTTACCCAAATAAGGACTGCAGGATCAGACCTGTTATTGTCACTGCAATTAACATTTAGATCCACATCTAACACTAACTGTTACAGGCTGGTTAGGGAGAAATTTAATTTGCTCTAAACAGCTTGATGGGAGAGGAGCGTGAAATGTCCTAGTTATGGTAATTTCATGTGTTAGAGTCTACAAAGGTGGATATTCAACCATGGGTCTAATAACCCTGATATCTGGTGCAGCCATCGAGCTAAGCGTGCTTTGGGATCCTGAGGTCTGGGATTTCATGCTCGGTGGTGGGGTAAGCCGTTTACACCCGCTATCTGATCCCCACGGACATGCTCAGCGCCATAAAACCCCACACTCATCTGAGGCTGTTATGGCACCGGTGACTCAAATGGCATTTGTGCGGCACAGGCAGGCGAGAGCCTGGACCTGCCCCGGCGAGGCAAGGAGGAGCGCTGCCCCCAGATGTGTTTTCCCTTGTCAGACACAACGATGAGCTCTAGTTTGTGTATCAGGAAAATGATTTCTACCTTTTTGCTGTCAGGGTTTGTACGCAGGTATCCACGAGATCTATGATTTTTGTCCCGCCGACCCACTCTTAGAGGCTTTGGACCTGCTTTTTCTAACAACCCCCAACTTTCTTTTCAATACTTATGTAGTTCCTTTTCCCCCTTTTCTCCCAGGAGTTAATGTAACTCAGCCGTAAAAGCTGACTTGGAGATGAAACTTGGCATTTAAGGTCCCAGCCCGGGAGCAAATGAAGTTACCAGTTATAAACACACACCAAAATCTGTTTGGACATGCTGAAATTACAGGAGCAGAGGATAAAAAGGATCCAAGATGTTTTATTTTGTTTTAACTTCTGCAGCTCCGTGTGAGCGTCAGTTTGCAGCCGCTTGCCTCATGCAAGATGGGTCCTCTTGGTGTTTTTCTTCTTCTTGTTATAATTAAAGCTGATGAACTGCAATGCATCTCTCACTGTGCCGGGGAAGAGGTGGGGGTCCTGAGCTGGTCCGCACCAGGACCCCGCAGGGCTGCCAGCTGCGTACCCCATGTGGGTCTGCCCAGAAGGAAAGGCAGGGTCTGTCCCCTGGCAGACAAGCACAGAAGGGCAGGCAAGAGCTGTAAGAGAAATCAGGTATTAGGGCCTTTCCAGGGCCTCTCTGTGTAGCTTCAGATACTACGGTGACAGGCATGAGACGGACCAATAAGTGCACGCAGGTGATACACAGGGATAGGGCAATGAAAGGCAGATAAGAGGCCTCGTTTTTATAGGAGGAGGTGCTAGATGGCTAATATTTATGACAGGGGACGCTTTGCCAATTAAGGAATAAATGAAGGCAGGTAAGAGGCTCGGAAGGGCCAGATCCGCCACACAAGCGAGGTGATGGCTGGTAGCGGCAGTGCACCCATGCGTGCTGTAAACCAGGATGGTGACTGGTGTCCTGGCTCTCCCCCCTGATTTCCCCCAACCCCACTTGCTGCAGGAGAGCTGGGCTCTGCGTTGAGGGTTACCTGCGCCAGCAGAAACCCCCAGCAGTTGTCCCTGGTGTCATTTCAGGCTTCCTGCGTGACCCCGTCGCTGCACGCGAGCAGGCGCAGCCGTGGGCCGAGCCTGTTTGTTATGCGTGTTACGGCCATCAAGAGTGAGGGTCGATATGATGTTTAATATGCTTCATGCATAGTAGAGTTGCTTTGGTCCATCAAGTCACTAATACACATTCTTACAAGGCCGAGTATCGCTTATTAAACCTGGAGGCATGCTGGGGAGGGGGGGGCCAGGGCCCCGGTTGCTCTGGGGTGGGTCGGTACCCGCAGTGCTGAGGAGGGGAGAGTTTGCAGACGAACTGCGCACACACAGAGTTATTTGTCGTTCCTCGCTTATGAGGAATGAAATAAATTGTGCTTTGAACGCCGGCTGCCGTGTGACGTACCCTGGGGACAGGGCTGAGGGTCTCACCGGCTGGGATCAGCTGACTTCGCTCAGCATCCCTCTAAGAGCCCCCCCCGCTCCCCGAGGCTGCCACCGCAGCGCTCCGCACCCCATTTTTTTTTTTTCTTATTTTGTTTTTTTTTTTTTCCCTCCTTTCCCCATCACTTTAAAAAAAAAAAAAAAACCCACACAACCCATAAATTGTTGCTGTCCTTCCCCCGGCCCCGGCGGGGCGGGCGCGGGGCGGCGCTGCGCGGCGCGGAGGGCGGTGCGGGGCGGTCGCGGCTCTCGCTCCCCCCTGCGCGGGCCCCGGCGCGGAGCCGATCGCGCCCGGCGGAGCCCAGCGCCGGAGTTACGTTGTTGGGAGTTTGCAACAACTCCGCGGCCTCGTCTGCGGGGCCGCCGGTGCGGGGCTGCAGCCTTCTCCGCCTCCTCCTCCTCCTCCTCCTCCTCCTCCTCCTCCTCCTCCGCCCCTTGGGCTTTTTTTTTTTTTTTCTCCCCTCCCTTCCCCCCTCCCTCTCCCCCTCTCGCTTTGATTTCCCTCTCCTCCCCTCTGCGCGCCCTGTGTGTGTGTGTTTTTCGCCGCCGATCTCCACCAAGCCCCTTGGCATGAGTTAAGCACCAGCTATGGACACCAAACACTTCCTGCCACTGGGTGAGTTTTTGTTCCGAAAAAGATTCTCCATTCCTACGGCGGGGCGGGGGGGTGGTTAAATTAAATAAAATAAGCACCCGAGCTGCCCCCCCCCTTCCAGCTGCCCGCAGCGCGGGGGGATGCGCTGCGCCCCTCGCCCGGGGAGGGCCGGCAGCCCCCGGGGAGAGTTGGTGTCAGCGCCGGGGAAAGTGCCGGCCGGGCCTGCCCCGCGGCCCCCGCCGTGGTTTAGTTATTATTTTTAGGTTGTTGTTTTTTTTTTTTTTTTAATTGTTGGTTTTTTTTGTTTTTTTTTTATGCGAGGGGCCGGCGGGAGGGCAGCGGCGGCGGCGCAAGCGGTATTTTCAAACGGGGCAGCGGGCGCTGGGCTCGGCCGGCAGAGCCCCCTCCCCGCCCGGGGCTGCTTCCGCGGGAGGGCTCGGCAGCTCGCAGCCTTTGCCCTCCCCCACCCCACGGCTTTTCTCATTCGGTTTTTTTTTTTTAAATTATTTTTTCTTTCCTCCCTTTTCTCCCTGGCCTCGGGGACCCCCGTGCTGCGCCCGCACCGGCCCCTCCGCCCGCGGCTCCCCTCGCTGGTGGCTCCCACAAGCCGGCACGGTTGGGACCCTCCTGCCTTTTTTTCTTTTTTTTTTTTTTTTCCTTTCCTCTCTTCTGCTTTTTAGTTACCTTTTAAAACCTATTTCTAGCTGGAGTTTGCCATCGTTTCGGTGACTGAGTCAAGTCTTGGCTTGCCAAGGGCGAATGCTTCCTTGCGTCCCGGTTTCGGGAGAAGTGATATTGCAGAGCTCAGTGTTCAGGGTGGGGGGAAGAAAAGTTTTAGCGAAGTAGCCCGGCGCCAAGGCCAGGCGAGGGGGAAGAGGGACGAATCCTGCCATCTCTGCCACCGCTCAGCGCAGCGGTGCGTGGGCTCCCAGCCTCTGGCCAAGCAAGCCCATGGCTAGTGAGAACATTCACTCTGGCTTCCCCAGGCTTTAAATCTGTGCTCAACCTCTGCTAGCCTGCCGTGGTCTGTTGTATTTGTTTCTTTTTCTTCTTTTATTTTTGCTTTTTATTTAAGAATTGCAGTTTTGTGCCTTTCTAAGAGCGGAATAAACATAAATACAAGGTTCTCAGCTGGCCCTGCCCCCCGGGAGGGTTTCCAGGACTGCTGTGGTCTGGGGGCTGTGGCAGGGAGAGCTGGGCCCCGTGGGCTGGCACGTCTTCAGCTGGCACCTACTTTCCCCCCAGTGATGGTTTTACAGTGCCCCTCGTTGGCTCGGCCGTGGGGTGGGAAATGCTGCTGGGCTGCTCGGGCTGGAAGCGTCCCACCTGCAGCGTCCCCCAGGAGCGGGTCCTGCTTTCGAGGTCAAACCGGCTCCTTTTGGGTGGGTCGAAGGCAGGTGTTGGGGATCATGGCAAATGCACCCACCGAGGCAGAAAGTGCTTCTCTCTTGCTGCACAAAAGTGGTTTAATCTCAGGGGGTGGCTGTCGTGAGATTTCCATTTCCTTTGATGCTCTTGTGGAAGACAGTCCAAACCTCTGTTGATGCGGGCAGGATCAGGCCCCTACGTATAGACTTGCATATTCTTTCAGACCTGAGCTCTCCTGTTACGCTGTAGATGCTAAATAATAACGTTGTGTTATTAGTCATGTTGACTTTGACGGGCGAGGAGGCCGGGGGGGGGAGAGGAGAGGGAGTGTGTCACCTTGCTGCTGGCTCGGGGAGGGATTTTCACACTGGTGCAAATGAAAAACAACTGATTTACCTGCTCGTTTATAAACGTGTGTGTGCATATGGCGGGGAGAGGGTGGGTCTTTGCAACACGCTGTGCAGCACACTGGGAACAGCCCGAGGGAAAACAAGGCAGCCACCCCAGGACAGCGGTGCTGGGTGGGGGTAGTAACTTTGCATCACTGGTGTAGGAGAAAATTCAGCTGCTGGTGGGAGCTGTGTAGGGTGCGTGGTCTGGGTTTGTGTCTGGCGTGTGGTCTGGGTTTGTGTCTGCCCCGTGCTGTGCTGCTGCAGAAGCGACTCTGAAACTTTATCCGCTGGCCTTTGGTCACTGATTACTGGGAAAATCAGCTTTGGTTGTGAGGGCGGTGGGTTCTGGAGGTTTTGGAGGGGGAGATGTTGGTCCCGCTCTGAGCACGGGGGGCAGGTTGAGCCTGAAAGCGTGTGAGCAGTTTGTAAGATGAGGGGAGCCTTGAGGAGTGTGAGCAGAGAGCTTCCCAGTGAAACCAGAGCGGAGCTGGTAGGGCCATGGGGCCTCGGTGCTTTGTGGAGGTGGGATGGCCCAAAACCTGCCAGGTCCCAACCTTTCAGAGTGCCGGGGTGTTTCACCAACCCCATCCCGTGTCATGGTGGGGAGCTGGCATTTGCAAGCCGAGGGGAAAAAGATAGCCAAGCTTGTGGAGTTTGTTTCCCTGCACACCAGTATGGGCCTGAGCTGGAGAACAGGAGCAACTGGGGGCCAAAATCAGGCTCTGTTACTGTGTGACCCCATCCAGATCTCAGCTCACTTTGGTGGAGGTTCCTGGCCAAGTCCTGCCTGTTGTTCGACTCGGATAACCCCGCTGATGTCATGGGTGGAAGCGTGGCCAGCGCTGGGCACTTTTAATAGTAGTATCTCATTTTCCTGCTCGTCTCGGGAGCCGCTGGCAGATGCCAGGCGGAGGCTCCCCGCGAGGACGGCACGTCCCCGGGCACCTCCCGGGCTGGACGCCGTCACCCCGCGGCTCCGTCTGGACAGGACAGAGCCATCCTGCTCCCAGGACAAGCCGCAGCCTGACGGCGGGTCCGTGGGCAGCGGGGCCCCGTGCAGCCCCCATTCTTGGCGCAGGTACCGCCGCAGCCCGGGGTGAGGCTCAGAAACACCTCGGGGTCAGCTGATGCTGCCTTAGAAGCTTTTGGGGGCTACAGATCTCCCTTCACTAGACATCGGGGATGTCTTGCTTTTGTTCCTCTGTGGGGGCCGTGCTGTGCCGAGGCTCCAGGAGGAGGAAAATCAAGAAAAAGCCATCACGCAAGTGCTGGTGAAGCTGGGGGGATCTGCATCTCCAGCCTGGCAGGGTGTACGTGCTGAGGTCAGGCTGTGCATGGGGATTGATGTGCAAACCGAGGAACTTGGTTCTTTGGGTAGCTGCTTGTTCCCAAGGCTCCGACCGTTGCAATCCTTTTATTGCTTTGTTTTCTTCTTTGCCCATTCCCCTAAGAAGGTGGTGGCTCCTGGCAAGCAAAAGGGGATGGTGAGCTCGGGGAGCCCTCCCTCGAGGGGGGAAGAAACAGTTAATGGGTGTCCGAGGCCGGTGCTTCCCTCCCGGAGGTCAGTTCACCAGGTTGCAACCTCTGTGTGTCCGTCTTCCCACCCGTGCGGCCGTGCCAGGGACGGCTGCAGCTGCTCAGGATGTGGGGTGAGAACTGGCCGTGCACGGAGCAGGAACGGCTCCGAGGAAAACAGCAAAACAACCCCCGTGTTTGGCTGGGGGGGAGCAACCGGAGTGTGGGGGCTGCTTTGGGTGGAGGAGAGCGTGGGAGTGTGAGCATCCATGAGACACCTTCATCCCGCATCCGTTGGGCACGTGGCTGGGATGAGCTTGGATGCTGTGCAAAACCCGAGGCAGGTTGGTGGGAGCCAACGTCTGGGTTGAGGCCTCAGCGTGATCCTCAGTTCCGCTTCTTTTAGCTTCGGAAATTTACAGCAGGGAGGAAAATCCGTAGGGAGGAGAAATCCTGAAAGATGCAGAAAGTGTCACGGCTTGACTGAGCATCCCTGTGAGGAAGGGGGAATCCTCTGCCCCACATCTGGAAGGTGCTGACTGCTCCTCTGCCCCACATCTGGAAGGTGCTGACTGCTCCTCTGCCCCACATCTGGAAGGTGCTGGCTGGCTCCATGGGGCTGCTGGTGCCGCACCAGAGAGGGGCCTTGTGGGAGCAAGAGAGAAAGTAGAGTCGGGTCCTGGTCCCTCTTGCTGAAGCGTAGTGTAGGGCTCAGCCTCTCCCAGCTGACACATGCAAAACAAGCTGGGAAGGAATTTTTGCCTTTTTCAGAATCTGGGCTGTGAGAGTTAAATAAATCCTCTGAGGGTCCCCGCGTTTATTCCACGTTGTCCTGCTGTGTTGGAGAGAGCGTTTGTGTTTCTCGTATTTAGGGCATTTTATTTATTTAAAAGAGAGCGGGGGAGAAAGCCGCAGAATTTTAGTTATTCATTGCAAATATTATTATTGGCATTTTGTTCCTGTTGGAAAAAAAAAAAAAAATCAAGGGGGGAATCAAAACATTTCACTGGAAAATACACCCTGGCTTCGTCCCACCCACATCTTGAAGGCGAAAATAAATATTTATTAAGAAACGGGTTAAAAACCTTTTTGTTGGAGTATTGTTTTCTGGGAGCAGGGGTGGATTCCCATATGCCAGAGCCCTGCCACCCGGCTGAATTTTTTATTTTTTATCTTTTTTTTTTTCAGGATGATTAAGAAAACAAACAAACAGCAGCGCTGTGGGCACCGTGGGGCAGGGGCTTGGGCTTTGGGGTAGTTTTTGGTCCTGCCTCTTGCACAGGGTGCTCGTTCCTAGGAGCATCCCAGCGCCTTTCGGGGGGGACCGTGTGTGAGCAGGGTATTCCCCCGAGGCTCTGGGCTGCCTGAAATCACCGAATCATTCTTGCTATAAATATCCCGTGACCCCGCTGCGGGAGGCGGTGAGGCAGCGAGAGGCGGTGGCCCTTGGCGAGGGGCTTAACCGAGGGCGGCGGCGATGGAGCGGGGACGCCGAGGGGGTCCCTGATCCCCGGCTGGGCTGTCGGTGGTACCCAGAGCCAGGGGCACCTCAAATCACTGCCGGCAAAGTGCTGGGTATCGCAGGGACCTTCTCTGGGAGCTTGGTAACCTAATTGGGATCTAATTAATCCTGTTCTCTGGCTCCGATCCCCAGCACGTCTCCCCATCATCACCTCTCTTTGCGGGCGAGGGAAGTGGGTCTCCGCTCCCCCCAGCCCGCGGTGCGGAGGGATGCTCGGCAGAGCGAGGATGCTGCTGGTGCAGGATCTGACCCGGCTGCTCCATAATTGCTTTCCTAAAAGGCCCAGGTGGGCTCTCAAAGTCAGTATTAGCTACAAAGCAACAGGGGAGGCAGCCTGGGTGGTTTTATTTTAATTGATTTTGTCAGGAGTTGCTGTATTTTATTACATTTAAAGACTAGACTCTGGAATAACTTTGAACGTTTGACACACAGGCACAAAAAGCAGCTTTCTGACATTTTCCTCTTTGCTTGTCTTTTATTTTATTTCTTCCCTCTCCTCCTCCTCAAAGGGAAGCGTGTGCCTGGAGGGAGGACAGAGGAGGAGGGAGGAGTGCTTGTGTCTCTCCAAAGGCTGCTCGAACATCAAGGCAGCGCAAAGCAGACGAAATAATATTGCAAATAAGGATTTAAAAAACCCTACAGAAGGATCCCCACACATGCCAGCCAGCTCAAACTGCTAGAAGATTTTCAGACAGAAGCAATTTAGCCTGGGAAAATGCTCTATTGTTGAGATGGAAACTGGCAGTGAGAACTTGCCTTTTCTGACAACGTTTTGCTTAGAAAAAGCAAAGCAAAGTCGGGGAAACAACCTGAGTTTTTATTTAGAGAAGACAGAGCATTTCAAAATGGAGGGTGTTTTCTGAGGTAAACAGGGAACAATTCCCTTGCAAGAAAGGGAAGAAAGGGTCCAAATTAAGCCCAAACGCAGCTCCCCTCCTTTGAAATTTTGTTTAACGTCGAGTTAAAAAATAATCCTGTTCAAACAGACCACTCGTAAGCATAAAATGGTTGTTGGTTTGTGTTTTCTTTTTTTTTTTTTCCTTTTATTGTGATCTACAATAAAAGTTTCAAGGTTGCACCTTGGGGCTGTAATTCTGATCGCAGCCCTGGTTGTGCCAGCGCCTGCCTCTTGCACATCAAGAGGGGACGGATCTTGCCTTGGAAACTCATAGTCTGCCCGGATGAGAGAGATACAGGGTGGGAAACTGAGGCACGCGGGTGCGTCTGATCTGGGAACGGGGCCCGGAGCGAGGGCGTGGGGTGGTTGTGAAACCTCGGCTGGGACACGGCAGCTTCCAGCCCCACGGAGCAGATCTGCCTGGGGTCGGGGCTGCGGAGGGGTCCCAGCTCCCCCCAAAAAAAACCCCAAGCTGCTTTTTGGCTTGGGAGCAAAGAAAAGCTCGCAGATGGGGTTTGTGTGTAAGCCAGGTGCTCCCAAACCAAAGGGCAAGGAAGAAACACCCTAAATATTTGTTTTATTAAGCATCAGAGCAGGGCTCGCATCCCCTCTCTGCTCCAGTGGATGGTGGTTCCTCTCACTGTGGGTATTACTCCTTGTTTTGAACCCCGTGGGATTTTTTTTTTTGTAGGTCAGTCTCTTGGTTTCGGTGGACCCCGGTGGAGGCTGGTGGCATGTTTGGGTTTGGGTCTCATCTGAGCCATAGCCCTTTCCCTGGATTGCATCGACCACGAGATCGCTGCGGAGCGAAGAGATAAAAGGTGCAGGGCTGGTATTTGTGGCCAATAAAATGGTAATGGGATTCCCATCTGGTTGTTACTTTTCATGGTTTCCTCTTTTGTGGAGTTTTGGCTTTATTCAGCTTTTACAGACTTAAAAAAAAAAATAAAAATAAGGGGAGGGGGAGGTGAGGGCAGCCCCGGCGCCCCCCGAGGTTTGCAGCCCCCTCTGCTCATGGAGCAAAGCCTTTGTGCTGGGATGCCGGGAGCGGGTCGGGGAGGGATGCCCGGCTGGTTTCAGCTGGCTGGGCGTGAAGGCAGAAACATCGGATTATTGTTTTTCTGTTTTTGGCCGACAAGTGCGTGCTGGAAAGTTTTTGGTGGTGTGGTTTTTTTTCTTTCTTTTTTTTTTTTCTGTGAACTCTGTGGGCTGCTGCGAGACAATTTTATTGTGGGCAGTGCGTCTCCTACGTGCCCGTTGCGGAGTCGAAATGAGGCAATGGTGGGGTGAAGCAAGAGTGGAAGGAGACGCGCGGGAGAGGGGCTGCGCTCCCAGCTGGGATCCGCGCGGGGATGTGGAGGTGGGGAGACGGGGCTGGTGAGATGGGGAGCGATGGCAAAGGCCCGAAGGGGCGTCGAGAGGAGCGGGGTCAGGGAGAGGCAGGAGCAGACCCGGGGGCGTTGCGTCGGGCTGGGGAAGCTGCTCTGCTGCCCTCGGCGGGGCGAGGGATGGGTGAGAGCGGGTTGCCAGCACTGCGGCTTCCCGGCCCTGTGCCCCGGGGAGCAGCAGCCTCTCCCCGAGGACTCGTGTGCAGGTGGGGGCTCTTGCAAAAGTGGGGGGGGAAAGAGCGCGAGACCCCCTTTCCCCACCGGTCATCCTCACCAGACCACACGTGACTCCCCTTCTGCCCCCACCTCCTCTTTTTGCTGCGCCGTTTTTGTAAGATGAGGGACTGTGTCAGGCTCTGTGGGCTCTGCCCTGCGTGGAGGAGCCGTGGCCTCTGACACCAGCCAGCAGGGCCCGGCCGGCGGCAGGTGAGGGCCCATCAGGGGCAGGGGGTGCTGGGGGTGCTCGCTCGTGCCGTGGTGGGGAGATGCGCAGCCCCGCATCGCTTCACGTCAGTGTTGGGGCTGCTTCTGGGGACCCCTCACACCCTACAGCTGCCCCGACCTACAGCCTGGGGGATGCTTGGGGGGGAGCAGCATGTGGGGTAAAAGCTGGGGCGGTCCCTGCGAGGGACCAGGCGACTTCAGCAAGTTGCAAACCGCCGTCTCGGAGCCCTGCACCTGCACGGCCAGCCCTCCCTCTTGACCTGCGCTTGTTCAAGTGTGACTTTGAATCGATCAGAGAAATCCGGCGTGCTTCACAGCGCTTTGCCCTCCCGCCTGCCGGGCCCCGTCTCCGCGCATTCACTTAGCGTGCGAGAGCAAATTGCCCTCCAGTTCATCCTCCTCGCTCTTAATGGGGAGCCGTTGCTTTCTGGGTCTGCTCCCCCCCACGCGCTCCTTGAATTATAATACATTAGAGATGGTGGCTTAGCATTTTAATTTAATTTTCTCTCTTTTTTTTTTTTAAATTTATTAAGAAAACCCATTTCACTGCGAGCTCCCGAACGTCGGGGTGGCGAGGGAGGGAGGTGCAGCTCCCTGCTCCATCCCCGCACAGACCCCGCGTGCGTGCGGCTCGCAGACAGTGAAATTGCACCCTAGAGTTATAAAGCAATTGTCTAGCTCAGCAGCAGAATGAGCATGAAATGGTGCAGAAAGCAACTAAATAAAATTGGGTGAGGCAGATGCATGGAAATAATGACGTCTCTATACCGTAGTCGGGCGCACTCGCTCTTCCTCGCACACGCAGATAAACTTCTTTTATAAAGACTTTGCATTTATTTTCTCAGGGAACTCTTCTGAAATGGAGATGTGTGGTGTGAGCCCCTGTGCCCCCTCTCCCAGGTCTCTGGGGCCATCACGCCGTGCCTCGCTGCCCCTCTCCCTGCCGCTCTCCCTGTCCCTCTTTTCCCTTTTTTTTGTTTTCAGAGCAGGATTTTTATACTCAGTCCAACACCACAACGATCACCTTTGCTACTTCATTTCCCTTTGGCTGTGGTGGCTGTGCCGCACTGGAGGACCGTTGGGAGTGGGTGGCTCTTGGGGTGACCCGCCACGTCCCATGTAAATAGGACTAAGAGATGCTTTCCTGGCTCTTGCTTTGGGGTTTTCTCTTTCTGGATGGTGGCAGCTGTAAGGACAGGACCATGTGGGCTGTTGCGTGGGGCTTTAGGATGTGAGAGTGGGGATGGAAAACCCGGGTCGGTGCACTGGCCGTGTGTCCCTGTACCCCTCCTCCCCGGTGATGGCTGGTGGCACCAGGGCCACCTGCTCCCACCCTGTATTTATCTGGCTGCACAGGTTAGAAATGCCCCAAACTGGGGGCCTGTAATTGCGATTCTTCCCCAGATGCCCTCCCCGGTGCTTCCTCTGGGCTCTGTGCTGCTGTCCCTGCTCCGACGCTGCCCCAGAGCCTTTGGCCTCAGCAGAGCCATGTTCCCCCCATCCGCTCCCGGGAAGCCGATGCGTTTCCAGGCACGATCTGACGTTTCCCCTCTTGCGCCGGGATCCCCGTGAGGCTGGGAACAAGCCACTAATCTTCCCACCCAAGAGGCCCTTTAGGTGACATTAAGGCTGTGTCCCTGCCGTCCTTGTGCCCTCCTGCCTCCGAAGGCATCACTGGGCACCGCTCCCCGCGCTCGCGGTGCTGGGGATGCCCCTTCTCAGTGGGGTGCTGCCTGCTGCATCCCACCTGGGCTGGCTCGTCCTGGGGACAGGGAGCGGGTGGCAGCAGTTGGGCTCCCCCAGTCCGCTGCTCCCCTGTTGGGAGGGCTCAGGACTGAGCTGGTCGTGGATCCTTTCCCACTCTGCAAGGAAAATTAAGTCCATCCTTTGCACTGCTGGGCTCGCTGCGCTGGAGCCCGGGGCTCACCGCCCAGTGCCTTTGCAGCAGAACCTCCGTCTCTGCTTTTCCTTGGCTGGGACGTGTCCCTGGGGTCCCACATTAGCCGCTCCGGTGCTTTGCCTGCCGCCTCCCCATCGCACGCAGACCAGCGTGGATCCCACGGGTGGCTGGGAGCTGCGTGCTGGCTGCCCAGCCCCACGGCACCGAGCCCGGCAGCACGGGACGTGCGTGTTCCTCTGCAGAAACCCAGCTCTGGAGAGCGGCCGAGGAGGAGGCTTCCCTGCAGAGATTGCCCCTGCTCTGGGCAGATGGATGCTGAGGCCCTGCCAGCGTTTTTGCTGGTGTGGAGCCACTGGAGTGGAGAGCGGGGAAGCGCTCGCATGCAAAAATCAGTGTGAAAGCATAAATCAGGCCGAGAGTGAAAGGTTAAAGAAATCCAGAGGAAGCGAAGTGATGTGCGTGATAGAAAGGGGTTTCCTGTACCTACGCAGGCCACCCAGGCTCCCTTCCTGTCAGGGGAAACCTGCTAAAGCCGAAACTTTCTGCACCCCTAAGCAAATTGTGGGCTGCTGGATGGGCACGTTGTGAGCGAGCTGTGCCAGGCGCTGTGTTAGTACTTCGTGCTCCACAGCGTGCACTCCCCAAGCCCCTGCGGTGGTATTTATAGGATGCCCAGGCAGCTCCGGGGGTGGCACCGCAGCCGTTCGACCCTGCGGTGCGGAGCAGAGCTCGGGAAGGGCAGGGTGCGATGACCCGTGCTGCTGCCGTGCAGCCCTAAATCCCCGTCCTCGCCGCTGCCAGCCTCGCTGGTCTGGTTTTCTGCAGATGAGCCGTGACAGCGACTGCCCTGTGCTCCCCATCAGGGACCGGACAGCAGAGGTGGCTCCGAGAGGAGTTAAGGCACCGGGAAGAGTTAAGACTCCTGGGACAATTACCTACAGGCCCGGTTTAAGCGCTTAGGAAGGCTTAGCTGATCCCTGCTGGAGATAACCTGGCCCTAGCCCAGCTGATACCTATTGTTTGCAAATGTCTTGATCTAAACAGGGGTTCAGAGCCGGGGCTGGCTGGGAGCGGGGATCCCAGCCCCTCTGGAGGGGCTCTGCGGGGCTGATGCTGTGCAGGGACTTGCTCCTGAGGTAGGGAGCAAGGCAGCACCCCAAATTACACCCTTCTAGCACCTTTCTCTGCTGCTTATGGGGTTGGGAGACACAGATTTAGTTCGTTAGGGTTTTTGCCTGTGTTTCGAGTTGTATTTTGGTAGCGATGCTGCCATACCCTGCAGCTCCAGGGCTTTGCCTTGGAGCTCCGGTACCTCGGGGTTTCACCCTCCTCTCGGGGGGAAAAGCCAGCAGTTCCCTCATGGCAAATCGCTCCCTCTTGGTGCCTCACCTGCGAGGCAGGTTTAGGCTGTGGAGATCAGAGGCCATCGGTCACCGCGGGCTCTGTTTAGCTCGGGCACTGGGTTTTCTCATCTTTGTTGTTTTTCCGCCGGCGCTGCCATGGCCGAGGGGTGTTCGGTGCCGCTCCCCGCGGGCACCCAGGCGCTCCGGTCGGCCGGGTGTTACGCCGTGGGAGCCGAGGCTGGGCGGGCACGGAAAACCACGTCTGGCTTCTCCAGCAAGGTTTCACAGCCTCTAGGTGTGTGCAGGAAATGTTGCAGGGCAGGGATTTCTTGCAGCAAGCCCTGGGTGGCAGATAACAGCGCGGTGCCCATCTAAAGCCCCCATCTACCCAAACGGGGAGGCTCCAGCTCTCCCTGCGCCTTCCCCAAACCCCACGGCAGCGCAGGGGATGCGGGGCTGATCTGGGCATCCTCCCAGGTCTCTTTCTTGCAGCAGTGGCGTTTGCCCCTGGACTCTGCCCCGGCTGGCATGCGGTGCTGCCCACCCCAGGGGCAGCAGCTGGGGTCAGGGGAGCCCAAGAGCTCTTCTTGGGGCTGCACGAGCAGGAGAGCCTCAGGGTACGACCCAGGCTGCAGTGGTGTGGAGGATGGAGCTCATCCCCGAGAGCAGAGGGATCCTCCCAGGGTGCCCAAAATGTGGGGACCCCAGACCAGACCTTTGGAGGGAGGTGGAGAAGTGCCTGCGCTGGGTCGGGGTGCGGGTGGGGGTCCTCACTGCCCACACCGGCTGGGAAGGGGGTGAGCACGGGGCCGGCGGTGTGTTCTGGGTGCAGGGAGGTGCTGGCGGGGCAGGAGCAGCCGGTCCTGCCGGTTCTCCCCCGCGCAGGGCTGGGCACTGGGGAGTCCCCCAGCTGCAGTGGGGCTGATCCCGGGTCTCTCTCTGCCACCGGTTCCCTGGGTGACCTTGTGCCCATCACCCGGTCTGGGCATCCCTCCGCTCCAGGCTGGGTGATGGGGTAACGCTCTTCCCTGGCTGCTCCTGAGGGCTCGATGGCAAATCTTTGGGAGCAGGGACTGTGTGGGGAAAGCACCCAGTGAGCCTGGCTCTGGCTGGGAATAAAGCTTGCTTGGCGTGGGGAGGGAGGGCGAAGCAGCGTGCTCCCTAATTGAATGCACCTTTACAAATTAATACAGTAGAAATGACTCTACCAAAAAAAAAAACCCCAGTGCATTGGTCTGGTGCTGTAATTGTCTGTGGAAATCACGAGGACTTGCAAGCGAATGATTAAATCCACAGCCTGATTTCAAAAGCAGAGGGAATGAGCCGCCCTGTGCCGGGGCTGGGGGTCGTGGTGACCCTTCAGCAGAGGAGCTTTTGCCGGGGTGGTTCGGCTGGCGCGGATGCCGGCGGGATCAGCAGCTCGGCATTGATTTCATTGAACGGGTTCAGGATCACATCAGCTTAACTAAGGACTGAGACTGACCCGCGGTGATTTGCTGGCTTTATTATTGAGACGATGATGTGGCTGGGCTGGGGGAGAGGGAGCTTGTGGTTGGTGTCTGTGTGCGGTGGGGGGGCTTGGGGCAAGACTGACACCATTTCCAAATTTTCAGCGTATCTTTTGGGGTGAAAAGGTGAAATATTGAATGTACCATGGAGGAGCATTTAGGAGAAGGACTTTCCATCCCAGCTCCTGGCCCTGTCAGTAGCTGTGGAAGAGGAATGGCATGTGCAGTCCTGGTGAAAGAGGGTTTGCAGACAGCCTTGGGGAGCTGGGTGTCTGTTCCCGCAGGGAAGGCAGCGTGGCTTCTGCTGTTGCATCTTCCTCAGGACCAACGAGGAGAGGAACCTCTGGGCTCTGCCCCTGCGCAAAAACCCTGGGGGGAATTTGTGCATGGGTGCCTGTTACGGGGTGGAGATGGGTGAAACGGGCTCCTTGGGGGCAGCCAAATCGTTATCACAGGAGGTGGGTCAGCTCCCACGTGGAGGCACGGGGGCCTGTGGCACACCACTGCTCGGTAGATGCTCCATATAACCTCACGCTACTGAAAACAGAAATGCTGCTCCGGGGCCTGTTTTTGTAGTTTTCTGCCCTGCGTGGGGCTTCGCAGGGGCTGCCCACCTCGGTGGCACCCCGTCCCGCTGCGGGTCCCACGGCAAGCTGGCACCTCGCACGCGTTATCGCAGCTGCGCGCCGGGGCTAAAGTCCACGATGGGAAAATGCCCGGTGGACTTTTAACTGGAGTCCTCAGGAGAGCCCAGCTTAGAAACCTTTAACTGTTTCGTGCCGATCTCCGCTCGAAAGTGAAGAGAGAATGGGGAGAGGGTGGGCTGCCCACTGGGGTCGGGTCCCTGTGGTCCCTCGCTCGTGGCCGTGCTGGGAGGTGATGGGGATCGTGCTGGCTGGTGCTGGGGTCGTCACCACACGTGTCCACCCCTCCACTGGCTTTGCTGTCAGACCCTCAGCTCTCGGCCCAGCCGTGCCATGTGGTATGAGCCCCACAAAATCCAGCTCTGGGCACGAAGGGGCTGCACCAGGGTCATGGGACTGTCCTCTGCCCTCCTCCCTTTGCCCTCCCTCCTGCTGCGTGGCCTGAAAAGATGAACCCTGTGTGATGGGGAGGGGGTGGGCATGGCTCTGCAGCATCCATATCAATGGGAAGCTGCATCTGAAGATTGAAAGGAGACTTGGCTGCTGCTTTTTTTGCTGTCCTGCATGCTGGCTTTGCCTCCTGCTTCAGGCACCTGGGTGCCTGGGGGGGTTTATTCCAGCATCTTCATCCTTATTCCTCTTGCCCTTTCCCTTGCTTTAGTTTTGCATATTTATTTTTTTTTTCTGCAAGTTGAGAGTCTTGTTTGCTCTGGGTGGGTCTGTGGGCCCCGAGTGTGTCCCCGCTGCCGGCCGAGGACTCAAGTGGTGCCTGCGCGGGGCTTTCCCGTGACTCCAGCAGAACCAGCCAGCCACCCTCTGCGTCACGGGGCGATCGATCTGTCTGCAGCGGGGACGGGGACAGGGCGTGCTCCCCCAAAGGGCCAGGGCTTTGCCGGGGGTGGGGGGGATTCATGCAAGCAGGGACAGTGCAGGATTTGTGCCCGTTGACACCAGCTCGGCATGGGGCAGCATCACTGGCAGCTTTGCAGGGGAGCGGGAGGGCTCCCCGTGTGCCACGAGCTGTGCCCTCGGTGGAAGTGATTCCCCGGGTGAGAAATTCCCACTGTGGAAGCCTTTATTACCGGGCAGAGCTAGGTTTGTTTTGTTTATCATCCATTTACTTGGCTTTGGAGGCATGCCCAGATTGCTCCAATTTTGTGTGTGTGGATGTATGATTTATTAGGATTCAGGGTTTTTTTTTTTCTGGTTTGATTTCACTTCCTCAAACTGACAGGCCGTTTGAACTAACTTCTTTTGGATGATTTCCTCTATAGTTTTAAAGGGATGCCTAAAAATAAAGCGAAAATGTTGCAGCGTGGTTGGCAATTAAAAAAAACACCCAGTCTGCTGCTGTGACAAACCCCAGCCCTGATTTCGGTAATGGAGAGAGCGCAGAGGGTGAAAAAAACAACATGATTTTACTTTTGGGTACTTAGAGCTTTTGACAGCGCTTCAGGGATCACTGGCTTCACTCGCTTCGCTGTCGAGCTGATTGTGCCGCGATCCCGCTCACACTTAGACATGTTCTTCGCTTTCCGCATGCGAGCGGCCCATTAAAATAGCTGTGCGTGTCTAAAGCTTTGCCAGCTCCGAGCTTTGGTTTCCTCTCTTTGGCTTGATCTGTTCTGCCGCAGTCAGGAAGAGGAGGGGGGGGTGTGGAAATCCATTTAAGAAACACTGGAAAATGTAATTGCAGCCTCCAGAGAACGGGGAGCAGGTAGGCAAGGGCAGAGCACCTGTAGCTGCCTTGGGCTGGACTCGCCGCTTTTGTGCTGCCGGGGTTTTTACAAGCTGGATTTCACAACGGCGACGTGGCTTTCGAAATAACCGAGACGGGGTTTTGCGTGGGCGTTCTGCAGGGCTTGGCGTCGGGGCGATGCTGGGGTGCTGCCCAGGCAGGGGCTGGGGAGCTGCTCTGTCCCTGTCAGCAGAGAGATTGAGATGAGGGAAAACTTCCTTTCCCCTTGTCCAAGCTATAAAAGCATGAGAGAGAGAGAGAGAAAGATTTCCCCCAGGGATCAGCAGTGATAAAAAGCCTCTCTTTTGAAAAGCAATGAGAGAAAAGAAGTGTGTCTAATCCTTCTGGAGAAGAAAGGGAGAACATCCCTCTGCCGTGAGCCGTGCGGGGGCTGGAGGGACCCCAGAGTGGATGCAGCAACCCCTGCCCGGCCAGATCCTGCTTGGTGCTGGCTGATGCGGAGGAAGGGCCGGATCCTCTGTGCCGGAGCAGAGGCGCTTTTTATTGCGTGGGATCTGGGTGCGTGGGCTTGGAGGAGCTCCTGGGAGGCAGCCTGCGGGTCCCTGCAGGGCTGGGGCTGGCTGTGTGCCATGCAGGGTGCAGGCAGCGGTGCAGGGCTCGCGGGGGCTGGGGACATGCTGCTGGCTCTGTTGCCATCCCCACATTGCTCAATCTTTGCGGAAGAGCCGCGCTGGCATCCGGCGGGGGAGAGACACACACAGATTTTCTTTCCCCTTTTACCCTTGGCCCTGGAGAAGGCTGGAAAGGGGAGATGCAGCCCGGAGCGAGGAGGGATGCTTGTCCCCGGGGCGGGTATCCGAGGGACTACTGCAGCCCTTGATTGCTTTTTCCCGGTGGTACGGGCATGTGGCTGGCTGTGTCCACACTTATCTTTCCTCTCCTGGTCCAACCATGTCACCATGTCCTCGGTGACAACCTGCAGTGTCCAGGCTTGGCGCAGGAGCTGCTCCGTCACCCCGGCGGCGATGGGGCAGCGGCAGCCCAGCCGCTGGTCCCGTGCTTGCAAAGTCCGAGCTGAGGCCGCCCGCTCGTCTTTATTGCTGTTGTGGTTGATGATTTCTTTCGAGTGGCATCCGCCCTGTCTCGTGACTTGATTAAAAAAATAAAGCGAACAGCAGCGCAGCGTGGCTGCTCTGAGCCGGGGATCCCTTCCCTGAGCCCCGATGGGGTTCCCACCCGTGCCTGAGCCGTGCGGACCAGGGACAGGCAGCAGGGCTGTGCAGGGGGGAATTAGCAGAAAAACACGCTGGGGATGGTGGGGTAAAGGCAAATGGCAGCGTGGCAGTGGAAGGACCTGTCCGGCTGGGAGAGCGGCTCAGCTGGGGGTGGAGAGGTGGGCATTGGGGCGGGAGCCCTCCACACGCCGGGTCCCAGGCACCCGAGCAAGGCAACTGCCCCGCTCCTGGGGACCCACCGCCTCTCCCATCAGTGGGGTCGAGGATCCTTTCATAGACCGTAGAGGTTCATCTGCTTGTGAACAATTATCTGTATCTCCTTGAGCTGAATAATGACAATCCACAGCCCAGGGAAGTCCTCATTACGCTGGGATTAATGAGTTTATGTTAAAAAAAACGCAAACCACCACCCTGCAAAGGAAGACCCTTCAGGAAGAAATGGGTGATGGGGTGGTGGTGTGACATTGGCAGAGCCCACCGCCCTCCGCTTGTGTCCGGAGGGAGCGAGTGACTCACGAGCCCCTCGCCGAGAAAGGGGAGCAGGAAATCAGCTCGCGGCTCTTGTGAAAGAGAGAAGCTGACTCGATACCTATAATTAAAGCGGGTGTCAAGGAATGAAGTGCAAATTCCTCAGTGGGCATCTCACCGGGAGGGAAAGCAGTGCCTGCCGGCTGACCCGAAAGTGGCGGCTCCTCCCCGGCGCGGGGCTGTGGAGGGGCCAGTGCCGAGCCTGAGGGCCAGACATGAGCCCCCTGCTCCCCTCCCTCCTGGCAATAACGAGCTGATGCAGATGGCAAGGCCACGTGTGTCCTGTCCCCGTCCTGTCCCCATCCTGCTGCTCCAGCCAGCGTGAAGGAACTGGCCATGGGGAGCTATGGGAATGGTGCCCAGTGGGGATGGTGGATCTGCCCCGGGGAAAAAAAGCTCCTGGGGAGCATGTGGGGCTTGTCAGGGAGGTGAGGGGGTCCCTGGGCGCGGAGCTGGGGAGAGGCAGCGGTAGAGAGCGAGGCGAGGGGGGTGTGGGGTGCCTGCTTTGGGAGTTGCAGGCGAGCAAGGGCAGGAGCAGGGTGTGGAGGCAGCATCTGTGGAGGTGTGGTGGGGTGGGATGACCTCGGGGCGAGACCCGGGTCCTCACGGGGGTGGGAGGAGGCACTTGGGGACCCGTCCTGCTGGGGTGCCTGCAGCACCGTCTCTGTGTCACCTCCATGGCCTCGTTCCCCTAAAGTGCTTGCGTTACCCCCCAGCACGCCTCTGAGGGGAAGGGAAACTGAGGCACGGGGATAATGTCGTGTATTTGTTTTGTGTGAGTGCTGAGCACATGCGCGGTGGCTCCAGGCCCTTGCACCAGCCCCTTCTGTTCCAGCCGCTCCTACCTGCAGTCCCTGGGCTGGTGCAAGGAGCACGCAGTGAGCGGTGGGGTCCCTCCGGCCGTCCCCCAGCACAGCACCCCGGCTCTGTCCCCGTGGCTGCGAGTGCCTTCCCAGCAAATGTCAAATCTGCTGAGCAGACGGAAAAAAAGAACGAAAGGAAAAAAAACACAACCCACCCAACCCAATAATACGAGGCAGAAATGCTGGTGTGTCCTGGGTGGATTAGTCGAGACTCCTCGCCGGATTCCTCCGAAGGGAGGTGCTCGCGCTGGAAGCCGGCCACCAGCCGGGCCTGCTGCATTTTTCCTGGATTCTCTTACCATTTGGGGACTGAACTTTTGTCTGAAAAAAATATGTATTTTTAACTTGGTTGTGTCTGAAGCTTGTCTCTGCTTCGGGCTGCTTGGCTTTCTGCTGGCCCAGCATGCGCTGAGGTGGATGCGGTGGGGGGTGAGAGCCAGATGCTCCATCCCGGACTGTCCCGGGAGGAGGAAGCGAGAGAAGGAAAGGTTTGTTCTGACGCAAAAGAAATAGTTCCAGAGGTTGCCTCCTGCTTGGCCCCATCACCTGATGTACACAGCAGGAGCATGGAGCAATGGCACTGGTATGTCAGGGCTAAAGCAGCAGTGATGGAGACATCGGTGAGAAAACCTGGTGTTAAGATAGAGTAAAAAAGGGAAAGGGGGACAAGTATCTTGGGCTTGTAGTCCCTGACATGCAGGACTGATGGACCCAGATACATGATTGCCTTGGAAACAGCCATCGAAGTGTGCGATGTTTCTGTCTCCAGGTGCTCGTTACCCTCTGAGCTGCGGAGCTGTCGCAGGGCACCGGCACCGCTGACCACCGTGTGCTGCCTGGGCTGGCTGCCCGGCCACTGGCACCGTGCTGGGCTCCTGCACCTGAGCCTGGCTCAGCCTGGCAGAGCGATAACGCGGCCGCTGAGGATTGCACCGGGCTGCCCAGCTCTGCAGGGCAGGGCTGCAGCCAGCGAGGTGCAGCGGGTCCTTTGTTTATTGTAGGGTTGCCAGACACGGTGCGGCTCTGCAGGGCTGCTAGCTCGCTTCCCCTGCTCGGGGACGGAGCTTGCCCAAGCCAGCAGGACAATCCGGGCTATGTTTTCATAATTAAAACAAATAAAACAAACCCGTACCGGGCGTTATTTACAATACGCGCTCGGGAAGAGTCGAGCTGAATATTGTTTCCTCGCCGAGTTTTTCCCTTTGTCGCTCACACATGAGTTTGTTGTTGTTGGCTGCTCCCGAGGCTGCGGTCTCGCGTGCCGGGCTGCTGCCGGCCCACAGCGGGCTGCCCGCGGAGCCGGCGTGGGGTGTCCAGTGCTGGGCTCTGCCCACTGCTCTCGCGTGGGTTTTGCTCCGTGGCACGTGTGGGTTTGTTCCTGGGAAGCCGGTTGAGGAAGGCGGCTGTGTGGGGTGGTGGCTGTGGGGTGCTTTTGCGAAGTGCAGAGATGCTGCTGCGTGTGGGACTTAGGGATCTGTTTGGGGTGAAAGACAACGCTGGGGTTTCCTGCGGAGGGCTGGCAGGTGATTTTCCAGCAGAGACCGGCATCGCTTGCTTGTCGATGCCTGCAGCATCTGCACTGTGGTCCAGCAGCATTGCTCCTGCGCGGGGTCTGAGCCCTGGAAGTGCCACAGCGTCTGGCAGGACGGGGCTGTGTTCTCGTGGGACCAGCCCGGCTGGGGATGCTGCGGGGAGGGATGTGTGCTGCGTGCGGGACGCAGGGGGAAGGTGCCACCTTCCCTCGCGCCGAGCTGCAGGCAGACACGTTCCTATGGGAAGCATATGGTGGGTAATCCGGTGCCAGATGGGTATTTGCTTCCATTTCCCTGAGCCCCGGTGAGCCGGTGCAGCTCCTGCAGCCGGGCATCGCTCAGGCCGGACCCCCCCCGGGGACAGCCCTGCAGCCTCCCCGGGGCCCACGGTGTGGGAGGGCTGGGCAGAGAGCCGGTGGCACGGCTCACCGGCATTGTGCAGCCATGCAGAAACACAGGCCGTGCCAGTCGGGCACCAGTGCAGCGAGCTGTGCAAGGGCTCTGCACGCACGGAGCCGGCTGAGCACGCCCGCCCCTGCCTAGCGGGACACGGCTTAAAGCTGGGCTTAGGAGGTCAAAATCTAGCTAATGAGTTAATGGCGATTAATTAACTCCAGGGCACTTTACAAATACTAATTGTTTTGCTGTGAGCAAGGCCTGTACAATTACCCCACCTTCTAGACTGGGGTGCGGAGGAGCCGCGCACCCGCAGTCGAGGTGCATTAGCATCAGGGCTGCCCCTAAAGCCGGGGGCTAATTCTGCTCCTGTTGACGTGGTGAACAGTCACCCGGGGTTTCGGGCACGGCAGGGTCAGATCCCAACATGGGCTCCTGTCTGCTTTTCTGGGGAAGCAAACTGCACCCCTGTGGACTTTGGAGCCTGAGCATCCCTCTGCCTGCTCCATCCCTGAGTGTGTTTCAGGGGGAGGCAGCCGTAGCCGTGATGCTCTCGGTAACCACCGCCCACGCAGGCAATCTTGTGCCTCGTGGCTTTTTGCTGCAGTCCCCAGAAGCAGCAGCATCCGAGCAGCATCCACAGTGGAGGTTTTGCAGAGGGCTCGGGCCCCTCCGAGGGCTCGGGGCTCCTCGCTGGGTGCGAGTGGGTGGGCAGGAGGGTTTGTGCAGGTACAGTTATTTTTAAATCCCTCTGGGCAGAATTTGGCCCTTGCGTGCTTACTGTTTGTTTGTTTATTTACTCATTTTGGTGGCCTGAGAAGTTTGTAGAAACGCTGCAAACGGCGGCTTGTTTTGTCGGCTGTTTGAGGAGGGAAGGGATTAAATCTCAGAGGCCCATTGTGCGGGCAGAGCTAATTTTAGGCATCTGATCTTAAAATAGAAGAAAGGAAAGACAAAAAATAATAATTAGGCGTTTTCCCCTGGGCCCCAAGGGAAAACAGTTTGCCGGCGTTGACTGACCACCTGCGAGGTGGCCCCAAGGAAGAGACGTGGCTGCCGCCGGCCAAAGTCAACACGGGAGGTGGCCAGGGCTGGCAGCAGCCACCGCTGGGAAGGGCATGGCGTGAGGACAGGCGAGGATTAACCCCCCGGTGTAACAGCACCCGGCGGTGCTTGGCCGGGCTGGATGAGTGCTGGGGACCCGGGGCTGGTTGCAGCAGCCCACCCCGACGGCTCGGGGCTGGTCCAGCTCCCGCTGGGGAACGGTTCCCAGCCAGGCCTGGCGGGTCTGGTGTCCGCAGACCCCCGCGGCCGTGACAGTGTGCGCAGGAGGTGACCCCGGGCTCCATCCTGGCATCCTTCCCCCTCCCTGACATTAAAAAGGCAGCAGAGAGGTGTCCCTGCGATGGGCCGGCTCCGCGGAGGCTGGATCCCATTTTGTGGTGGGACCAGTCATCCTGTGAGCAAATATTCAGGCTATATTAAAATGCTTGGGATTTTCTAGCGAGTTGAAGCTCTCCGAGCAGAGCCAAGAACAATTCAGCAGCCTCCAAAAACAGCTTTCCCTGAGGATTATTTGTTCCTCTTGCCAGAAGGGTTGATGAGAACCGGTAGATTCAGGTGACTCAGCCCAGCGTGACCTGACGGTCTCATCCCAGGCGGGCTGGCCACTGGCTCCCGCTGCCGAGCGGGGACCGTGCCGTGCCGTGCTGTGCCGTGGGGTCCCCGTTCTCCGTGCAGCCGCGGGAGGAAGCTCAGTGGAGGCTGACAGCTCGCAGGGTATCTCAGAAACATCCCATGAGCTTGTCAGCGCTCTGCAATCTCCTCTCTCCCTTCTCCCCAGGAAACCTGTTGCAAAGGTGTTGACAAACTCAGAGGATGCTGTGGCCGAGCCGGTGTGCGAGGTCGTGATGAGCAAAAATGCAAGGCATGTGTTCAGGCAGAGCTTCAGTCTCTGGGTGTTTTTGGAGGAAAAAAAATATGCACAAGGCTGTTTTCTTTTGGTTAAAACCTCTTTTGTGATCCCCCCTTTTGGATAGCTCGCTGGCTTTCAACAGCTCCCGCAGTAGGTGGATGTTTGTGCTTGGAGATGTTTTTCCATATGCTTCCCTTAGCTCCGCTCGCAGGTTTTGCACATGGGATGGGAGGGAGAGGTAGGCAGCTTTAATATCATATGATGATACGAAATTAGCTCCGCTTTACATAAATTGAAGACACCCAAGCACTCTTAGGCCTGGGTAGGGCGTGCTGGGGGTTGCTGTCCTCCTTCCCCTCTGCCCGGGGTGGGAGCAGAGCCCGTCCCTGCGTGCACGCACGGCTGTTTTCTCCCGTAATCCTTTGCCTGCAGAGAGTGAATTCCAGCTCGTGGTGGGAATTTAGGTCAAAGGTGCTTTTAGTTCAGAGGAATATGATCAAATTAGGGCCTTTTGTGTTTGCTTGTGTTTTTTTTTTTTTTAAAGGGACTCGCGTAGGCAGGGCTGCAAGAAGAGCTTGGCAGATAGATGGTCAGATCCTGACTGTCCTTAAATCGGGGTAGGGCTGGGATTTCAGCTGGAAAGGTCAGCATTGGTCCAGAGTTGATCTTCAGCTGGGGATGCATTTCTGGCCCTGCCTGGAAGGGAGAGGTGTGGGCACAGCTGGCAGAGCCCATGGCATCCCCTTCGAGTCTGCCCTGGGGGCCCAGGGACGTCGCTGGCCTGGGGGTTGGAGGGATTAAAATCCCTTGGGAAAAGAGATGGCATCCCGCTGGTTGTGAGCTGGAGGGTTTCCACCGATGTCCCTGCGGTCCTGGGGAAGGGGGGAGTTTGTTCGTGCTCCTCCATTGCCCCAGCTCCCCCGGGGAAGAGCTGTAGGGGTGCTCCCCCACCAGTGTCACCCACACTCCGGGTGGGATCCCATGAAAACCTCCTCTGTGGCTGCCCTTTGGGTCGGGATGGGCTTGGCAAGGTGCTGGGCTCTGCAGAGGGTGATGAGCCCTTTGCAGGATGGATGCACCGGCCCAAAGGCACCTACTCGCAGAGCAGGAGGTGGTGGCTGGGAAGCGGAGGGAGGGATGGATGTGTGATTTGAAGACGAGCCGCTCTGCGCTCCTCCGTGCCTCTCCCAGGGGGCCCGTCTCGTGACACCCCTTTGCTTTTACACTGATCCAATGAACCAGCCATTACTGTAGTTCCCAGCCAGCATGAGCTTCTGGTCCCCTCTGCAGCTGCTCCATGGCCGCGCTTGAGGCAGCATCACGCTGGCCATGCTCACGGCCGGCAGAAACAGCCGGGAGCGGGGAGGAGGCGCAGGGAAATCCGGCCTTCCGCTAGCGCTGGGCTTGAGGAGCGGGGAGGAGGACAGTAATTAGGTTTGTGGTTAAGCACCTCATCCGCTGGGACCTCTTTGCTGAGAGGAGATCACCGTCCTTGTGCCAAAAATCAGCTGTCACGATGGCGGAGCGTTAATCTGCTCTGGTCCGTCTGTGCAGGATGGGAGCATC
This sequence comes from Nyctibius grandis, assembly GCF_013368605.1. Taxonomy (NCBI): domain Eukaryota; kingdom Metazoa; phylum Chordata; class Aves; order Nyctibiiformes; family Nyctibiidae; genus Nyctibius; species Nyctibius grandis. The sequence goes on along the minus strand of NC_090673.1, from coordinate 3,706,316 downwards.
CCCGCAGCCGTGGTCCTTCCTGCAGCGTGGAGGGGATGCAGGGGATGCTCAGTGCCACCCCTCTGAAAGCATTGGGGCTGAGCTGACAGAGTGGAGAGGAAAACATCTCTCTGCTGCTCAGACCTCCGGGCCGGCTATTAATAACCTTCCCCCAGGCTGCCGGGAGCGTTCATTCATGAATGTTTGCAAAGTGCCTTCAGGTCGCGGAGGCAGGCGCCGCGCGCGTGGGCTCGCTCCCGGGAGCCCCGGCGTCACCCACTCGGGGAGCGTGGCCCGTGGGGACGGCACCCACCGAGCCACGGGGGCTGAGCCTGCCCGGGACCGTGCTGGATCCCGTGTCCATCCTGCCCAAACCACGCGCAGAGCTCGCTTGTGGGTGCGAGCAGGGGAAGAAGGGGCAGGTGCATGGCAGGTTCTCGCTGTAAATAGCCTAAAAAAGCAGCTTTTATGAAGAAATATGTTAGTTGTCGTCTGCGTCTTACCCAAGCTACCGCAACCTCTTAAAAACTGTTTTCATCCATGACGTTAATGCAAGGTCTAAAATAAGCGCCTCAATTTCCAGACACTTTTGCTATTAGTGATAGGCAGGAGTTAACCATTCAAGCTTAAATTAATTGTGCTGTGGTGTGGTGGTTTTTTTTTTTTTATTGATGCATAATGTATGATGAGAAAAAGTGAAAAAATAATTAAAGTCTGAAGAGCGCTGCATGGATTCATTCATTATGAAATCTGGGTCAGCAGCCGGAGAAGGAAAACAAGGAGGGGGGGGCTGCTGGAGTGGAAAAACAGGACTTCAGAAGCGCTGCAGGCATCGGAGGAATTCGTGAAAGGCCCTTTTCAGGCAGCCTGGGAAATCCAAAGTTGCAGTGCGGCTGCCCCCCGAGGAGGAGCGTGCCTCGTGGGGACGTGGCGGGGCGAGCGGGGCTCCGCGCCTCGCTTGGGAGGGGATTCCCTCTCCTGTCTCCGCTCATGGCTTCTCTTCGTGCTGTGCCAGCAGATCTGCACGGAGGTGACTGAGGGGAGAGCCCGGAGAGGTGGGAAGGGCTGTGCTGGGTGTTTGCAAAGCTGGGGCTCAACAGCAGCGTGTTTCCAAAAGGCTTCTCGTGCCGTGAGCATCCCCGTGCCGTGAGCATCCTCATGCCATGAGCATCCCTGTGCCGCCAGCATCCCTGTGCCACGATCATCCATCCCCATGCCACCAGCTGGTGCACCTGGGAGCTTTCTGCTCCTGATGCACTGAGCACCTGGCAGGAGGGCTCAGCGCAGGGCTCGCGAGTGGGCAGCTGGGTTTTGTGGACAGGCAGAAATGAGACTGTGGCCATGCCCGGCTCGGTGGCCGCGTTGCTCACTGGACCGTGCCGAGGGGCAGGCAGCTTGCGGGCACCCTGCCTGCGCTAACCAGCCGTGCACGCACCCAGAAAACCCCATTTTTATGTAGCAGTGTGCAAGTCTCCAAGCAGCAGAGTTTGGAGAGCTGCAGGGATGGGTTTGCAAACAGCAGCAGGGATCGGATGCCGGGGAGGTGGTGGGGAGGCACGGGCCCCACTCGCCCGCTGTGGCTGCCACCCTCCCTCCTGCGTGGCCACGGGCAAGGCGCTTGGTTTTCCGTCCTTGTGTAGGACACAGCTAATTGAATTGCAAAGAGTGTGGTTGAAACTTGGAGCCTTCCCCGTTGGCAGGAAGCGCAGAGGTTTCAAACCGTGCTTTTGTCCTGATTTAGCACAAAAATATAGCGCTTTTGGAATTTAATCGCGAAATGGAAATTCCCCTCCTTCCTCTTGCTCCATCCACAGGAAATACGGTCCAAATTGATTGGACTTTGCAAACAGTCAGCATTCATCCTTGGGAAATACTTTTGTCGTAGGAGCATTCATCCTTGAGAAATAATAGTGTGACCCAGTCAGATGAAGTGCTCTTCAGAGCAAGGACTCTCCATCCCAGTCCCCAGCAGAACGGAGACGTGATCCCAGTGGGAGCTTTTGGGCTTTCCCTTCAAGCAAACGTTAATTCTAGCAGGGGTAGGAGAGCCTTCCTCTTGTTTTACCCCACTGAACAGCCACATAAGCGTCGAGGCGTGCGCCACAAACCCAGATCCGCGCGCACACGCCGCTGCCCCTGGGGAAGCCCTCTGGTTTCGCTCGTGCGCACGCACATTTTTATCTTTCTCCGAAGATACGTTTCCTGCTCTCTCACGGATCTACTTGTATCACGTGGAGACCATAAATAAATTGATGTCGAATTTAGATGCTCATGTCGTAGCGGCGAGGATGATATAATCTTGTGCGCGGCAGACATGGCGGGATGGGATGGGTTTAAGGATGGATATAAATGTGTATTGATCGCCGGGCTGCTGCGGTGCGTGCGGATCTGCCTTTTCCTCCCTATAAACTTCCCGGGGCAGATCCAGCTTTGTGCGAGGGCTGTGGTGCTTGCATGAGGGGGAGGATCTGTCTGTGCGGAGAAGAGCAGCAGGTTGGAGCTGGGGGGTCCCCACGGCATATGTTGGCGTGTCCGGGGTCACCAACACGCTGCTGCCGTTTGCCTTTGTGGTTCTCCTGCCCCGGGTAGCAGCATCGCTGGCTGTCACACTTTCTCTCGAGGTACCTGGTTTCTCTGGCTCTCCCCTCCTGCGAAGGGCAGCCTGATTTATTCCCAGGCTACGCAAAAAGGGATGCTTTGGGGTGGGGAGTGCTGGGAAGAAACGGTTAAACCGGAGATGCCGGGATTTTTTCCCACACGGTGAATGGTGGGGGAACACAGAACACGTATTGAATCGGAGGGAAGTAATAACGCTTCTAATTTTCCTGTGTGATTTAATAAAAATGTAAATTGACTTCGGGTGGATGACTCACTATGGAGGGTGGTGTCGATCAAGATTAATTGGTGGCTGCGTGAAACCAGTTGGGCTTTGTTCCTTCTTCTCAAAGGCAACTGGCATGGCTCTGCGGTGATGGCGAGGCGGTGGCCCGGCCCCGGGGCTGCCAGACACCCACTGAGCCCCTCAGCATGTTTGGCCCCAGCGTTTTGGGGCAGCGCACGGGGGGGTGTCGGGCGGGCAATGCCTCGTGGCTTTATCCAGTGTCGGTGGATGCCTCCCATTGGGACCCCAAGCGCCGAGAGCGGGTCCTGGCCCCAGCAGGGAGGCAGATCTCTGCCCAGGACTTGCTGGGGGCTGAGCTTGGGGCAGGATTTGGCCCCGTAGCAGGCGGGTCTTCCATCCGCCCGCTGCTGCCAGGGCGAGCGAGAGCGTGCCAGGACGCTGCACTCTGACCTCGGTTCAGCTCTGGACACTAATGGATTACAAATAACAATAATAAATTACAGGAGACGGGATAATCTACCTACTGTAATGTTGTATTACCCTGACTGTTAGTTATATATTAATGTATAATTGTATTACGTTAGCTACATATGCATAAACCTCATGCTTCAGGGCCTCAGCCAGCCTTTAACTCTCTGTGGTTCACAAAGAAACTTCAGTCGGGGCTGGCGATCCCACGCACCGCTGCCAGCATCGGTGGTACCCTCTGCAGAGGCGTCTCCCGTGCTTGTGCTGCCCATGAAAGCATCGCTGCTGCCTCGTGCCCTGCTGCCCAGCCCTCCCGGGGGTACCTACATCCCCATCTCCCCGAAACGTGGCTGGGGAGATGCGGTCCAGGAGCAGGGACGCGAAGGATGCTGGGCGTAAGGGGTCTGTAAGTTTTGCAACAGCAAGTCAGGGAGAAGGGGAAGATCAAGGCCCCTGCAGCCCCCTTCCATCCCTGGCCCCGTTTAGCTTCGGCTTCACACCTGGGTGGTGCGAGGGAGGGCTGCGGCATGCGGGGCCGCGGTTGCTCCCCCGCAGATACTTGGCGTGACCAAGACCCAGTTCTGTCGAAAGTAATGAAGTGCGAGCCCTTCCCTTCAGTTATTTTTAATGCGCTGAACCCTGTGACGGTTCTGCTCAGGCTCTGGTGAACCTGAGCGAGCTGCCTTTTGTTTGCAGAGCCTCCCCCCACATCTTGGGGTAAATGACTCGTTAGGCTGCGAGGCTGGACGGACTCGTCTGTGTTTGGTTTTGGGATCTCCCTGGTCCGATTCACATGGGTGCAGGTGCTTTCTCCCGTGCTGTGAATGGGATCGAGGGTCTGGGGATGCAGGTTGGTGCCTGCGCTGGGGCTGATGCACAGGGCAGCCAGGGACAAGGGGCTTCGCCCCACTGGGGTGGGTTTCCAGCTGAGTGGGATGGTCTGGGGGCTCTGTCCCTGCCCTGCCAGGGGACAGCCTGGCTTTTAACACCTCCAGCCTCACTTGCTCTACTTTTCCTGGGGACATCCACATGCTCTTCACTGGTCCCATCCTTCGCCGAGCGGTGCCTGTGGGATGGGCAGTGTGGCATCGGGAGGGATGGGAGATTGGAACTTCTGCCCTGCTCCCCTTCCCATCCCTGCACAGCCCTCCCCGCTGTCCTGCCTTCGATTCTTGATCCCTCTCTCCCCTCTTCTCCCAAGAGCGCGAGAAGCAGAGGCAGGAAGCGCAGCCTGCTGCCAGATGGCTAGAAATGTAGCATCTGTAATACTTTATCAGAAGAAATTACAGCCGAATCGCTCTCTCTGATTAAACAGCCTGTCCAGATCCTCTGCGAGCCAGCTGGACAGTCTCACCCTCTCGTGACAGGAGGGGAAGCGACGGGAGCTGGGGACACGGGGAGAAGGGTGGCAGAGGGGTGCTTGGGTGGGGAAGGGGTTGGACTGAACCCTCCCGCAGCGGGGTGTGCATCCCTTGGGCATGCTGTCACCTCCCTGGGCATGTCCTGCGTGGTGCCAGCTCCTGCCCTTCCCTTTCCCGTGGGTGTCCGTGGGGGTATGGGGGTGAGCATCCCTCCCTTGGAGACCAAGGGAGAAGGAGGAGCGGAGGAGTTGACGTTTCCCCACTCTCGTTGGTTTTCCAAATCTTTTCCCCTTTAAAAGTCTTAACACGGCGATGCCAAGTCACCCCACGGGCTGAGGACATTTTGCTTTTGGAAGTTGTTGTTGTGAAAAGGCTGAGTGTGAGGGACACAGTGGACACCCACAGGTGGCTGTAGCATCACCCCTGGCCTCCCAGCTCAACCTGGACCCAGGACCAGGGACACTGTAAAAGCACCTGCAAAAAAGAGACAAGCAGCGATGTTTGGCGAGAAGGGAAACTGAGGCAGGGCAGCGTGCTGTCTCTGAGATCTGAAAGGTCGTCTGAAAAGCCAGCGAGAGGCAGATCCAGAGTTTAAGCCTCTGAGCAACCTGTCCTCTGGCTCACCCTGCCCTCGTGCTTGTACGGAGCGCGGGGGCCAAAGCACGGTGCTACCGGTTTCAATGGACTTGGCGTACGGACGACTTTCCTATGAGTTCACTCTGTCTGGCTGGTGAGACGCAGGCGTGGACTAATGCCACTAATTTCCACTAATGCCGGTGGAAAAATCTCTTGCTGGCATGAGCGGGGACCGGCTCCCCAGGCTGCTGCGTGCCGGGGGGCGAGCAGCGTGCGGGGCTGGGGAGAGGGGGACGCGCTGCCTTCCAGGGGCTTGTGCATTCAGACGTATGAAGCCGTTTTCTTCCCTGATTTGCTGTCCCGGTACTTGAAGTGGTGACCAGATTTTTTCCTAAATGGAAAACAGGAGGAATCTGTGCTCTTAAATGCGTGGAATTAGCTGTAGGCTGTAGGAGGTTTGTGTATGAAACACCTTAAATAGCAGGAGAGGTGTTGAGCGTCTGCGTGTGAGAGCGGGGAGATCTGGGGTCTGAACGTGGCCTGGCACGGGATGCTTTTGGCCGGTGCCTGAGCCATGCCACATCCCCATCCCTCCCTGCTGAGCTGGCCCTGACACGGACGTACTCAGCCCCGGTCATCCCTCTGCCCTTGGTAGGGAAAAAATGCTTGGCGCAAGCAAGGCACCAAAAAAGCACCTTTTCCACTCAAATCCAGTGGGGTTTAGCCTAAAGGATTCAGGCAGAGCAGTGACTTGAGCGGGGCTTGAGGTCTCCCGGGGCTCGGTGCAGCTCTTGGGTCTCAGGAAGGGTTGCGGCCATGGGGTCCTGCGTGGAGGAGGATGGAGAAGCAGCTTCCTCGTGGGGGACTGGGCTGGAGGAGGGCAACCATACACCTGGAGAAACATTATCCCTTTCCTTGCCCGTAAATATTTCACAAGCAGATTAAAAATTTAAGCCAAAATGAGCCCTGCCATCAGAAGAAACCGGCTCGGTTTCAAGTTCTGTTTAAGTATTTTTCTTTATAATGTAGCTGTGTCAATTAGAAAATGACATTGCTATTTAAAATGCTGTTCCGTAGCCCTCTTTAATTAAGGCAGCGATATAATACCAATCTGCTCTCATTAATGAATTTTTAACAATCAAAATGAGAGCTGAATGACGCACAGTTGGATTTTCAGCGCGGGTGTTTTCTCTGACGGAGGAGTTAAAGGAGCAGCGGCTGGCGCGGGAGGAAGGCTGCTCTTCCTCGGGTGGCCTCGGCACCGGGCTGGGCGGCTGGAGGAGCATCTCGGGTGCTGGCACTCGCCTGGTGTCCTTGGAGCATCCCCTGGCCCCGTTTCCCCCGGAGATCCTGCACCGCTGCTGTTCTGCTGCGGCAGCAAAGCGCGCGATGCAGGGCCAGGGTGCGTGGCTTTCCGACCCCGAATAAATACCTCGTTGCAACCCTCCTTCCCGGGGAGCGTTTCTTTTTTTGTTTGGACAAGGCAGGGCAGGTTAAAAGATGCTCCTGTACCGTGGCTCATGCTCATCGTCTCCCATTGTTTGAGCAGGAAGCGTTTTTTCCGCGGCGGTTATTATCTGTGATTGCTGGAGGAGCTCTCTCTCCCCTCTGGTTCTTCCTTAGAGGAGGCAAAACAAAAACAGGAATTTCTCTGAATAATAAAAAAAATTAGCCAGGCGTGAAAAGATGAAGTGCAATCATTTCCGTGGCCTGTTTTGATTTGAGTTGATAGGATTTGTTTGCTCTCTTATCCTTCCTCCCCGTTTCCTCCTCAGCACCCGCTCTTTGCTCTGTCCTTTCCCCGATGAACAAATCTGGTATTTTAGGATTGTGCAGCATCCCTGGGGTACCTGCTGTCGGAGCAGGGTGGCTGCAGGCTGGAGAGCAGCGTCTGTCCCCTGCTCCAGCCCCGTGACTGCGCTGGGGTGCAGGTGCAATGGGGGTTGCTGCAAGTCCCCTTCCTTCTCCCGCTGTCCCCCTGCCTGGTGATGCTCCTGGGGACTGCTCAGCCTTGGACCCAGGTGACCCACACGTGTGGCAAAGTTTGCTTTATGATAGCGCTAAAAGTTTTGCTTTAAAATAGTTTTGTGTGGAGCTGAAGCGACCAGCCCGGAGGGGCCGGCGCTCCCCTTGCCTGCGAGAGAGTCGGGTGAGTGGGTTGAGGTTTCCTGGCTGGGTTTTTGTTGCCATAGGGAAGAGAATCGAAGCCTGGAAACCATCTTGTGGGTGAAGGGAGGAAGTGTTAATGTCTAGGAAAACAGAAAATCGCAGTGGCACGCTGCCGTCCGAGCCCCGGCGTGAGGCGGTGCAAATCCTCCCTCCAGATGGGAGAGGCCGACAGGGTCATGGTCGCCCGTCCTGGCACCCGTGTGCCACGGCACCGCTGGCACCGGGCTGCTGGCCAGCACAGGCAGCGGCCACGGCCCTGGGGAGCAGGGCAGCTGACCCCAGAGCTCCTGCTCCGTTCCCTTCTTGCCAGGCGGGGGGGAGAAGAATGTGTTCATAGTGAAAAAAAAGAAAAAAAAAAGGGAATATATTCTGTGATGATTTCAAGAGGAGGAGAGGGAAGCAAAGGCGGCTTTGAGCTCTTGCCCAGGAATAGCCGGAGATCTGCTCGGAGGCTTACATCCCACCGCCGGTAATTTTGGAGCTGAATCATCTGCATTTTTGCTGCTCCTGAGACAGAGTCAGGAATAAGCGTCCCCAGGGTGTCAGATGCACATTTTTGAGTGTTGGCAATGGACCTGATTAAGAAAAACGTCCCAAATGACACCTAAGGCCGACACCCTTGAAGTCTGGACTCTTGTTGCTCATCTCCAGTTCAGACAGCTCTTAGGGATGTGCGTGGCCGTGGTAGTTTTTGCAGTCAGAGGGAGAGATGAGTTAGATGAGCGTGTTCCTCCTCGCTCACCCGTGCGCCAGTGGCTGGGGCGGGCAGCGGCACTGGTGGGCTCTGGTGCAGGGACGTGTCCGTGAGCCGTGCCGAGCTGCGGGTTGGGGTCCCCCCTTTTGCAGGGTCCCCCCTTTTGCAGGGTCTCCTCCTGCTCCGGCTCCCCTGGCAGGCACAGCCGAGCTCGTGCTGCTGGGCACCGCGGGGGAACCGGCTGCTCCTGGGGCCACGTGTGCCTCGAGCCCAGGGGTTGACTTGTCCTCTTGGGTGGAGCAGCACCCTACATCACCCTAAAAGGCAGGCATTTGGTTTCCACACTCCACCCTGCACCTCCTGGCACGAAGCCCCGTGGGATGCAGCAGTATTTGGGGGGATGCGCATCCTCCCCGCCGGTGGGAGGGGAGATGGAGCAGTGGGGTGGTGCAGTCTGGGGGGGCTCAGCTTCAGCCTGTGCGTGGGGTGGCCCTGACGATGCTGGGGCTGTCGGGGGGCCGGGGAGGGCTCGGCTGGGTGCCAACCCGGGTTCAGCGCTGCGCAGGGAGCAGGTGGAGCGTGTGGCCGGCTGCATCGCCAGCCCCTCTGGCCACTGTCAGCCCTGCTCAGGTGTTTGGTCAGTGTGACCCCAAGCCGACCAGGGGGGTCAGGCAGCGGTCGCCCGAACCGTGGCCTCGCAGGGCTGGTACCCCCATGGCCCCCCACTGCCACCGGCGCGGCGAGGGGCAGGTGAGCCCAGCTGGGGCTTTCCCCGCAGGGGCCGTTCCCCAGCAGCCATCAGAGCCGGTTAACGTAAGCTTGTGCACAAGGCAGCCCGGTGCTCGGAGTGCCGGGGTCCGACCTGCCCGGCGGCACCCATCGATGCCCAGCTGAGCACCTGCCTCGCTGGGCGGTGATGCCGGGCACCACAGCCGCTGCGTGCGTGCTCTGGGGACGGCGCAGCCCTGATCCATTGCTGGCGTGAGAGGTGAAGCAGGAGGAGAGGGGGGATCGCCGTGCTGCTCCTCGGGGGGCTGATCTGGCTCAGGGCTGGCCGGCGCCGCACTAAGCAGAGTCCTGGCTGCTCCCCAACAGGCACGGGGGAAGAGATTCCTTCCAGGAGAGAAATGCCTTTTGTCACCCAGCCCGGTGTCAGGCAGGGCCTCCTCTGTCGCAGTCTGTTACCGCTCCTGACCCGCTGAGAGGGATCATGTGCGGCTGTGGGGCCGGGAGCCTCTGCGCGTGCTGCTCCTGGGTGTGGGGAAGGGAGTGAAAATTAAATCAGGGGGACCCGTGAGAGCGCAAGTTGCTTCTTAAGGGGACCCTGGAGGAAAGCTCCCGGGGCTCTCCTGCCTCGCCAGGGCTCTGCGGTGCACAACCCATCAGCAGGGAAGCAGGACTGGTGTCCCCAAGGTGCCACCGCCGCCACCAGCCCTCCTGGGCAGGCAGAAAGCTCGCTGCTTTGTGACCTGTTTGTAACCCCGGTGCCAGGTCATTTCCCACGTCGCAGGACACGCCAGCTCATCGCTGGGACTGTCACTGGGTTTGCGCCGGGGCGTGGGAACTTCCCAGTGCCGGCGATTTCGGGTGGCTGCGGCGGTGCTGCAGGGACCGAGGCAGCTCTCCCCGACCGACCTGGCACAAGTTTGTGTGCACCACACAAATCTGTATTCTCCTTCTCTCTCCGGTGACGTGAAGACAGCTTTCCTCTCTGGAAAGTCCCTTTCTTCCCTCTCACGCTTATTTACTGTCACTGCAGCGGCACTGGGGGATCTTGGAAGGCCCTTGCTGGGCTGGAGGAGCAGGGAGGAGCCGTGCCCCTCCGCAGCCGGGCTCTCCTGCTGCTCTCCATCCTCCTGCCCTGCCTCTGAGCCGGGCCATCAGCCTGTCCCTTGGTTCAGCCACCCCAGTGCCATCATCCTGCACCGACACCCCTGCTCCCCCTCCATCCTCTCACACCTACTCTCTCCCAGCCCATGAGGTTCATTAACGTACTAATTAGGGTGTCTGTGCCACGTCCTTGGGAAGGCAGCTTGGCTCCTCCGTGCTAATGGAGCTGCTGTCACAACAAACGCCCCGTGGCACATGTGCTGCCCGTGCACCAAGCCTGGATGGCCACTGCAGGGCTTCAGCCAGGCAGGACCAGTGTCCCTGTCCCCCTCCTGCCCACCCCACAGTGTGGGAGCAGATCCCAACAGCATCCTCTGACCCCAGGGTAGTGGAGCAGGGCCAGTGCTGCGTGGTCCCCACTGCAACCCTCCCAGCAGGACAGACACCACACTCCTGCCTACACCCCTTGTCCGTGGGTAGAGCTGAGTCAAGGGGTGGATTTTAATATATTTTATATGATTTAATATATTTTAATAGTAAATTTTCTGCTAAGTGGTACTATGGAAGGTCAGACACGGTTCGTGAAGTCTGGCTGGATTTAGTGAATAGTTTGATCTCCCAAAAGAGAACCGCAATATTTTTAATACTTCTTCCTTTTCTGATCAACCTTCCCCTTCAAAATACAATTTTCCTTGTAAAAATAGACCCGCGCTGGCCAAACAGCCCCCAGATGCGAGACGGCGCTTGCTTTGAGCTCGGGAAAAGAATTGCAGCTGGACGACAAAAACATTTTTTCCTCCTTCTTTGGGATGTTGAGAAACCTGGAGGTTTGGGGCTTTGCTTTAACCCCGTCGTTGCTGTGGGCTCGCCTTTCCCAGCCCCTCTTTGCTGCTGGTGGAAAGCTGGGAAGCGAGGACCCACCTCCGGGCAGGGTTCCTGGTGCCACGCGTGACGCCGTCTGCCTGCACGGTGCTGTCTGTGGCTGGGCAGCACGTCCCTGTGTTGTCACAAAACAGAAGACAGGATAATTAAATTGCCGTTTTTCCCAGAAAAATGTTACTGTGGTGGGCCTGGCCGTGGCCCGTTGCCAGTCGCACATGCCTCGCTGCTGATGGAAGGTGTGAAAAGAGGCTGGAGTGGCGATTAGGGGAGTTGATGTGGGTATTTGCCATCCCTCGAAGGAGAGGCACCAGCGGGCTGTGGGAGCTGGAGGCGGCGGTGGCAGCGATGCCGCGGAGGGGTCTCGGGTGCCCCCGCCGGTAATTCCCATCCTTTAAGCTGCTCGAGGGCTCTGGGTGTGGATAATCAAGATATTCTTGTCGTTAAGCCTCTCAAGTGCTGCAGGTCTTAAAAAGGGCTCCGGCTGTCGAGTCTGTCCAGCACCAGGCTGGAGGGGGCTGGGGCTGTCGGGGCATTATTGGGGCTGTCGTGACATTATTGGGGCTGGCGGCAAGGGGGACTGGCTGATCCATGGCTTCCCCCTGGCAGCATGAAGAGGCTCAGGAAAAGGTGCCCGTGGGTGTGTGGGATGAATGGGTGCAGCTTTGGTGGCTGCTGGCACCCTGCGGCCGGGCTGGCAGGGACACGCTCCCAGCGCTGGGGATCCAGCCCAGCTCGGTGGCCGCACAGCCCCTCGGGAGCAGCGGGGCCCGTCGCCTCGTCCCATTGCTGCCCGGCTCTCCTGCCAGCCCTGGTCCCCTTCTGGGATGGCATGGTGCTCCCTGCCTGGTGCAGGATGGGGCTAATTAATGAGACTTGTAACAAGCTCATGGCAACCTCATGTAAAGGCAGAATGTGTTGATGCTGTTTGTCACCCGTCCTCATCTGCTTTCTTCTCTCCTTTCCTCCTCCTCCAGCCTCTGCCACCCTGGGTCCTCAGATCCATCAGTGTTATTGCTTTGCCTTCAGCTATAACCCTCCTAGTTGACTTCCAAGAGCTGGCTCTCCCCGGCCGTTGTCACCCCTTCCCTCCCCTCCCCTGAAATATTAACGCCACAAATCACAAGCGACAGCCGCTCGGCTGGAGCCCCCGTCGCTCACGCGCCGGCCGGGAGGTGTTGGAGGAGGGATGGGACTTTGTGCTTCTCCTCACGGGCTGTGGTTTGAACCCAGGTCAGAGGGGAGAGGGTGAACCCCCTGTTTAAAGATGGAGAAGCGGAGGGGCTGAGCATCAAGGCTGGGGCTTACAGTGCCCAGCCTGCCCGGGATGTGGGCTCCTCCCCGTCCCTCCTTGTGTCCCTGGACCTGTGGTTTTCCTCTCCCCCATCCAGCCAGGTCCTGCTTGGCCACAGCCTCTCCTCTGCAAACCCCGTGGCTGCCACGTGAGCCTCACATTGCGGAGCCGGGCTGAGAAGGAGCCGTGTCCCCCAGGAACATGTGTGCACCCCGACCTTCTGCCGCCTGCCGCACTGATGGACAGTGGGGAACTGGGGCGGTGGATTTGAGTTACTCCTCTCGTGTTGGGTGGGTGCCGGGGTCGCTCACGTGAGGATGAGCCAGAACAGCAGATGTGAAGGAGATTACGGGCTCCTGCACGCACGCAGCCGGGCGGGCAGGGGCATCACCCCCTCCGTGCAGGCTGCAGACAGAACAGGAGGAATGGCAGAGGAGAGAGGAGGAGGGGAAGGGCAGTGCTGTAACATGGGTCAGTCTTCAGCAGTTGTTCAGCCCTGGTAGGGTCCCTCCGTGCCTCAGTTTCCTGCAGCAGTGAAATGGGAATGGGAAGGCTGTGGCTGGCTGGAAGGGTCGCTGCCTGTGCTGGGTGCATCCCCACGCACTGAACCGTCCCGAATCGCACCCCGCTGTGGCAAACAGCATCCCTGTTCCTCCTGTTGCACCGGGAGCTGGCCGGAGCCCCACGCTTGCCCTGCAGGGAGGTGGGAGAGCAGGAGCCGACCGACCTCTTTGGCTTTCGTGGTGGAAATGACAGCAGGGAAAGGGAGAGGTGGGAGCTGGAGGTACCAGCAGCGCTGTTCAGGGTACAAACAGATGTGGGTTTGCTTTTCTCTCGTGTTCCCCCAATGATGCATTTCCAAGGTTTATTTGTGCGTGGAGAGAGCTCTGCTCAAGCCAGCCCCAGGACAGGCGTTGGGAAGGGGCGCCCGGGCGCAGGCAGGGCTGGGGGAGCGGGCAGGCGGCGGCTCGGCTGCCGGGGACGACCTTCCCTCTCCGCTGACCTTCATGCCCATCAGCATCAGCTTTGCTGCCTCTCCACATCTCGGGATGCCGGTGGTGGCAGCGGCTGGGTGCGAGGCTGGGCTGGTGTTCCCGGGGGGGCTGCTGGGGCGCGGGGGGCTCGGCAGCGTGCGGGGTTTTACGGGCAGAGCTGGAGGGAGGTGCGGTGGGTGCGCTCGGCTGTGTAATTCAAGGGCTTGGGCTCGCTAACAGAGGTTAAAAGGGGAGCGGTGTGATCTGTTGGGAAAATCATTAATGGTAACCTCTGCCAGTGGCGCCGCTCGTTATAGCCTCCCCCTCGCCCACCCACCCGCTTCCCCAAGCAGAGGGAGAAAATCACCCGGGGGGAGCACCCGCTGCTGCGGGGGGTGGCTGTGCCAGAGCTGCCCAGCGAGGAGCAGCCGTTCCCCGTGGCCTGTCCCTTAAGGAAAAGCAGATTTAACTGGTGTGGAAAATACATTCGTGCTGGGCATCCCCCGAGCAGCTGGGGAGGTCTCGGTGGTGGGTGCTGCTCGCCCCGGGGAGGGTGCTGCGGTGCCCTGCGGTGCCGGGGAGCAGGGCGCTGGGTCTGGGCACGGGGCAGGTTGTAGGTGTGATGTGGATGTTCCTGGATGGGAAGGGCAGGGCTGGCCGGAGCTGGTCCCTGTTCCCAGGCTGCTTCCCGGGGTCTCCCTGCCGGCTCAGCTCCAGCTCTCCAAAGGGCTCCTGGGAGATGTTTTGGTGTTACCGACTGCGGTGAAAGCTGCAGCCCCTGCGTGGTCACCAAGGGGCCGTTTTGGGAGACAACACGGGGATTTGCCTTCTTTAGCCTATTCCGTCTTGACATTCTGCCACGATGGAGGATGGTCTGGGCATTGCTGGGGACAGCGCTGCAGAAATGCCCATCCTCTCCGAGCACGCAGGAGACCCCTCAGCCGTCACCCAGGCATCACCAGAGGTTTTTTGGACCAGCTGCTCATCTGGAAGGACCCCAAAGGATCCCTTGAGCCGAAGCATGCCCCAGCCTCTTCATGGTCCCTTGAGCTATCCCATTCCCACAGGAATATCAGCAATGCCATAAGGAAATGGTGGCAAAACAGCAACGCCAAGGTCTCCGCAGTGCTGCACCCAAGGCGTGTGGCATGTTCATGCCTTCCCACACACCACCTGGAGCAACATCCCCTTTTTTTGGAAGCATTTAATACGAAGCCGCCGGACTGATGGATGCCTGAGCTCCCCATCAGCTGGATTACAAACGGGAAGAGCCGTCAGCCCGTTTGGGGTACCCTGATTTCCACAGGGTGCCGGTATGGAGGTGATGCTCCAAGAAACCCTCCCGATACCCTGTTATTGTTCTTCTCTTGGGCTTGCTCCAAAGCCCGTCAGCAGCCCTGGAAGCCGTTCTCAGATGGCTCTGTCTGCAAAAAGAAAGTGTTGAAATACCACAGGAAATGCTGTTTTTCTGAGATATCTGCCTTGGCCAGAAATGGGGAAAAAAACCCTGATTTTGGATGAAAGGCTGTTTTTTTCATCCTGGGCTTCATCTCTCTGAAGTTCGTTCACCCAGGAACCGGCCAGAGTTTGGGCACTAAATGGGTGCAAGTGGCCCCGAGGGAGCGGCTCGGCGTGGCCACGGGTGCCACCGTCCCTGCACTCCAGCACCGGCACCCTCCTGGGGCGCGGGAGGAAAACGGGCTGAGTTTTGCTCTGCCAGCTGAGACCTGGGCTTGGGTGCCTGCGGCCACCTCGGCGGGTCCCTGGGAGGCACGAAGAGGCAGGTTTTGGCTGTCGGGGACTTCGGGTCCTTTTTGCTCACAGCAAACATCCGTTTTATCCCGCTGCAAGTCCATTATCGCCAGCTTAACTGGGCTCCCGTCGGGGCCGGCTGTGCAAACACCCGGGCAGCGGGGGAAGCAGCTCTGTGCTGCGGATCCCAGTGGGGTGGCTCGGCGTGCTGGGGGTTGTTATTAGACATTGGAATGGGCTGCCCAGGGAGGTGGTGGAGTCACCATCTCTGGAGGGGTTTAAGAAAAGACTGGACATGGCACTTAGTGCCATGGTCTAGTTGCCATGGTGGTGTCAGGGCAACGGTTGGACTCGATGATCCCAGAGGGCTCTTCCAACCTGATTGATTCTGTGATTCTGTGATTCTGTACCTGCAGCTCCTCGCTGAGCAGCCCAGGGGCTGAGAGAGAGGCGTGTGAGGGGCTGCCTCCTATAGCACCCTACACAGGGTGGTTCCTATAGCACCCTGGCACCGGGGTGCCTCCTATAAAGCACCCTAGCCAGGGAAGTGCAGAGGGCTGGGAGCACATGGGTGCCCATCTATGCCTGGTGTCGGGCAGGGACTTCTCCCTCCTCCTTTTGGCCTCTCCTCCTCTGTTACCAGCCAGCTTCAGCGCTGCTCAGGGAGGAGGAGGAGGTCTCGAGGCGAGGTGGGCAACGCAGGCAGGGACCAGCGGCAGTGACCACCCTGCCCACCGGCCCTGCGCGGGGTACCTGGCGAGGGGGCCTGCAACAAGGAGGGAAAAATAATAATCTGCAAGCCAAGAAACTCAGAGCTGCTGGGAGTGTATTTATCACGGTGAAGAAAAAGGCTCTGTTCCCTGCCTCTCCGCAGCGGCTGTTTATCACACACACAAGGGTATGGAGAAAATGTTCCGTTTGTTGGGTACAGCCGTCAACCCACACAGCGTATAAATTAAGGGCTTTTACATGCAGAGTTCCCGAAATAAAACACACACACACACAAAAGAGAGAGGAGTTTTGTATGGGCCCCGGCACGCTGCCTCTCCCTGGCTGTCCCCGCGCCCCGGCCCCGGCCGCCGCTGGCTCCCGTTCAGGAATTCCACATTATCTCCGACCGTTTCCAGCTTCCTCAGCAGGGAACAGCTCTGCTTCTGTCTTCCTGCAGCCACATCTGGAAAGTGTTACGCCAGGGTGTCAGCCGGCAGAGCCGGGCGGTTGGCATGCGTTCCCCCCGGCACGCTCGCTCCTGCCTGCCTGCCGCTGCGCTCGGGCTTCGAGCTGCCTTCCCCGGAGGGCTGCAGGGCTGAGTTTTATCTAATTCTCCTTTTCAGGGAGGTTTGGGCGAGCTTTTGTAGCTACCATGGGGATGGTGGGCAGAGGTGGCTCCGGGGACCCCCGTGGGTTGATGTCCGTGGGCAGGGATGCTCTGCTGTGGTCCTCGGCTCTGCTGCCTGCTGGGAGGCAGCGGGGAGAGATGCGATGTCAGTCCTGCTCTCTGTGTGCTTTACGGGGACTCCCCGCCAGCTTAGGGGAGTTTTCAGCTCCTGACCCTGTTTCTGGGCTGGCAAAACCTGCATCCCTGGGCTGCAACGCGGTGGGGATGCGGTGCTGCGTCTGCTAAATGCTGGGGGTTAAAGGGAGCTCGGGGGGCTGAAACCCGTGTGAGTCCCTGGTGCTGCTGGGGGTGTTGGGAGAGGTGCTGCCTGCGCCGAGAGCCTTGGCTGTGCTTGCTTGTAGTGGCTGTGGGTTTATCTCACTGGGGTTTCTTCATACATAAGGGGGTACCTGGGGTGTAAAGGCGTTTGGCTGTCAGCATCCCACTCCCTTTGGGGAGCTCCCCGCTGCACATTGGGGGTACACAGAGGTGCTCAGCCGGGTTATTGCAGCAGAGGAGATGAAGAGCTCCCTGCAGCATCCCGGTATTTTTGGGTTCCCTCCTTGGTGCAGCGGGTCCCTTGTGGTACCCTGGTCCCTTGGTGCAGGTGTGACGGTGACACTGCGCAGATGGAAGGAGCTTTGCAGAAAGCGAGTGGTTCAGGGGCTGATGTGCCCTTGGGAGTAAAGGACGTGGGGAAAGCTGGGGTCTTGCTTTTAGAACAGGGATAATGACAGTGACCTGGAAGCGCGCTGGTGTGCCTTAATGATCGGCGCGTGCGACACACACGAGGGGCTTTAGGGGAGGGATGGTGGAAGTGGTTAAATGTGCCCGAACTTCTCATCAGCGGGAACCAGAGAGGGTTCCCTGCAGCTGACTTTTGGCTTTTTTTTCTATTTTTTCGCTCTTGCTTTTAAACTGGCAGGCCTGCCCTGATGGGGTTTTAAAATTAAAGAAAAAAAAAAAAAGAAAAGAAAAAGAAAACAGGCCTTGGTTTTATAGACCCTACAGATGCATCCGGCACCAAACTGATCCCAGATGCAGCTCCACTGTCAATAGTGTTACACGAGGGATCAATCCCCTTCATTGTTTTATGTGGCCTCTACAGCATCATCAGCTAATTAAAGCTAATGGGTCCCAGAGCAGCACTGACAGCATCTGATCCTATCAGCCCGAGCAGCCGTTTCAGCTTGACGGGGCCACTCCGGAGCCGGATCCTGCACTCCAGACCCTGGCAAAAGCCTGTATTGACTTGGGGGATCAGGCTACAGATCAATGGGAGCTGTTGTTAAACAAACATCGAGGGATTAATGACAGCTCCGCAGGGGGAGGAGGTTGATGGCTGCTAATTCGAAAGGGGTGGGAGGGAGGAAGGGGACGGCGGTGACAGCGGTGACAAGGGATGGAGGGGGAGAGGCCAGGCTGGTAAAACACTCCCCGTGTCTGCGGCAGCATCTGAGCATTTCCCAGTCTCGGATTTATCATCACCCTGGGTGGGAGGCTGTGCTGGAGAGGAGCCCGGCAGCTCCCCAAGGGCATTCGAGGTGCTTAAAGCCCTTTGCTGTGTGCCTCAAGGGAGGTGAGGTGGCCTTGGGCTGTCCCCAGAGGGGACAGGGACCCCAGTGCCCTTTCTGCATGTGGACCTTGGCATGATCATCTCCCCCGTTGTGGCAGAACACCGAATCTCCAGTTTGTGCTTTCCCTTTCCTTGTGGTTCCCGTTGTCCTGGCTCGGGGGTACCAGGGATGTGGGTTGGGAAGGTTTCCACTCCTGCGGTCGAGCTGCCCTGCGCTGCAGCTGGTCTGTTTTGGGCTCTCTTCTTGTCTTCCTTCTTTTTTCCCCCATTTCTATGTTGCCAGGGAAGGTGAGACGTGATGGGGAGGGCGGCTGGCGAACCTATCACTTGGTCCCGTACCACAGTGGAGCAGGCAGGACGAGGAAACTCTCTTTCCAAGAGATTTGGCACAAAGGAGATGATGTTGCCCAGAAGATCTTTATTCCTCACCGGCAGTAGCTGGGCTGGGGAGGGTCTGTCCTTTGGGACTGGCCCTTGGCTTCGCACTTTGCATTCCCCTCGATCTGTCCAAGGCTTTACAGTGAGAAAAAGCCCAAGGAAAGCTTCCTTGCACTGCTGCTTTTTCATCCCTCACCCCCTGCATCCTCTCGCTTTGAGATCTCTTAGCCAGCGTGTTCCCGCTGAGGTTAGTGGGAAGATTTGAGGAGTTCTTTGGACTCCAGGCTCAAAGGAGGTGGCAGAATCGCTCCCGGAGCTGGTACCATCTGGGCGCTCAGCAGAGCTCTGGTGTCAGCGCAGCTGAAAGCACAGGAGGTGGAAAGCCCCAGACACGCGCAATTTGGTTAATAAATATTTATTTGGAGGTGACAAATACTCTTCTGGATAAAGCCGAGTTAGCAGAAGCAGGATTGCGAGGGAGTGACGGGGTGTGCTTTTTCTGAGGGTTTACCATGGGGATGTTGAAACGAGCAGCTGATGAAGCGAAGGATGTCGAAATCCCGATGACACAGGCTGCGTGACATCCGGGGACGCCGGCAAACGTCCCCCCTTGGCGAGTGAGTGCCTGGCACAAGGCACCCCCCAGACTGCGGTGATCTGGTGGGGGCCGGGGGTCGGCCCCCTCTCACGGGTAAGGTGCGATGGGAGCAGTTAGGAGCCGGGGAGGATGCAGCAAGCCCATGGTCGGGGTCTGCTCTGGGTGATAAAAAGGCTAAAGTTTAATTTTTTTAAAAAGGAGAAGCGAAGGGAGGGGAGTGGGATAGGAGGGTGATGGGTGCTGTCACCTCGCCGTGTCTCCAGTGGACGATTTCATGGTGCTTGGAGCGGGGACAGGGTGGGTGCCCCAGGCACTACCCCGTCACCCCCTGCAAAGCTGGCCCGCTCCTCCTGGGGAGAGGGGAAAAGCTGCCTTGGTTTCTCCCCTGGTCCCTCTGTGTGTGATTCGGGGAGGGAAACTTTCTGTGTTGGCGCTTTGGGGACTTTGTGGGACTTTGTGTATTTAAGACCGACATCCAGTGCGGTTTGTCTGGGCATTGGGGCTGCTGCGTGCTGTGGGCAGGGGAGACCAGCCCATCTCCTGGGGGTCCCCTAAACCATCCCTGCTCCACGGCGGGCTTGGCTCACCCTCAGCCAGCCCCGGTGCTCGGCTCTTCCACCGCTTTCTCCTTCCTCTGAGCAAGCCGACATCTAACTGCACGATACCCATCACCGCGATTAAAGCCCACCAGAGATGAGGCACGGTGTGCGTTGCTGTGCGAAGCGCTGTGTTTACCCCGGGAGTGGGCTGGGGGCTCGTGGCCGTGACATCTATCCCTGTCCTGAAGCTGCTGCTTCAGGTGCTCATGGTACCTCCAGCTGCAGAGGGCGAGGGGACGAGCCGGGCAGCTCTGTGACTCAGTGTCTTCTGGCTTCGGAGGAAGCAGCTGCTGGAGATGCTGATGTGCGTGGGCAGCAGCTGGTCTGTGGCACGTTGGGATGCTGGGGCCAACGTGCTGCTCTTGAGCAGCTCTAGCTTGGGGCGGACACAAGCACCAAGAGCTTTTGGTCTTAGTTTTGCTCGTGCAGGGAGGTTTTTTGCAGGGACCTTCCCTGGGGCTGGTAGCCCTCGCTTAACGGGCAGCTGGTCTGCAGGCAGCAGCCTTTTTGAGCCATCCAGGGTGCTCCTGGCTCTGTGAGTCCTTGTGTCCCGTGCTGCCGTGGAGGGAGGAACCGCCGCTGTCCCCACTGCCGCTCGCCCACCTTCGCTGCAGCTGCACGTGGAGATGGGTTCAACAAAATCAAACCTCAGGGAACGCTCGGTCCTGGTGTCAGAGGAGGCTTTGCCCTCCCAGGAGCAGCGTAGCTCAGCCGGGGAGCCAAGCCACTGGGCTGTATGAGGGTGAGCACAGAGGGGCTGTCGAGCTGCCCCGCTGTCCCCTCTCCTCCCGTGGGGACAGGGGGTGGCGGTGGCAGAGCCGGCGGAGGAGGAGAGAGCCCACAACCTGGGAGATTAATAATAGAAACGCTGGCGTCCGTTTTAGATTAGCGAGAGCAAGCTCCGTACCCATCTCGCCCAGCATGTAACTTTAATGCCGAGGTAATGAGCAATGATATTTATTTGTAAAAGATCTGGAGATATCGCTGCCCGGGGAGCTGTCAGAGCCCTCTCTGTCCCCGCAGCCGCTGCTCCCAGCTGTAACCCAAGCGCTCTCCTCCCACCAGCTCACTTTCCAGCTCCGTTAACCCAGCAGGGCACGTGGTCCCTCTCGGAGCCCTGGCCAAGATCTGCTGAAGCTGCTCGTGATTTGGGCCGTCACGGCGAGGAGATGCCTGTCTTGCAGGATAGGCTAGAAACATCCCTTGGCACCCCAGGATGGGGTTTAAATCCCTCTCTGAGCCTTCCCTGCTGCTGTCCCCGCTCCCAGCCGTCCAGAGCATTGGGGTGTGCCCGGGGAGGGCTGGCAGAAAGGATGTGGGGAGCGGGGAGGAGGTGGCCCGGCATCAGCCGAGCTGGCGAGGCTCCCTCAGCCGAGCCACTGTGCCGGCTGAGATTTTGGGGCTGTTTCAGGGAGTTTGGGGGCAGACAGCTTTTCCTGGTGGCAGGGTTTGCCTCCTCCCGCCTGGGTCCGGGATGGACGTTTGGGGCAGTGGTGGCCCCTGCTCTGGGGAAGGAGTTGGGTCTGGTGGGTGTCTGGGCTCGTTCAGCCCCCTGGTTTGGGGTCAGGGCTGCTCCTGCTCCCCTTGCCCTGCGTGGGCTGGTCCGAGAAGGATGAAGGATGCCCACGGCGCCGTGCCCAGCCTTGCGTTGTGTAAGCGGACAGGAGGCAGGCGTAGGCTGTGTCTGGCAGGTGGGTGTCCCTTCCTTATTAAGCCATCCCCTGGGTAATTACTGGGTTAAGGCCTGATGAGATAATGCTTCCTTAATTTTGTGCTGTTGGGGGATTAGGAGCAGTGGGATTTCTCAAAGGCTTTATCTCTGCTAAGGTCCTTGGGCTGCGAGGCACGTTTGCAGGCGGGTAGGAGGACCTGGGCTCTGCCAGCCCCCCGGCACCGCTCGCCTTCCTGCGGGGTACGTGCCGGCGGCCGGGGCGGGTGGGTGTGGGTGCAGCGGCTCCGGGCGAGGGGGAGCCCGGCACGGGGGGCTGCTTGCCGGGGCTCTGCTGTGGGGTATCTCCTTGTGATGCCTTTGCAGCCCCATCCATCATGGTGCTGCCGGGCGGGCTGCGGCAGCCGGAGGGAGGAGGTGACACTTACAAATAACCAGGGAGGTGGGTGGTGCGCGCAGGGGCAGGGAGCGGAGGGCGTCCCGGGGGGGCTTCGTCTGTGATTTATGGCTGGGATGGTGCAGAGCTGTCAGTGCGGCCCTTGGAAGCTGTTTACCAACAGTGTCATCTCCTGGCTGTTACGCCAGCGTGGGGTTTGTGAGGGAAAACGCCGTGCATTGCTCCTGCGACACGACCAGCTCCGCCCGTGCCCTCCCCAGGAGCCCACCCAGGGACAGTCTGATGGGACCAGCGTTCAGCCCTCTGTGAGAGTCCCAGGGATGCTCTTATGAAGGAGTTTGGGTGGCTGGAAGCAGCAATAGAGTAAAATATTCTTAATGAAACAGGGCTGGCTCAGCGGGGGTCCCCTCCTCCCTGCCACCCCGGCGCAGGCAGCCCTCGAGCCGGAGGGCCGGAGCTGGCACCGGCGCGGGGAAGCGGGCAGGCTGGACGCGGGCCAGGCCGCGCACTTGATCCAAACACAGCTGGAGCTGATCTGATGAAGTGAGAGGTTAAGAAGAGAGCATCTGTTATCTAAAGGGGACACGCAGTGGGGAACTGTAAGCTCTTTATTCCCCCCACCCCACCCCCTCTGTTCAGTGCATCATCCCTGACTTTATTTCTTTGATTTATGAAGGAAGCCTGCGCTTCCGGGGCTGTAATTAAGTGCCACTGTGTGAGCTTTTGATAGCGAGCGAATGATATAATGGCTTGCACGTTCGCCGTCTGCTCAAGTGCTTTAGGATCTAGATAACCTGAGGAGGGATTTCTCGTGCTCACCAGGGAACCGCCGCGGTGCCGGGGCTGATTCATGGTGGGGTTTGGCCGAGTGCGGTGGTGTCGTCTGGAGGATGCGGGGAGGGATGCGGGAGCCGCTTAGCACGGCACTGGAAGCACGGTTCAGGAGGGTACCCGTGACCCAGGCTGCATTTTGGCTGAGAGAGGAGGTCACATCTTTCAAAAGACCATCACAGCATCTTGATGGGCTGCGGGAGACTAAATTGGGTGTTGAGACCATCACAGCATCTCCCGCTGCCTCCGGCAGCTGCTGGCAGGGGCCAGCGCTCGCAGCCCCGCTCAGCTGTGGTGTCCCAGGCCACTGGGACGTGGCGGTCACTGCTGATGTCTCTGGCTTTCCCCCAAGGCTCAATTCTGCCCTTGGTCCCTGGGACGGCTGCTGAGCCTCCCTCCATGCCCCAGCAGCGCTGCTGCAACACCCTATTCACCTGCGCCTGGTTTTGAGGCAGAAATAAGTATTTTTTTGCTATAAGGACCATTTTTGATAGATAAACAGGATGATTTTAGTGGCTTGGCCAACGGCCACAGAAGGGGCCGGAGCAGCATCTCAGCTGTGTGCACACGCATGTTTGCTGCTGGCCGGCACCAGCTCAGCAGCAGCCGGTGCTGCGGTCCCAGGCTCGCTGCCTGCGGCTGCGGGGACGGCAGGAGGAGGAAGGGGTAAAAAAACCCCCCTTATATGTAAATAAACTTAAAAATAAAAAGTGACAGAGATTATTTGCTGCTTAATGAACTAAAATGCCCAACCTCCCGCTGAGCGGCAACGTTGTTTATGAACTACAGAGAGGGCTTTATTTTAATGGGCAGTAAATCCCATTCATCCCCAGCCCTGGCAGGCGGGAGCGGGCGGGATGAATCGGCTGGTGCTGAACGCAGCCTCCTCGCTCCCTCCAGCCACCTTCTCCAATTGGTTTTTTTTACCCCCCCTGCCCATATTTGCTGTTTTTCTCCCTTCCTCCTCTCCTTCCTCATCCCCTCCACCGTGCCGATAACGGGGTTATCTGGCCAGGAAGAAAGGAGGAGTCTGTCCCTGTGCCTCGGCGTCTCGCATCCTCTCGGGTTTGTTTCTTCACTTGAAAAATGCCCCCCCCAGTTCTGTCTCTGGGTGGCAGCTGGAGAGTGGCCTGAGATAATCACAGCCTTATTTTTTATTTACTCCTCTGAAATAAAGCCTCCTGTAGCCTGCAGGCAGATTTTGTCTGGTTACCCCCATCCTGCTCCTGTGCTCCTCGCTCTGCAAACAGGGGTGAGGGTGATGGTAATGGGAGCGGGACCCCGGTGCTACAGGCAGATCCCCCTGAGCATCCCTCTCGCAGGGGACGTGGTGGCTCTGATGCAGGGACAGTCCCTCTGAGCGAGATGCTAGGGAGAGGTTTTGCTGCGGTGACAAGTTGTTCTGAGCTAAAAACAGGTTTGGGAGCTGGTCAGGTCTTGCGTGACACATGGCTGTTAGCGGGCGAGTGCGTGGCTGAGGTTTGAGCTGGGGGTTCTCCAGCTGCTGGGAAGCGTTGGGAGCTGGTACCCACCGCGGGAGAGGGACCACAGTCGGGTCCGGTGAGAACTTTGGATGTGTCTGACTCCCCTGGGACAAATCAGGCACCTTGAAAACTTCTGACCATAACTCATAGTGTGATGTACTCCTAAGGCGAGGAGGAAAATAGTAAGTTATCTATCCCTGTTTGAGTTTAATACCCATAATCTGCCATTAATCAAACTGGGACTATAAGATCCTTACTTAGGCCTAATCAGTGCATAATGGATTATCTACAGGAACTAATAAAAGGTAATTATCTATGCTTTGCAAGTTCCAATTACTGTATTTATATGATCAATTAATTCTTGTAACAGTTTCGCAGGTGAGATTTGTGTGACAACATTGCGCCGGCTCCAGGCAGAGGCTCGGTGCCTGCCTGGGGATGCGGGGGGCAGTGGGGACGTGGGGGGCAGTGGGGATGCCACCCTGCCGGCACAGCTGCCCCAGTGCACCCCGGGCTGCCCGGGAAAAGCCACCTTGGGCAGCAAGGGGCTGGCGTGCGCAGCGTGTCCCCAGCACAAGCGCTTCTGCCCTGTGCTGTTCCCTCTCCGAAGCAGGGGATGAGCGTGGGTTCGGCAGCCGCTCGGCGCCGTCCCTCGCTGCGTGTCCCAGGGGACGTTGCCCCTGTTTCAGCATCACCCCTGCTCCCTTCCCATGCCCCAGCACGGCCAGCAAAGCCCCGTGCAGAGGCAGCTGGCTCCAGTCATCTCCTTCTCCCGCCTGTCCTCGCGTCCCTCGCGCTGGCTTGCAGAGTCATGCGAGGGTCTGGAAGGAGGAGGAAATATTCCAGCAATGTCTGTGCAGTTTTAGGGATGGCTTAAAATTACAATAAATTTGAGACACTTTACATGTCCACTTGGGGCCCAGCATTGTTGTGGTAATTTGAAGCAGATTGAGTCAACGCTTGTGGCAAATGGCAGATCTAAGGGCTCTAGCGGGAACCCCTGGGGATGGAGGAGGAGAGGTGGTGGGAGTGAAGGAAAACACCATTTCTGTGATGCTGGTTGGAGATACGGAGCCAAACCCTCCCAGGCTGACCCTGGGCATCTCTTTGCAATGGTCCAGCCCTGACTCACAACTCAGCCTGTGGTTCTTCCTTCTCTTTTGGGGAGTTTTCTTAGTCTTCTGGAGCTCAGTAATCCAGTGTCACCTTCTGGTGTCCCCAAAACTGCGCCGTGTCAGAGCATGTTTTGGGTGAAGCTGCTCACTTGGACCTGGAGTCCTAGAGCCGGGTCCTGCCCCTGACGTGGCCTTACTAGGACATGGGCATGTGTCACCTCTTCCCTACCCGCAGGGTTTGGGTGATGAGCCAACCTCTCCTTACAAGGGCAGATCCACAGCCCTTGGGAGCCCAGGCCTGGGGGTGTTATGGAAAGTATTTGATGGCTTAAATTAAGTTCTTTCAAGCTCTTCCTTGGTGCGGTGAGGTTGGACAGAGGTTTGGTAACGGGCTTTCGAACGCCTCTGAGTCAGGAGCATCATGCTCCCACACAGACCAGAGACCCAGAAAGCACCACTTGGAATATTTTGGTTTGATTTCAGCCTTTGCAGAGAGTTTCATGGCACTGCAAAGGAGCAGAAACAAGAATTTGTTTCAATACAAAACTTGTTTTTTTTTTAAAAAAGACCTGTCAACATGGCATCTTTTGAGAATTTCCATTGTTTTTCCCCCCCTTCCCCTCAAACATGAAACTAATTCGTCTGTTTAAGTCCTTTTTCTGGGAACAGTCTTGGTTTCATTGACATTTTTGGTTAACAAGGGAAAAAGCAAATCCACCAAAAAAAATAGAAACAACAACCCCCGCAAGCCCTTCTGCTTAAAAAAGAAACTCCCCTCCCAGCCCTCCCAGTGACCATGGTACAACCCCTGCTTTGTTCCCAGCGTGGTTGATGTTGTTCCCAGCTTGCTCCGAGCTGCTCCGCCAGCCCGGGAGTGTCCTGGACGGGGATGAAGGGAAGGGGCTCCATCACCTGCAGGGAAAAACGGGGCACGCAGGCAACTGACATAGCAGACCTGAGGGCACGCAGTGGTGCTAAGGACGGGAACCAGCTCAGAGCACAGCCCAGGTGCCCCAGCGCAGCCCCCTCCTCTCCCCATCGCTGCGTGCCAGCCCCCTGGCAGGACCGTCCTCAGCCCCGGGCTGTCCTCCTGCGCTGGTCCCCAGCAGCGTGCGCTTCCCCCTGCCCCTTCCTTGGCTCCTGGCCTCATCCACCACTGCCTTTGGTTTGGTTTCCCAAGTCTTGGCCACCACGTCCAGCCCCGGCAGGGTGCCGCGGGGAGGAAGGGCTCTGCGTGCTGCTGAGAGATGCTGCCGCACGCAGCCCTGACCACAGCACCCAGCCCCTTCCAGAGCTGCTTTTTTCTTCTTCTTTTCTTTCTTTTGTTAGTTAGTTTCTCTTCTTTATGTTTTTTCTTTTCCCGAGCAAGCCACCACAGGCTCCTTCAAACATTCCCCCGAAGATTATTCTCCCACTTGTCTGCAGCGTGTTTGCAGTGCTGAAACTCCCGTTGTCCCATCCCAACCTTCTGCGCCTGCTGTCTTTTCTTGGCTCAGCTTCTGGATCGTAGGGACCCAGTCTGGGCACGCCAGTTACCATTCAATACCTTTTCATACCTTTGATTCCGCCTCTCCCCTGGCAGCTGGATCCCGGGGGCTGTGCAGACGTGACTCACAGCCCCGCGGATGTGCCGGTGCGGTGCTCGGCTGCGAGGTTTGCCGGATAGCAGTAGGTTTTGGAGCTCGATACCCACCCTCTGACATTAGGTTAGACATTAGGAAGCATTTCTTCTCAGCAAGGGTCATTAGCCATTGGAAGGGGCTGCCCAGGGAGGTGGTGGAGTCACCATCTCTGGAGGTGTTTAAGAAAAGACTGGACATGGCACTTAGTTGACATGGTGTCAGGGCAATGGTTGGACTCAATGATCCCAGAGGGCTCTTCCAACCTGATTGATTGATTGATTGATTGACTGCTTCCAGCTGATTTACACCTTTCTGGGACAACTCGTCTTGTGCTGAGCTCCATAATTAGCTTGATGGTGAGGTAGCAGGGTCAGGCGGGTGATGCTGGCCAGGGGGCTCAGGTTCCTGATGTGGGTGCTGGGCTCACCCGTGGGTTCCTGGGTGCAGGAGGGCAGGGACACCGTGCCCCAGCCTGGGTCTCTGACCACGGCACCTATGGAGCTATAGATAGGCCCTCCAGATTCAGTGCTGGGTAGATGGTCGCAGCGAGTAGAGTTGGGTGCGTTTGTGTTGTCAGACAGTGTTAATTAATCTAATATTTCATAGGTCTTGTTTGATAAGAAACCCAGTCAGCCCTGTTTGACAGGATTTGCAAAGCGTGGTCTTGTGGGGCCGATGGCAAGCTGCTGGCTGCAGCGGGCGTAGAATAAGCCCAATACAGAGCACAGTTAAAAATGCCACCCTTGGTGACGTAGAATCGCTGCTAAATAGCTGCTTGGCAGCGGGAAAAGACCAATAACTGTTTGTCCGGATTACGAAGCGTGCGGTTTGGCAAAGCCTGGCTTAGCGAGGGTCGAGCGCGGACAGACACATGTTACGGACCGTCTTTGCATTTGTTTGCTCGCTTTGTTTTAATTTGAAACTGAAGCCTCTTCCCTGCGGTTAGATCCTCCCAGCTAAGCAAGTTTTAGCAGAGAGAAGTTGCTCAAGGAAGGGAAAGGATGCTGGACGCAGCGTAAAGTGAGAGCAACCGCTGTTACCGCAGACGCTTCCCGACCTCTGTGAACAAAACCATCGGTGCTCCCTGCTCGCTCCTCTCCCTTCAGCCCCTTTTCCAGTGCAGTTTTTTAAGCCAACGTTGCAGGTTTTATTACTGCTGCTTATTATCTAACTAGTGCCAGAGGTGTACACAGCGCTTTACTAACACGGGGGAAGAAAAAGTCCTGACTCAGAGGAGTTTTTATTATAATTTAGGTGATTCTAGTAGAAGTAACTAAGGCTGAGAGGCTAAAGGACCGGCTTTGAGTGAGGTCCTCGTGTGATCTTTCATCTGGGACTAGGGATGCTGACCTTAGCGAGGTGGGTGACAGGAGCATTGGCTCTGCCACACCAGGTTAAGCCATCGCTCCCTCAGAGACAGCTCTTGTGACAACGGCGAGATCGCAGGGCTTCAAAAAGGAAAGGGAAATCCAATCAAGGACTCGTGCCACCCGGTAATGCACTGACCCAATTGTGCACTGCTGTGTAAGGGGAGAGAAATGCCTTCCTGACCCTTGTACTCGTCAGCCCATGCCCTCAAGCATGAGATTTGATTTTCTTTATCTGGCTTTCCATAATTGCAGATGTCACGTTTGGTACTCCCCGTATCCCACCCCTCGGAAACAGCATCTGCTGCATTTAACTCAGTGGACCTTCTCCTCTGGGGGTTCAATCCTGACTCTTTTCTGGGAAGTGCCTGGAAGGAGGGAAGGAGACCTGGTCCCATCAACCTCCCCAGCAGTTGGGGGGTTTCCCCTGGTACGTGGTGGTTGCTGGTAGCTCAGCTGGGGACGTCAAGTGTCCCCCCACATCGTGGCACATTCTCCCTATTGCCATTGAGAGGCTTTATTCCAACCTGCCTAAAATATTTGGAGTTTAATTTATATGTAGGAACAGGAGGGAGCTGCAAAGCCCAGCGCAGCCCCGATCGACCCGCGCTGAGCTGCTGCTCGGTCCTGCCTGCTCCCCTGCCCAGAGCCCGTCCTGAAGGAGTTAAAGGCTCTCAGCCCTTCCAGCCTGGGGAAGTGGGATTAGTCACGGCCGTCAGCA
Source organism: Nyctibius grandis (assembly GCF_013368605.1). Lineage (NCBI taxonomy): Eukaryota > Metazoa > Chordata > Aves > Nyctibiiformes > Nyctibiidae > Nyctibius > Nyctibius grandis. Next base: position 3,677,763 of record NC_090673.1, on the reverse strand, counting down.
GAAGTGCTGGCCAGGTTATAAAAATGACAAATGAGCACAAATCAATAATGAAGTTAGTGTTTTCTGGGAATGCCAGGCACGGACGGAAAAGTACCTCAACACGGGTGGTGGGCGCCGGGATGTGTAGGATGAGCTGCCCCACGCACGCAGCCCCCTTTTTTCTTCTCAGAAAGGGTTATTAGACGTTGGAAGGGGCTGCCCAGGGAGGTGGTGGAGTCACCATCTCTGGAGGTGTTTAAGAAAAGCCTGGATATGGCACTTAGTGCCCTGGTCTAGTTGCCATGGTGGTGTCAGGGCAATGGTTGGGCTCGATGATCCCAGAGGGCTCTTCCAACCTGATTGATTCTGTGATTCTGTGATTCTGAGGTGGCACCGTCCCTTTCTCCTCCCCATCACGTCTGACTCTCCCCTGGCACCATCGCTGCTGTGGAAAGCCGGGACGGGATTTTCGGTGCCTTTTGGAGCAGAGCTCGCCCGATGCCGGGGGCTTGGTCGGTGTGAGGCACCGGGGAGGCAGCTCCGGGGTATCAGGGATTGGGGATTGCAAACGGTGTCCCGGGGATGTCGAGTGTCTGATTAATCTTCAGGACACGGGGCAGCATTTCCACAGCACCGAGGCAGCGTTGGAGGCCGTGTTTCCTTTTCCAAAGGGACTTGGGCATGTCTGGAAAGGAAATGGCCTTCTAATTAGATGGCTTGAAAATCTTTACCGTCGCTCGTTACAAATACATTAATCAGCCCCTATTGAAAGAACTGCACTGCAAAAAGGACGTTATTATTATTATTTATTGTTTAGATATGAATGAGTTTAATCCCTTCCTAGCCTGGGCCGCGTTCAGAAAGTGACCCAACATCACAGTGCTGCTTCTTGGCCCCGGTGTCACCTGGTTTCTGTGCAACCATAAACCTACCTGGGATGTCTCGGGGATTTTCAGCAGCGCTTTAAAACGGGCAGCTTTAAAATGTGTAAGGAAGGGGGAAAAAATGGCTCAGGGATGTCAATAGGAGGAGGTGGGAGCGATGGGGCTGAGACCTGGCAGAGGTATGGTGCAGGAGGGGGCAATGGCTTAGGACGAGCAGTGCTGTGTTTGCACAACGTGTCAGGGTTGGTGGCTTTCCCAGGGTATTAACGCATTTCTATAATTAATACAAACTTCCTTCATCGGCCTTCCAAATGTCCTGGATTCCAGCTGACCACCAGGCGCCTGGGCTGGGCATCCCGCTCTCTCCTTCGGGATGCGGTTTCTCTCGGAGGCAATGCCCGGTGCTTTGGGAGAGCAAATGCGAGGGGTTAATGGAGGCTGAGCGTGGTGGATACCTGGGAAGAGCTCGTCAGGGAGAATTGTGTTCCTTCGAGGAAATCGATAATCTGGGATGCTTATGGTGCTCATTTTCAAGGGGATGTCTTCATCACCACTTTCCAACTGGAAATAGCTCGTTCTTCCTCCCCCCGCCTCAGCTGACCTTACGGTGTAGGTAGGGTCTTGCCACGCTTCAGGCCAGCTCTTCACAGTGCTGCAGGATGGTGAATCCAGAGCACCATCCAAAGTGGACCCAAAGCAGAAGCTCCAACTCCAAACGCCCCAAAAAACTCAGGAAACTTTAAAAAAAACCACAGGAAACCAACTCCAACCCTCCACACTGTGTCCTCGGAAGGAATGAAGCGATACTTGGGTGTGAAGGTTTCCCAGCCCCTCTTTGCCATCAGCCGAGGTTGCCCTTCGCAGCGAAAAGGCGTGCAGTGCCCTGTTTGAATGAGATGGGGCTCGGGAGCGCGATGGGTGCGCTCCCCCTGCTCCCATGGAAGCTGTCAGCAGTCTGCTGAGGACATGTCCCAGCGTGCCATGGCGTGTCCGTGCCGCAGGTGCTGGCAGAGGTGGACTCTTGCCGTGACCGCGGCTCCATCGCTGCCGGAGCCACACCGGTGCAAGGTGATCTTCCTGCCTTGGGTCCTTGCCAACGCCGAGAGCTCTGCCCCACGTCCCCCAGCATGCGGTGGCACGCATCCAGCCCCTACGCTAATGAGATGGCTTCAAATAAGAGTTAATGATTTGCCAGCCAAACGCTGCCGGGGCGTATCTGAATTCCTCGCTCCTATAGACGCGCTGTCGTGTAACTGGGTTGTCGTGCTCTCGCCCAAAGCTGCTGCACCAAATGTTTTGCAACAAAAACCCCAAACCACATGAAAGAAATCAAGTTTCATATTTCGTTGTAACCCCAAATTCAGGTTTGCCAAGAGTTTCAGTAGTTTTATGAACCTTTCCCATGAACCTTCGGCAAAGGCTGCAGCTTAACCTGGGTTTGATGAAAATCCGGGTGCGACTCGGTCGCTTTTGAGCAACTTTTGAGGTTTGTGCAAATGCAAAATTCGAGGGCTTTCGAGAGGAAAGAGAAAAGGAACCCAGAAGCAGGTCAGAAGTGGTGACAGTGTTTGCAGGGAGCCCTGTGCACATCTGGGGCCAAGCTGTAATTCCTTGGGGAGGGTCTGACCTATGAGGAACGGCTGAAGGAGCTGGGGGTGTTTAGCCTGGAGAAGAGGAGGCTCAGAGGTGACCTTAGTGCAGTCTACAACTACCTGAAGGGAGGTTGTAGTGGGGTGGGAGTCGGCCTCTTCTCCCAGGCAACCAGCGATAGGACAAGAGGACACAGCCTCAAGCGTTGCCAGGGGAGGGTCAGGTTGGACATTAGGAAGCATTTCTTCTCAGCAAGGGTCATTAGCCATTGGAAGGGGCTGCCCAGGGAGGTGGTGGAGTCACCATCTCTGGAGGTGTTTAAGAAAAGCCTGGACATGGCACTTAGTGCCATGGTCTAGTTGCCATGGTGGTGTCAGGGCAATGGTTGGCCTCGATGATCCCAGAGGGCTCTTCCAACCTGATTGATTCTGTGACTCTGTGATTCTGTGACCTGGCACCCAGGCACCCGTGTTGCCAGGCTTTGCACTGGGCGACGCTCTTGGTGATGCTTTGAACCCTCCTGGCAGCATCGCCGCCAAACCAGCCGCCGTGGTGGGTAAGTGCCGGGAGCGTGGTGGCTCCCAGAGCTGACCCGTGGTCCTCACGGCAGCATCTGCCATCACTGGGGCCACTTTGCTTTGGCGTGGCGGTGGGTGAGCGTGGGCTTTGCTCTCGGCGTTGCTTTAGGAATAACTGTGAAAGTCAGCGGTGTGCAAGAGAGCTCCCGAGCCGAAAAATAAAAGGTGGGTACGGTGCGAGGTGGGGACGGGGCTCCTCCCGAACCACGCCTGGCGCGCCCCGCGTCCTGCCTCTGCGTTATGTGTGTTCCATCCACACGTGGGTTGCTTTTTCGGCAGCGCCGTCTTTCCTTTCTCCAGCAATTTCCTGAAATAACGTTAGGGAAATGTGAAAATCTTGAACTTTTGAACCTCCCCGGAGGACGGCGTGCGGGGGGGTGGTGGCAGGAGGAGGGGACGCCCACCTTCTGCCTGCCGTTTATTTTGGCTACAGGGCCTGGGGATGGGGAGGAGGGGGCTCGCCAGCCCCCTGGATCAGCACTGCCCCTTATTAATTAATGGCTTTCTCGTCAGTGGGTCACGGAGGCGAGGAAGCCAGAGGAAGTTTTCTTTTGCTCGCAGATGCCGGGGAGAGGGGGAGTGCCTGGGCTGGGTGGCGAGGGCAGGGGGTGACACGCGGGGGTGATGGATGGGGCCTCGGGTTTTTGGCCGGGCTCTGGACGCGGGCAGCTCGCGCCGGTGAGGAAGAGAGAGGAGAAGGGGAATACGCTGTGCCTGGAAAGTACTTTTCCCTCTGATGAACTTCAGAGGCGTATAAATCACTGCCAGGCTGCAGCTGCGAAGCATGTGACGCTGGCAAATTAATGGTCCTTCGGAAAACGCCGGCCATCGCGCTCCCCTCCTCGCCTCTTAAAGGCTCAGCCGCGCCAGCCCCAGGCGTGGGAATCAGGGGGTCAGGGCCGGGCTGGGGGAGCCTCGCGTGCCCCGGTGAGCTGGGCTGGGTGTGCCTGCGGAGGGGAGCCAGCGCGGGGGGCTCCTGCAATGCTCCTCGTGGTGCAAAGCTCTCCGTGGTGCAGCACAATCCGTGGTGCAAAGCTCTTCGTGGTGGGCTCTTCGTGTACAGTCCCTGTACAAACAGGACCAGGATGCTCCTGGGGGTGTTATATTTTCCAGGGTGCCTTGGGTGCAGGGTGGGTGCCCGGTGGGAGCTCCTGGTCTCTGCATAGTGGTGCCTCTGCTGCCCACCTGAGCTTTAATGCACAAGCGGTGACCAGGGGAGGATGGAGATACATGGAGGGGATGCAGAGCATGCCAGAACCTTGTAATGACCGAGGTGTTGGATTTGCAGTCGAGGTGAACTGCAAATTCACCTCCCAGTGCAGCGGGTCACCCAGCCCAGTAGTGAGGACCACAGAGCATCTTTCTCATGGTGGCATCGAGAGGCCACCACATGCCAGGGCTGGCTGTCCAGGCTCGTGAGGCACAGCCATGCTGTGCAAACTGCTGCGGGGCCGGAGGGCAGTCGGGGGCTCCCCGGCTCACCCAGGGCCACCTGGGCCACTGCCCCAGTCCCCGCCCGCTGCCTGCCCATCACACCATCTTACTCCTCTTCCTCGCTCTCACTCTTAAAATCAGCGGTGGAAGATGAGGGGAATCCAGCGCTGCAACTTCTGCCCGGCGCTGCTGGTATGCAGGAGGGGGAGGGAGCCGAGCCACCAGCAGAACAGTTAAAAATTACTAAATACTTCCCTAATATAATTAGGTTTCCATGCAAGCAATTGCCTTAATTGCCAGAGGGCTGTGGGGCAGTGGGGAGGGGAGCCAGCCTGGGCTCGCCCTGCGCTGCCTCTCCGCAGCGATGCTCGGCTCGGGCTGGACCGAGGGCTTCGTGGGGGTAAATGTCCCCAGGGAAGCCCAAGGAAGGATTTGGCCCAGGCTGAGCAAGAAGGAAAGTGTTTTGCAAACACGGTGGGGCTGGAGGTGAGCGCTGGCGGGGGACCGATGTCAGCCCCCATGGCTGGGTTTGCTGGGAGGTGAGCTCGGAGGCAGCCTGGCCACGCTGCAGTTCGAATGGCTGTTTATTTTCTAACTGCTGTTGGAGGAGGAAAAGTTAGGCAGGAAAAAAAAAAACCCAGAGCCCACTCTGTGATTTACGTGGTAAAGGAGATAAGTGGGGATTTAAAGAGAAGGGAATATATAATTGAGACGAACGTGTAATATGAGCGCGGATCCAAACAGAGAGATCGTAATCAGAAGTGTTAGGAGAAGCTGAGGTTTATTAATGAAACGTCTCATCTATTTGTCAGCTGAAGAGGAACAGCCTTTCCCCGGCAGCCGGCGGTGGAGGGGGTGGACGCGGGGATTGCGCTCGGCGTTCGCAGAGATCGAGGCTGCCATCTCCCTGCCCAGGTGGAGGATGCTCGGGCCTGAGAGCAAAGGCAGGGTTAGAGGGAAAAAGGCAGTGCGTGGTTTTTAGGAAGCTGGACGTTGTTGTTTTCCTCGCCGTAGGAGTCAGGAGCCGACAGAGCTCTGCAGCGGGGCTGATAACCGCCCGGGGAAGGGCTCGGTGGAGCCTTCCTCAGAGCCCCTCTCCTCTCCACTCCTCTGCCCAGCTTTGTACCCCCGCACTTCAAGAGAGATGTTGAGGTGTTGGAGCGAGTCCAGAGGAGGGCGACCAAGCTGGTGAAGGGTCTAGAGGGTCTGACCTCCGAGGAACGGCTGAGGGAGCTGGGGGTGTTTAGCCTGGAGAAGAGGAGGCTCAGAGGTGACCTTAGTGCAGTCTACAACTACCTGAAGGGAGGTTGTAGTGGAGTGGGAGTCGGCCTCTTCTCCCAGGCAACTAGCGATAGGACAAGAGGACACAGCCTCAAGCTTCGCCAGGGGAGGTTCAGGTTGGACATTAGGAAGCATTTCTTCTCAGCAAGGGTCATTAGCCATTGGAAGGGGCTGCCCAGGGAGGTGGTGGAGTCACCATCTCTGGAGGTGTTTAAGAAAAGCCTGGCCATGGCACTTAGTGCCCTGGTCTAGTTGACAGAGTGGTGTCAGGGCAATGGTTGGACTCGATGATCCCAGAGGGCTCTTCCAACCTCATTGATTCTGTGATTCTGTGTGGAGGCTGCAGTCTGGTGCAGACACGTCTAAGCCAGCTTTGGAGGAGGTGTTAGTAGCTGTGTGGAGAGCATGGAGTTAGTCCACTGTGTTAGTCTCGCTGGTTTTTCAGTAGCCACGTGGCTGGGGATTGAGCCATTTTGCTCTTGCCGTGCGGTTTGGTGGGCCTGCTCCCCGTGTGACGTGCCTCACCGAGCGCCTGTTCTCGGGGTGACCCCGTGAGAGGTGCACACCAGAGCGTGGTGGACAGTCGCCCCATTTCATCCTCCACTTGCTCACTTTTTGGCTCTGCCCCAGCGTTGCTGTTGGGGCATCTTCATCCCTTGGGGTTCCTCAGGCACGCGGACGATGCTGGCGGTGCCCGAGGGGTTAACGTGGGGCCGTATGCAGCTCCAGCAGCGAGGGGCTCTGCCTTTGGTACATGAAGTGAACATTTTTTTTAAGGGTCCTTCCCCTTCCCAGGCCCTGGCCCGTTATCTGCAGGCTGACAAAACGCCTGGAATGTGGAGACCCGCTGGACATTGACCTGGCTGTTCCGAGCTCAATTAGCTGCGGCTATCTGATTGGACTTGGCGCAGCCTAATTAGCTTTGGACTTGAATCAGAAACTCAAACCCAAAGGCAGCTCGCAGCCAGAGAAAGGCTTTCCCAAGCCCTAGGAAGGGGGAGCAACCCACCGACCCTGCCTGCCCATCACTCTGGCCCCGTGGCTGGTGTCAAGGGGGCTTAAACCTTCCCTCCTGCCCAGCCTGAACGTGTTACCCCAGGGGGGTCATGTGAGACCAGAGGCAGCTGCTTTCTCTTGAAAAACGGTGCGTGCCGTCTCGTTTCCAGAGGGAACTTGCTTTTATTGAAGGTGACCTGGCTCTGGCAGCTGCCTTCGTTATCTTGTCAGGCGCCTTCCTGCAGCACGTAGGCACCCAGTTCTCAGGCTCCTTCTCCTGGACCTCCAGCTGCGGTGCACAAAGTGGGTGGTTTGTCCCTGAGGCAACCAGCTCACTCCGGAGCGTGCTCCAGTCATCGGCAGAGATGTGGGGAAGGAACCGACATGGAACGGGATGGCTGTTTTGGGACCCCCGGATCCTTTGTCCATCTTGGGTTTCCAGCTCTGCATCCACAAAAATGCTGGTGGGAAGGGACCTCCAGGGCTCTGTTGACCAATGTAGCACCAAACACGGGCTGGGAGGTAGACATTTCTCCAAGGAGAACTTGGAAAGTGGTGTTCCCATGGGCTGCCCTTGCACAGCACCCAGCAGCGAAGCCCTCTGGAGGGATGGCTCATCCCACTTGGATGCTCGTGAGATGTCTTCTGACCAGATGACACCTTCTGCCCTGACCAGATGACACCTCATGCCCAAGCCAGGCCTTCTGGGTCTCACCTGGGAGATGGGAAGACCCATGTGGCCTTGCAGGCACCTGCTGTGGTGCAGCATCTCCTAAAGAGGACTACCATAACTGGTTTTCTGGAAAACCAGTAAGCAATGTTGCCTTTTACTGGTCACGGTACAGCCGGTGGCAGTGCAGCTTCAGGGTGTTGGGATGCCAGCTGCACGCTGGCGGCAAGGACCAGCGCCAGCCACGTTGGATCAATTAAAGCCCATTATGCCAAGTGAATGACTGTAATTATCTCAAATCTGGATTAATGTGCGTGCACGGCACCGTAATATAATCCGTCTGGCCGGTGGCTTGCAGGCCGTTGTTCCTGGAAGCCAGACACGGAAGGGGCTCTGCAGAACACGGCCGTATCCTGCCCCTCTCACCTCCTGCTGCTTTCTCAGACCCCGAGGATGGAGCTTGTCCCCTCAGACGGATCCTGCACGTGTAGTGTAGGACGTTCTAAAGGAACATGGGTTTCAGCCCACAGAGCTCCAAGCTGGTGGCAGGGAGAGCCACGGGCTGCTCCCACGCCTGGTCTTTAGGATTTGGCTCATCCCAGGTCTCCTGGAGGGGGAATACGGGGAGCTGCTGGGTCCCCTCCCCGGCTGTGGCAGGGCAGGGCGGCCGCAGGTCTGAAGGGTTGATGCTGCAGGATGCAGCGGGGACATTTATTCCTGAATCCCCTGGGCTGGGAGCCCCGTGGCAGGCTGTAACCCATGCAGGGGCACATCTCGCAAGGAGCAGAGCTTCCCCTCCCACAGTGTGGGTCCGCACCCCCTTCCAGAGCTGGGAGCTCTTTTGGCTCCATCTTTCCCTGCCTGCTCTGGAGAGGAGTGTTTTAGGGCTTGAGGCAGTGGCTTCCCCCAGGAGGAAGGAGAGGAGCCTGCTTGGCTCCAGGTCCGAGACCCATCTCCTCCCCACGTCCATCCTCCCAGCCTGGAGCCTGGCACGGGGATGGGACCTGGGTGCTGGGGGGCAGCAGGTGGGATGGGACGGGGCGGTGGGGCCACACGTGATCTGGCTTCACCGGCGAGCCCGGCACATGCCACGTGTGCGGCTCATTACGGCGAGGTCCTGGGGGAGCTTCGACGTGAGACGAAACTTCTCCTCTTTCTGCTAGAGCGAGCCTAATGCTTTCGAGCTCCCAGCGCGTCGCGCTGGATCCTGCTTGGTTTTTTTGTAGCTCAGAGCGTAGCACCCCCTCAAGGGCAATTAGATCACTTCCAATTTGCCCGTAAGCCCATAAAACTGCAATTGAATGTAATTAAAAGGCCATAACGAGCTGCAGCAACCTGCAGGACCATGGTGCTTTTGCTCTCGCCGTGCTCCTTTCGCAGACCGGGGTGAAGGCAGGGAGGCTGCGAAGGTCGGCGTTTGTGGGGGAGGATGAGGAGCTCTGGGCAGAGCTCCCGGGACGAGACGGGCAGACGTGGGGAAGCACCCGGGTGCCACCACCACCATGTGCCTGTGCTGGTGATGCCCGTCGGGGCGGGCCGAAGGGACCCCCGGGTGCAGCCCTTGCGTTGTCTTTGCAGGACAGAGGGAGCATCTTCCCCTCTGTCGGCATCTTTTGCTGCCGTTTTGGCTTTGCCGATGCTCTTTGGAGGCTGGAAAGGTGCCAGCAGGTACAAGTCCCCTCTCGGCTTGCTCCTGGCTGTGTCTGGGGAAGGTTAGTGGCAGGGGACGATTGCAGTGATGGGGGCTCAGCCTTTGTGCTTTGGAGGTGAGGTCTGGGTCCCCAAACCTCCCTTTTGGGGTGCATGGGGCCACCCCAGAAGATGGAGAGATGCAACCCCAAGCAGGGGTTACCTGGAGGCTCCTAATGCCGCCGTGTTTTGGGCAGAGAGCTGGGCGGGGGGCAGCTGCCCCTTGGAGGGGCCATCAAGCCCCCCGCATCGGGCTGCTCCCGACTGCAGCAGCAGGAGCTTGGAGGAGCCGCAGCGTTGAGCCCTTGGGCAGCCGCCCCCGGCCCCGCTGCCAGCCCGGCAGCCCTGGCAGCAGCACTACACTGCACCTATTATTGCCTGGCCCTGCCGCGGGTTCCCAGCCAGTAAATTAGGGGCACTGGCTGAGCCGCTGACAGCAGAACAGAGCGCATTGTGCGAGCAAGGACAGCGCCGGCCCTTGAGGGATGAAATAGGAGCCTGTAATTTCTCAGGACTGTTGTGACATCTTTGCACAAGCGTGTGATTGAGTCACATTTGCTTTATCAGCAGAATCCTTGTTTGCCTGGGTGCACCCTCCCCTTCCACCCGCTGCTGCCGGGCTGGGGGGGAGCCGAGCTGTGCCGCCCGCTCCCTTCCCCCTGCGCTCGCCGTCTCCTTCCCTGGTCCCTCCTCTCCAAGGGGCTCCTCACACTTTCCATATGTCACGCTCTCCCGCTTGCTCACGCTTCCTCCTTTCGCCTCCTCCACCCGCCGCCCCGGCTCCTGCCCAGGGGGCTCCGAGGTTGCCCCGTCTGCTTGGGAGATGCAAACTGAAAAAAAAAAACCCACCATGGGTGGGAGGGTCTGCCATGGGTGGGGGAGATGGTTGGGGGGGGGGTCTGCAGGAAGCCGGGAGGGCTGGAGCGCTGCCGGAGGAAGAGGCGTTCGCAAGCGTTTCCTTCGGTGACACGGCAGCTCGCGGCTTCTGGAAAATTCCTCTTTTGAGTCCTTCCCCCTCCGAGACGGGAATAGTCCCCGCAGGCTTCCGGCTCTGCCAGGGGCTCTGGGAGCGGGCTGCGCTTTTGCAGGGCTCCTGAGCGGGTGGGATGGGGTTTTGAAGCAAAAAAAAAAAGACAAAATGAGTCCCCATGGCAGAGCTGAGCATGCCTGGTGTGGGCTCCGTGCCTCTCCTGCACACACGTGTCTGCAGTGGGCTGCTCCCCCCTCTCCATGCCAGCTCTGAAGCGTCAGGCAGAAGCATCCCAGGTTGTGGGTCCTGTGGTGGGGGGGTCACCAGACCTCTGGCCATCCAGGCTGTAGCAGGCGATGGGGTGGCTTCGGGGTGAGTATCTCCCACAGGGGACCCCGTGGTGCTTTAAGCTGGGCTACCAAAAAAAAAGGGAACGTTGCTGAGCCCGTGGTCACCCATGCAGGTTGTCTCAGAAGTGGCAAAGCCTGGGGAGAGACCCACAAACGCCACCCAGCACTCGCCAGCCCGAGCCCATGGCTGTGACCACACAGTCGTCCTTCCCCATGGCACCGGGGAGGTCTGATGTTGTCTGCGAAGTTGCATCCAGAGGAGAAAATAAAATAGGGTAGAGGGAGAACAGGTGTTGGAGCTGCAGGTACAGAGGCATCCCAGCTCTGCCCGTGGGGTCGGGATGCTGCCTGCTCCGAGGAGCCCTGCTGTGAGGTTTGGGGTGGGTACCGCTTCGGATGGCTCCTCGCCGGGTTTGGCCGCGGCCGTGCCGGGCGGTCTCGCCGTTGGGTTTTGGCTGGCTGGGGCGGGAGCTGGGGGTGAGAAGCTGTGTGGCTTTGAGGTTTTTAGTTTGGTCAAAGTGAAACTTGGCGGGAGGAGGAACCCACCCCGAGCAGAGAGCAGCCGAAACCCGAGTTTCTCACCATCCCCGAGCGGTTCAAGCCGCTGCGGCGTCGCCCGGCGCTTCTCGGGGGAAGAAAGTGCTGAGCGTGGGGGAAGAAACTGTCCCAAACCCCAGAGCAGGTTCCTGAAGAGAAACTGCACGTGGTGGTTTTTAAATGCCTGCAAAAAGACACGTTTCTGTGTGCTGGCCCCTGTGCGGGGGGTCTGAGAGGGATGTTCTCGGGTTTGTCTTGGTACTCAAGTCCAGAAATGTAAAAAGAAAAAACAATTCAAGTTACTTTTTGGTGAAATCTCCGGTGCTCAGGACCAAGGCGCTTGGTTGCACCGTGGTCCAGTGCTCCTACGCTGTTTTGCCTATAGCTGTGGCAGCAATACTCAGGAGGGACGTATGGATAACATACAGCTGCATCTTCTGACGTCTTGGGGTGTCCATTCCTGGGATGCCTCTGCCATGTGCCTGGCGCCTGGATGGTTTAAGGGGGTCGGTTGTCTCTCCTCCCTGACCAAAGTGCTATAAATGCAGTTTAATGTGCTTGGGCCACAAGATGATGCTTGTTTCTTGGACCCGTGGCGTGTAGGTCATCCCCTGAGTTTGCCCAGCTCAGGCCCACGGCAGCAGCCAGCGCTGGAAGGGGAAGAGGCAGTTTTTGCTGCACTCCTTGCTCCATCCTCGCTTTGGTTCTCAGCTGTGCTGGTGTAAATTGAAAGCGAACTTACTCAGGATTGTAGGCCAGGGGCTATTTAAATTAATCTGCTGTGAACATACTGTGGAGTTTTTGATCAGGGACAAAAGTGAGGACCTGACCTCTTGTGGTCACTGTATTCCCATGGCAATTTCCCTATGAAAACTACGGTCAAACCCTCGTGTCCTGCCCAGATTTGCTGCCCGCCCGTTGCTCTCAGCATCCCGCTTTGTAGGTGGGTGCAGGCTGTTTGTTCCCAGTGCTGGCCGCACTGGGGAAGGCGAAAGGAGGGGAGGTGGAAACCTCCATCGCTTGAGGTTCCTTGGATGGAAAGCACGTGAGGAGAGCTCTGTACTGCTTTTGAGGAATGACCGCTGATGGACAGCGATTCCAACTACCAAGTTTATTTCGGGAAGCTCAGCACCCGCAGAGGCACCGAAAGAAGGAACGGGGCTCTCAGCGCGCTGCGTTCACGTGCAGATTCACGTGCATTTGGGTGTCAGGGTTTTGAACCTGGTCGACACCAAAGTGGCACTTGGGAGCAGAGGAGGAGGGCATTTCCAAAAGCCTGATCTCGGCTGCTGGTCCCAGTCCCCTCCAGACGTGGCCCCACGGCGCTGCAAAGCCCTAACGCGGAGGGCTGACTTCAGGAAGGGAGTGGCAACCCAAAATTAGAATTTCCTGCTGTTTAATACCCAGAATTGATCTGCTTTCTGATTAAGGAGGAAGAGGTGCTGAGAAAAAAAAAAAAAGCGGAAGCGGGGGGGTGCGGGCGGCTTTCCAAATCTCGGCTGGCGTCGGGGCTGGGTGCGTGGGGTGCCCGCGCCGTGGCGGCTCCCCCAAGCCTCGGGGTGCCCGCAGCCCCCTCAGAGGGGCTGTTCGGTTGTACCCAGGGGCTGCAGCCCTCCTCGGCTACAGAGAAGTGTGGCTCTGAGAGTCTGTTTGTGCCTTGAGATATTTTTTTTGGTGACTTCCCCTCTCTCCGAAGCAGAGCAGCCACCGAGCTGCTGAGCAAACTCCCTGGGTGTGCGAGAAAAGGGTTTCCAGCAGAGCTGGGTCACTGTAGTTTTACTGGCAAAGCCTCTTAAGCATCAATGAAGATTATACTGGCGAAAGCTTCTGCTGGTACAGTTCATTCTGGTACAAATGAGTTATCCTGGGGGAAAAAAAAAGCACCTCTGCACTGTTGTCATTGTTTCTCCGCTCTGGGATGTTTTGTGGTCTAGAAATGTTAAAATCACAGCCCTGCTTCATAGTGCCGTGTCAGCAAAAGCTGTTAGTAGCTGTCAGGCTGCTGCAGACAGACCCCGGCCGAGCAGGGACGCTCAGAGGGTCCTGTGCACGGGGTGATAAAATGCAACAGGAAAGTTTTGGAAGGGCTGGTGATGTGGTGGGATGCTTTCAGCAACCGCAGCTCCCCAGGGGTCTAACCTGCCCGTCCGGGCCCCATCCAGACATGGATGTTTGCTGGTCCCAACTGGAGGTTTCTGCTGTTGGCCCCGAGAATGCCAAAGGGATGGGAAATAGCAGTGGAGCTGCCCAGGGATCACAGAATCACAGGATCAATCAGGTTGGAAGAGCCCTCTGGGATCATCGAGTCCAACCATTGCCCTGACACCACCCTGTCAACTAGACCACGGCACTAAGTGCCATGTCCAGTCTTTTCTTAAACCCCTCCAGAGATGGTGACTCCACCACCTCCCTGGGCAGCCCCTTCCAATGGCTAATGACCCTTGCTGAGAAGAAATGCTTCCTAATGTCCAACCTGAACCTCCCCTGGCCAAGCTTGAGGCTGTGTCCTCTTGTCCTAACGCTGGTTGCCTGGGAGAAGAGGCCAATGGTTGGTCCTTGTCTGCACTGGTCTGTCTAATGCAGCCGGATGAGAATGGGGACAAATGTTTTATGAAAACGTTTTCTGCCCTTATTGAAAATTAAAAATAGTAAAAACGTGCTGTCGTGGAGCCAAGAGGGAAAAAAAACAGTACGGGGAAGGCTAATTCAGCAGAGGAGATGGTAGCCTGCGTCTGGCAATACCCGGGATCTATTCCCAACTTTGGTTCCGATTTCCTGCATGACCTTGGTGAAGGTCGCTGAAGCTCTCCTGGTGCCGTGTGTGCTGGCAGGGCTGTGCCTCCTCGAGGGCACCGCTCTCCCCGTACCTCGTGAAGCAGGGACCATGGCATCCCACCGAGAGCTTGCAAAGACAGGTACCTGCGGAGGGTAAACAAAAAACAAGACTCCGGCTCCTTATCTGGAGGCCAGATCAACACCCGCTGGCTCCCGTCTCCGTGCGGGTTCCTCTGCCGCGGAGCAGAGCTCAAAGCACGTATGTGGCTCCGTGCAGCCGCATAACTCGGTCGCTTGAGATGGATCATGTGGCCCTGCCCTAAATGTCTTTATTCTTCGGGAAAGATTCCCGTCCAGCTCTTGTGGCTCGTGGGTTTGTAGTTTTTGAGCAAGAAAAAGAGCTTCATTGCAAATTCTTCAGCTGCTGAAGAGCTCTCGTTTCCGATCTCCCAACTGCCATGGGGCATCTTGTAAGATATATAGAGGTCGTTGTGTTTAAACAAAGGACACACAGAGAAAATAGCTGCGATTTATGGGTGCGGCAAGAGGGGAAATGCTTTGAGAACTACTCTTTTTTTTTTTTTTAATTTAGAAACAGGCACAGAGTTTATTTTGGTCAAGAGATAGTCACACGCAACGGCTTTAAAATGGCAAAATTACGCAAGGAAAATGAATAGTCTCCCACTGCTCAAACTGAACGTGCATTTGGGAAAACACCTCCCCCGTTTGCTGCAGTCCAAGCGGTATCCATCAGTTTGGGGGTTTGTTTGTTTCTATTAAGGATATTTCCTCAATCTAGGCTTTTTTTTCCTGTTTAAATGATTTTTTTTGTAGCGTTCCTCCTATAGGATGGTTGTGATGAGTGAGGAGGGCAGACTTCTCTGGATGCCCATCTCTCCACCTCAAGTCATTATTTTCCCCAAAGGCATCTTCCTGCTGGGAGCGTTCCCCCTCGTGCCGGGGGCTGGCAACATCTGCGCTGGGTTGCCCAACGTGGACTCTTGGTTTTGCTAAGGGAAGGAAAAAACTAACCCTTTTCCACATTTGCTGGTGGGTTGGAGGTGAACGTTTCCCGTTGCTGCCGCTCCTACAGCGGTGTCTTGGGCTGCGGAGGAGGAAGCGTTTGGTTGGGGAGTGGAAGCTTCCCGGTGGCCAAGGGCTTGCTTTGAACCGGGCTTTCAGGCACGATGCTCTGAAGGAGTTCAGGTCTGGTTCAGATTTCAGAGCGTTTGGCCAAGGGGTTTGGGTGAAAACACACCCAGATGTGTCCGTGCCTGAACACGCTTCTCCCCGAGGGGCCTCTTCCATGCGAGGTTACTCCTCCTCTCGCCTCCTTCCCTTTTTGTTGTTGTTGCCTGGATTATTTTCTCCAGACCAGCCCTACCACACACGCCCAGTTCCTCGCTGGGTGCCGGGGATCGCGTCTGCTGGGAAGGAGAAGTGTGTGAACAGGATGGACGAGGGGAGCGGGCTCGGAGGACACCCAGGGATGGGGAGCCTGCGTGGTACCCGGGGATGGGTGTTGTGGGAGAGGCGCCGGCCCCGCACGTGCTTCGCTCTCTGATGTGTTGAGTAGGCGCGGGCTGGTCGCCAGTAACCTGCCTGTGACCTCTCCTGCCTTAAATATTCAGGATCTTTTAAAAGGAAGGACTGTGCTTCGTGGCCTTCCCTTGGCCGGCAGGTCAAGTGCCTGTTTCCCCTGGCCAGGGGATCCAGCACGCCCTTGGATGGTGTCCATCCATCACCTCAGCCAGCGGGTGTTTCTGGGGGTCTGGGCTGGCTGGGACACCCCACCCAGACGTGCTGCTGCTGCAGAATGACCTCCTGCCTTTCCCCCCGGTCCCAGGATGGCGGCAGGGGCACAGCCTGTATCCCCCCTCTCTAGGGCACATCTCAGCACCCAAGCCCTGCTCCTCCTCTGAGCCATTTAAAGACACCAAAAAGCAGCAAGCCGGGACGCACAGTCCTGCTGTGCTAAACCCCAGGAGCAGACCCTGAAGCCTCGAGGAATTTCCCGGGGTTCCTGTTGTGCCGCCCGCACGTCACTCAGCCACGGGTGACGTGGTGGCCAGCGGTTGTTTTATATCAACATCCTGCGGGAGCCGGTGCGAAGCCAACCCTCCAGGGACAGGGACACTTGCCTCCGCCATGGCCACAGAGACACCTGCCAGGGCCAGCGGTGCTGGCACACGGGCTCGTTTCAGCACTGACGGTGGCACCTGGCTGGAGCACAGGGTCTGGGCATGTGTCCCCTCTGCCTGTCCCAGACGGACACAACCCCTGTGCAGAGGGAGCTGGCAACGTCCCAGCCCTGGAGCCTAATCCCCATTTTGCATCCAAGCCCCCTCCTCTCCTCTGCCCCCCACCCCGGGGATCCTTCTTCTGGCTCTTGTCTGGAAGTTTAAGGAATTATCCGTGCAGGGAGCGAGCCTCTCCCATGGTGTGTGTCATCCTGTTATGCCCACAGTGGGGACAGCGCATCGGAGGTGTGCTGGGGACGGCTGGGCTGTGCGGAGGGGACATGCCGTGGGGGGCTCTGGGGGTCTTTGTGCCCCACCAGCACCCTCACGAGGCCAGGATGGGGCTGAATCCACCAAGGCTGGAAGGAAGGTGCCAGGGCAGGAGCTGTGACCACGTGGGGTGCAGCGATGGGACTTGGTGCAGTGATGGGATGCTGGGTGCAGTGATGGGATGCTGGGTGCAGCCGTGGGACTCTGGGGACGTGGCTGTTTGCAGGAGGAGCATGGCTACCTTGCTGGGCCTTCACTTCCCCATGCTGGGATTTCCCCGCTGGGGTCGGTGATCTCCAGGGAATATCGCTGGGGCTGGGCTTGCTGTGGGTCCAACAAGCGTGTTTCCCAGTGTGTAACGCTCATATACCAGTTGCTCCAAAATCGTGGGGACGCAGCTGACCCCACGCAGGTAACTGAAGACAACATTTCCCAGAGTTTAGTTAACTTTGGGGCCCGAAGCCAAAAGCGGTGGCTCCCACATTCCCCTGTGAGCAGCCCCTGGCCAAGCGTCTATGCTGGTGCCTCCCCCTTTCTAGGGCCATGTTTGCTGGTGTGAACTGGGGGGGGTCCCAGCAGGTGTTGGGGTGAGGGGTGGCGATGCCATGGGGCCACTGCCCGTCTGCCCCTGGGCCACAACCCACCCGGGGGCCACCAGCCAGCCCCTTCCTCATGCGGGATTGTTTTGCAAGCGGCGTGACAGGATGAGGAGGAAATGTGCCAGGAATGGCTCCGTGGCTCCTCTCGGGAGAATCGGAGGCTATTTTTAACCCCCCTTCCTCCCACTCCCCTGGGACCGTGGAGCTGCTGAGGCGTGGGCTGAATAAATCTGAATTATCCTGTAGTGAGGAGGGTGTCTGTCCACTCCCGTGGTGGGGTGGCTACCCTCTGCAGGGTTTGGAGCTGGGGTGCAGCGGGGGAGCAAGACAGAGAGCAGGCTCTCGAGGTGGGGATGTTCTCGGTGCCTGTCCTAACGCCCGCGTAGGTGCTGCAGCAGAAGGTGGTTCTGAAAGACGGAGGATGTGTTGGGAATTTGGGGGGCAGGTTGAAAAGCAGCCCTGACCCTCCGGCAGGGCCAGGAGTGGGGGGCTGCTGCTCAGGGCTTGCTGCGGCCGTGTGTCAGAGCCCGGGCTGGACCAAAGGCTCAGCCCCGTTTCTCTCTTTCCTCTCTTACAGATTTCTCCAACCAAGTCAATTCCACGTCCCTGAACTCTCCCACGAGCCGGGGGCCCATGGCCACCCCATCCCTCCACCCGCCCATCGGGCCGGGCATCGGCTCCTCTCTGGGCTCCCCGGGCCAGCTCCACTCGCCCATCAGCACCCTGAGCTCGCCCATCAATGGCATGGGACCTCCGTTCTCCGTCATCAGCTCCCCCATGGGCCCGCACTCGATGTCCGTCCCCTCCACGCCCAGCCTGGGATTCGGCACCAGCAGCCCACAGGTAAGGGGAGGGTGACGGGGATGTCGCTGCTGCCTGTTTAGCCGGGGAGAAGCCACCTCCGTGGGCTCCCAACGCAGACCCGTCTCTGGTCTCCCAGCTGCACGCCCTGGCTCGCAGGAGGCTGCGCTGGCCAGGCAAGCACAGGGAGATGGGCCCCATTGCAGGCACCCAAGGGTGGCAAAAAGCAGAAGCCCAAGGGGGGAACTAAAGACAACAAGGGGGAAACTGCTCCTCTGGCCAGAGCTGGGCGTCTGCAGCCGCTTTTGAGGCTGCCCTGGGTGGGCTACGGGGAACCAGCACAGCTGGAGAGCGGCCATCCATCACCTCCCACCACTTGTCCCCTCCGTTCCTGCCCTGTCCGTCCCCAGGCTGGGGGGTGACAGGGGAGCAGTGACCACCCCTGGGTCACCTGGGACTGATGTAGCTCTGGCAGGAGCCGGAGCCACCCTGGGCCTGTCTGCACCCCGTGCAGTCCTGTTCCCTCCCTGGGTACCAGCCCATCCCCTCCAGGGCCAGCCCGTGGTCCCCATGGCATGTGCCGAGGGGTCCCCTGCCCGCTGCCTGTTTTCTCCTGGCAGGGGAAGGACTGGTGTTCGCTGGCTGAAGATTATGTGAGAAACCTCCAACCACGGAGAGATAAGCTCTTCTTAAAAATAGCCGGCTGGGCGCGCGCTGGCCGGCCCCCGCCACCTGTTGCTGGCTGCTCGCACCGTGTATGTTTAGTAAAAGGGCAGATTAAGGCATTGGCCACCACCTGCCACTCGCTGCCGGTTTATTTATTCCAGGCCCTCTCTGGGAGTCAAGCACCTGCCGGCACCTTTATTTTTAAATATTGGCCTGATTTATTTCCAGAGATAACAGGTCTTTCTACCGCGGGGCTGGGGAGGGCTGAATCCCGTCCCCGGGGACCCCCAGGCAGCTTCCCCAGGACCCAGCATCCCCGTGGGGATTATTCGCCTTTTGATGGGCTTCTCCCATGCAGGATCTGGCCCGTGACCCCCAAGGGTGTGCGGGGAGCTGCCCCCCACAGCCCGGTGCAGCTGGGTCTGGCCAGGTCCCACTCCCTGGCATGGGAGATGGAGTGGGGTGGACGTGCCACCTCCTGTCCCGTGGTTGAGAGAAGGGGAACTGAAACGGCGCCTGGGAGTGAGTGGCCAGAGCAAAATTAGCAGCAAAATGTTGGGGAAGGAGTGGGAAGGGGGGATGTGAAGCAACGCGGGGGTGAGCCGCAAGCCGGCGAGGAAATGGGGAAGGGGCAACGCGCCCCCGGCTTCAATTCTAAGGTGGGGTTTGCCTTAGGGACTGGTGAGCCAGGGAAACCAAAATAAACCCCAGGGTGGAAAGGGGAACTGAGAGCGTGGTCAGACGGTGCCGGGAGCGAGCTAGCAGCGCCCGTGCTTCGCCCAGGGACTTGTCCTGAGCGGTTTTCCTGGAGGTGACAGTCGGGAGGGCTTCAGCCCAGTGGCTCCTGCCATCTGCTCCCTGTCTGGGCGCATTAGGTCCCTGTCCTTGTCCCTGTGTCCCTGCAGCGGGCGGAGGCGCCTACCTGGGCCCATGGAGGAGCACAGGAGGAGGAGGAGGCAGCGGGGCCGATGCTCAGGGGGGAGCACAGCCCCCCGCGCCGCTGCACCGGTCGGCAAAGCGCCGGGGGTAATGAGGCGTGCGGCCGCCGTCGCCGGGCGGGGATGGCACTGATGGAAGGTGGTTTGAATCAGATGGCAGATGCCACTTGCCATCAGGCCATGCCTCGTCGCCTCCGGAAAGGCAGCAGAGCAGAAGGGCGCGAGGCGCGGTGGGTCCCCTCTGCCCTGGCTCCCACCGGCATCGGGGTGGGAAGGAGCCGGCAAGCTCTGGGCAGCCGGGGCGCTTCCCTCTGCCGTTGGGTCCAGCGGAGGCGAGGAGCCAGCAGCCCTTGGTGCCAGCGCCGGAGGATGCTCCGAGCACTCCCCACGCCCTCCCTCCAGCACTGTGCGCTTCCCAGGACCTCACAGAGCTTCCCAACGCAGCCCCAAAACCCGGGTACGAGGCAGGGGGTCCTGAAGTGGGGTCCCAGCACCCAGGGAGCCCCCAGGCCCCCTTGGGGAGGGGATGCTGGGCAAGAGGGGTGCAGGGCAGGAGCCAGCTGAAAGCAGGGGTTGTTTGAGGTGGTGAGCAAGGTCCCAGCCGAACCAGGAGGCTGGACCCAACAGCTCTGCTACTTACTGGGATTTAACACATACTTAAACCCTCTTACCTAAAGATTTGGGGGGGGGGGGAATAAAAAAAAAAGCATGATTTTCAGTAAGAGCTGCAAGGGAGAGAGTTTCCCCGTGGCTCGCAGGGCTGCGCCACGGCAGCAGCCGCCCCAGGCATCGCTGGCAGCAGCTTGGGGCGAGCAGGGAGAGATCAGACGCAGGATTAAGCTTTTCCAGAGCCGCTCTCTGCCTTTGCACAATGCTCTTTGTGAGGGTGCCGGCGGGACCAGAGAAGGGTTTCTTTCTTTGGATGGGAGGAAGAACAAAGCTCTGCTTGCCAGAAGGGACAGGATTCGGTCTCTGGTGCAATGGACGGATCAGGGAAGGGAGAGGAGCCGAGGAGCCGTGGCGTCGCTGGGGAAGCAGAGCACCGGTTCCTCCCTCGTCCCCGCTCGCTGGCTGAGCTGGGCTTGTCGTGCCCTGGAGCAGCAGAGCTGTGCCAAGGCGGGGGGCCGCCGCCTCCCCCGCTGCCCCCTCCCTGCCTGCACATGCTGCTGGTCTCGCTCGGGAGGGGAAGGCGCGGGGCAGGCGCCGGGGCGGCGTGGGAACCCCGGGGTGCACGTGGTGCCTCCGCTGAGGTTCCGGGCTGGCGCTGCGAGAGGAACCCATGACTTCCCCCAGCCCAGCCTGGGGCTGACTCAGCTCCAAGCGGGCGTCCTGCTGACGCCTGGGGGCTGCGGAGGGCAGTGGGACCCCCCACCCTCCTGGGGTCTCGTCTTCAGCAAGCAGCCGACAGCCTCTGCCCTTGCTCCCATGTGGCAGCGGCCGGTGACGTGGCACGATGCGAGCCACAGCCACCCGCTGCACCTGGGAAATGGCTCCGTTTCCCAGAAGGTGCACTGGGAGGAATTGCTGGAGCTGGTGACCCCGAAGCTGTGGAGGGATGTGCCGCTGCAGTGCCAGCAGCCCCGACTCACAGGGTGGCACAGAGGGAGGCTCTGTGCCTGGGGACCCCCAGATCCCAAGGAGAGATGCTCCTGCCTGGGGACACGCTCATCCCTCCCCTCTCTGCCCTATCGCAGCATAACCGAGCAGCAGGTAAAGCTGGGGAGCGCATCCCTCAGCACCACGTCCCGCTGCCTGTCGTTCATCAGCTGGCACAGGCAGGGCGGGAGAGGGGGGCAGATCCATCACATTTCTCCAGGGTGCGTTCACCTTGCTCTGGTCTGCAGTTATTAGTCAGCTGCCTGCCAAATATTCCCCACCAGCCTAGAGACTTTAAAGCCAGAGGAAGGGCTGAGCTCCTCTAATTGACAGACCACAAGCCCTGGGACTTCCCTGAATTAATTTGTGACAAGTGCAATTACTGAGTAGCTCTATTAGGGAAGAGAAACACAACAAACCGAAGCACAAATCCTGCATATCCAGCCTGGATTTAGAAGCTGGCAGGGACGGAGGCTCTGTGACAGGCCCTGGCAGGCTGGTCCCCAGGAGGACAGCACAGTGCTCCCGGCCAGCGCTGCATCCCGAGCTGACCCAGCCTCGGTCCCCTGTCCACCCCCAGACCTCCTTGAACCTGCCCTGGGCGCAGGAGGAACTTGCCTTCCCCTTCAGTGGTGCAGGAGCATCCTTGGTGGGGTGGCGGTGCCAGCCCTGCGTGGGTCCTGGTGGTGCACAGGGGATCGGCCGTGTCCCTGCTCCTTCCACCCTGCAGCGAGACCTGGTGTCACCCTGCTGCCAGCTCAGAGCTGCCCGGCTTTTGTGCCATGGCAGCAGATGAGCCTTGTGCCTTTGGTCTCTGGACTCGTGCTCAAATCCTCCTCTTGGCTCAGCTTTGTGGGTGGGTGTTTTATGGTACTTGTCCCCATGGGAAGCCTCTCCCCTGCTGTCCCTCCTTGCCCTATGTCTGAGCCCATGGGCCAGCTCCCTGCTGAGCACTGTGCTTGTCTCCACAGCTCAACTCGCCCATGAACCCCGTCAGCAGCTCAGAAGACATTAAGCCACCCCTGGGGCTCAACGGAGTCCTCAAAGTGCCAGCACACCCCTCAGGAACGATGGCCTCCTTCACGAAGCACATATGTGCCATCTGTGGGGACAGATCTTCAGGTAAGACGGGTGCCTGCCTGGGGAAGGGCTCACAGCGGCGTGTGGGTGCCCTGGGAGAGCGTGGCGAGGGTTTGCGTGGCTCCCCGGGTCCCTGCAGCACAGTGAGCACAGGAGGGGACTCTCCACTGGGAGAGGAGCCGCCCGTGCCCTCAGAGGGCATGAAAAGTCCCTTATTACCAGCCTCCCCCAGCCCGTCTGGTCCGGGGCAGGCTCTGAGCCAAGCCAGGAGACCCCAGGGCTCTGCTTAGCGGTGGTGTGACATCTTCAGCCCGTCTGAAGACAAGGCGTGAGTGAGTGTCCCTCTCTCTCCCCATCCTTTGATCCGCAGCGGGCTTGTCATGTAGCACCAGAGAGAAAGATGTGCTTCACGCAGAGTCTCTCTACTCGTGGGAGATAAAGATGTGCTAATCCTCTTTATTCTCATGCTGGTTTAAAAGCTTTCTGCCCTAGAAGTGCTCTGGTTAACTAGTTTGTGAGGTCCTTAGGGACAGCTCCTGCGCCTGTCGGGCTCCGGGGCTGGCAGGGGAGGGTGGGTGCTGGTGCAGAGCAGGCTGGGGCGCGTCTGGCGTGGGGAGCCCGGGTGGGGTACGGGGGGGCACCCCCTGTTTCGCTGCTGCGCTGCCTCTCCCCTGATGTGTGGCTAATGAGTGGCGAGGGCTTTTCCTGGGTACAAGGCCGGTTGTAGCCCATGGAGGGCATCCTGATTTTATGGAAGTCAAGGCGAAGCCACTGCTCTTTAGCTCTGAGAAACCTCTGCTTCCCCCAGCCACGGCTGGGAGAGACCCTGGGAAGAGCTGATGGTTTTGTGAGGAGGGAGAGCAAAGGGGGGAGCTGGGGGCACCCATGAGTCCTTCTAACCCACGTCGCATCCCCCCCACAGGTAAACATTACGGGGTTTACAGCTGCGAGGGCTGCAAAGGCTTCTTCAAGCGCACGGTGCGGAAAGACCTCACCTACACGTGCCGCGACAACAAGGACTGCTTGATCGACAAGCGCCAGCGCAACCGCTGCCAGTACTGCCGCTACCAGAAGTGTCTTGCCATGGGGATGAAGCGAGAAGGTAAGGCAGAGAGAGCCCGGCCCAAGCACCCGTGGGTGCTGCAGGTACCGTTCCTTCGTGAGGAGGCTCCAGCAGGCTGCCTGCCATGGGGCACCGGCTGGTGAGGTCGTTTGCTGCCCTGGAACTTGCACTCCCCGTTTCACATCAGTTTTGCACCAGCTGGCACGTGTTGGGAGCAGCGATGGCAAATACGCCGAGCCCTTCCCTTTCCCTGCAGAGCCCCCTCAAACCAAGGTGCAAAAGCTGTCGGGGCTGAGTGCGTTTTGGGTGACAAATGCTGCCACGTGGCCTGGCCCTTCTTCTTCCGTGCGACATGGGATGGCACGTCCTGGGGAACTGGTGCTGACTAGGGGATATGGACAAGATAAAGATCATGATCAGCTCAGAGGTGACCTTAGTGCAGTCTGAAACTACCTGAAGGGAGGTTGTAGCGCAGTGGGAGTCGGCCTCTTCTCCCAGGCAACTAGCAATAGGACAAGAGGACACAGCCTCAAGCTTCGCCAGGGGAGGTTCAGGTTGGACATCAGGAAGCATTTCTTTCAGCAAGGGTCATTAGGCATTGGAAGGGGCTGCCCAGGGAGGTGGTGGAGTCACCATCTCTGGAGGAGTTTAAGAAAAGACTGGACATGGCACTTAGTGCCATGGTCTAGTTGACATGGTGGTGTCAAGGCAATGGTTGGACTCGATGATCCCAGAGGGCTCTTCCAACCTGATCAATTCTGTAATTTGCTGGTTACTAATCACCGTGCTGCCGGGGAGGTGAGAGGCTCCCATGCATGTCCCAGCTGTGCGCGGTTTGTTGTTCACCCCTCGCTCAGGAGGGGCAGGGGAACCCCGTGGGTTATCGTCCTTCTCATCACAGGCTGCTCCTCGGGCACCAGCGCCGATCACCGGCTGCTCTAACTCAGTGACATTCCCTAGCAGCAGCAATACTGGATTTTTTTCTCATTGGGAAGAAGAAATTAATTCAGTGTTCATAAAAGATCTCTCTCCCCTTGCTGGAATTTAAATTCAGGATCTAAAACTCCCTGGCAGTGCCTCTTCTAAATGCTCTTTTTAAATGCTGACTGCGTCTGTTTTGAACTGCTGGCAGAACAGGCTTTTCCCAGACGCGATGTGAAAATGACCCCGTGGTGCTGCTCGCTTCTCTGCTGCCTTCTCCCCTTACATCCCCAGAGCCACGCTCGCCTCCCTGATCGGCCGACAAACCCATCCCTCCGCCCAGTTGCTCCGGTTACTCCAGCCCGGGTCTCTTTGAAGAGCACTTAGTCTTGTCTGGAGCGTTGATTAACCAGGGCGGCGCTGGAGCAGACCCTGCCACGCTCCATTTACGGGGTTACCTGAGGACCTACGACACGCAGAGCCTTCCAGTGTCAAAGCTTGAGGTGTGGGGGGATTGCAGGGGAGGGCACCCAGGGGACCTCCCTGGCCCTGCAAAGCTTAACCCTTCAGTGCTCAGAAACGTTTCTGGCCCAAGCAAGGATGGGTTACACGGGAGGCAGCGGCTCTGCCAGGTGTGGCTGTAGGCAGAAACCTGGTTGGAGAGAGCTCGTGGTTGGAGGGAGTTGAAGAGATGATAACACGTTGCTTTTGATAGAAACATAATGCATAGGTGGAACCTCCAAGGAACACCACCGGGCAGAGCCTGGGGTGCTCGTGGCCCCGTCCCCACACTCACCCAAAGCAGTACAGGTTTGATAGAGGGTTTCCAGAAGCTGCTTCTTGGAGCCATCACTATGGAGCAGTTGCAGGGTCTCCCAGCTCCTCATCCTCTGCCCTTCCCTTGCCTCCTGTCTTTCTTGTCCTCTTTGCATCCTTTCCAGCTTGGTGGGAAAGTGGAAACCTCTAGTCTTAAATGGAGAGACTTGAGACATTGAGAAAATGCCTCTAAAGTTGAGTGATATGGTGCAGGCATGGTGCTTTGTGTGCAGGGGGCTGGCGTTGGCCTGGCTGCTTTGGGCAGAGCCATGGAGCATGCGGGATCCTGTGGGAAATGTCTGGCAGGAGGAGGAAACGGAGGGAGGAAAGTCTCATCTCCAGGCCTGGGAGACTCAGGTGACTAAAAAGAAGCCCAGAAGTCTCCTGTGTGTTCAGCAGCAGCACTTGCTTCTTGGGGGAGAAGTGCAGGTGTAGGTAGAAGTGGAGCATCCCATTACCCTGGCATTGCCTCTGGAGCCTTGTACCGGCAGCTGGAGACCCACTTCCCTTTCAGACCCCGAGAACATCTCAGCCAACGTCTGCAGGGAAGGGAACACCAGCCGTGATGCTTTGACTCTGTAGCCTGCACTGACATCCTGTGATCGGGTACCTGCCTCGTGCCTACCGTTAACGGTGATTGCCTGGGCAGCGCCACTAAAATTATAGGTCCATTAATTAATTTCTAAATGGTGGTGGAATCCCCCAGGGAGCACGTATCGTGTGAGGACTCTATTAATTCATCTTGATTAACATTATCACAATGAATACCAAATGAATTCATAACGATCAGCCAATTATTTAAAAGTGTGACAGATGGGATCTTCGTAACTCTAGAAGTGCACTCAGGCAGTACTGGCTGATCTTCTGGTGCCGGCGCTGCACGAGGACAGCTTTGGAGAAGGGCAGAAAGCCGGTGCGTTGGCAGTCAGTAGATGTTTGGGGTGTAATCCCCATGTAGGGAAAGCTGGAATAAGTCCCCTGGTCCCCAGATAAAGCTCTCTCTTGTTAAAAACCTAAAAATTCAGTGTCTCCTGACAGGTTTGTGAGATGTCCTAGTGTTGTCCTAGACCTGACAGTGAGAAGTTGGATCTTGCTAAGCTTTGATTTCAAGCAGCTCTTGAGATCCACCTGATTTGTGAGAAAAATCTTCCCCTTGCATCCATCCCAGCTCGCTGCTGCTGCCCATCCGCTTTGCCAGCCAGAGCCTTGTCCTTGTCCTTACACCAGTCCCGCTGCCTCCACACCACCTCTGTTTTGGGGAGCAGTTTTGGGCTAAATCCTGCATTGCTAATTCCTTTTGCCTAAGTACTCACAACATAGCTGCCTTTTCATCCTCTAGTGTAAACTGCTGCATCTTTTAAGTAACAGAGCCAGGGTAACGGGCCTCATTTCCCTAGAAAACGTCTTGCTCTGGAGACCTAATTTATAGCTACGTAAAGGCACAGCAGATTCCTGATGGGGAAGTCTCTCTCCTGTAGCCCAAAGGTATTTGTATGTCATGGAAATACAGTAAAACCCTCTAAAATAAGTACAATATCTCTGGTGAGAGAATAAGGCATCCTGCGTGGTGGTGAGCAGTGCTGCGACCTGCAGAGTGATGCTGGGAAGAAGAGGGGTGAAGGCCATGTTCATACCCAACACCTGTGCCAGAAGGGTAAAAGGAAAGGCTCTCTTACGTAGCTAAGAAGTTGGCTTAAAGGAATAAAGGCAGCAGGACCTCTTGGGCAGCTGATGGAGCTCTGGAAAGGTTTGATCCCAACACGTGGAGGGTCTCCAGGTGAATGTGCCAAGAGCAGACGTGGGCAGACCCGGAGGGATGGACCTTCTTGGCCATGTGCTCCGGGAAGGAGCAGTGTACCCATGGAGGAGGGAGGCAGGGGTGGCAGTGGGGTGCTGCTGGGGGGACAGGGGATTGCTTTAGGGCTGTGAGGCTTTCCTTTGCCTGTCAGGTCTCGGGGATCTTGGCCTAAAGGGGTGCAAGCCTGCAGAAGTGAAAGATTCCTTCTGGTGCGTGCATCTCTTCTTGCTGCTCCCTGTTAAAAACACTTATGGTAGATCCTGATGCCGTGTCCACGCTGAATGAGCCTCCCGGGCTCTGAGGTATTGCAGCTGTAATAAATAAGCAACTGGGAGCATTTTTCCCCTATGAATTACTGCCAGCTGTGTGAGACTTTGGTTTTTGTACTCTGTCTCCCACTAAATACCGGATAGTCAACAAAATTAAGATTACCATCAGGGATCTTGACTAATGCAGGGGTTGTTATTGTGGGGGTGGCTGTTTGCATGCAGAAGCATAACTCTCTCTGCTTGATCTGTTACTCATTAGGGTCTAAGGTGTCTGTTTATCAGCAGCCTCATGTTTTAAAGGGAAAAAGTGGGAACTGCCTTTGAGTTAGAGAAGCAGAGGTCTTGTGAAGAGGTGGGAGTAAATACTGGGGGTCTTGGGATGAAGGTGACTTGCGTGCGATGCCATTAGCTGGGGTTAACTTCAGAGGTGAGGGGGGTCATCGGAGACGACAAACCCCACGGCCTCACGCTGCAGCGTGTCGCTATCTCGTGTGACGAGGCCCCGGCCCCACCATCGCTGGCAACGCCGGCGGATCGCACAGCGAGCAGGAAATACCAGCGAGGAGCCCTTTCTCATGCTCCCGCCGGCCGCCCTTGGACGGCTCACAGGGAGCAGACGTTGGGAACCGGCGCAGCCCGGCCCCGCTCCGTCTCCTGCCTCTCCTTCCCCCAGTGCTGCCTCCGGACACGAGCGGCTCCTCGCGTGAGCCAGACTGTCTCCATCGGACCTGTTGGGCTGCCCAGTTTGTTAACTGGGGGTACCACTCGTGCAGCTGAAGCCCGGGCGTGCTGCGGAGCACTGGCAGCGGCGTTTGATGCCGACGGGTGAAGTGGATGTTGATGCATCTCCGCCGGGAAGCTCGTAGCCCATCTGGAGACCAGAAGGCTGTCCTCCCCCAGCGGCTGCGGCTCAGGCTGCATAACCGGCCCCCAGGATCGTTCCTAAATCCAGGCGCAGATACCGTAACGGTGGTGGTCTGGGTACGGCACGGCTGCACACGCCTCCGCCCGCTGCCGTGACATGGTCCAGAGGATCCAGGACATCCTCTGTCCGGTTGCATGCCTGATCTCTGACTCCAAGGCTTCATGAAACTTCACAGCCTGGGATAGTTCTTCCTCTTCCCCTGTGTTTGTGGGTTGTTTTCCCCCTCTTGCTTGCACTGACGTTGAGCTGAGGGATTTAACCTGGGAGGGGTTTGACTTGCAGCGTTGCAGGGAGTGACTCCAGTCTGCGGCTCAGAGACCTCCACACGTCTCTGGGGAGCTGCTCAGATAAATCACGTAGTCCAGAGGGACCAAAGTTTCCCCCTGTTTTAACGCAGAGTGACTTGGAGCTCAGCTCCTGCACTAACACAGCAGTGGCTGAGCTGTGCCTGATCCCCCTGCCATGGCTGGGCATCCCCCCTGCACGCCCCGAGCCGGAGCCATCCTGGCTCCCGGAGCATCTCTTGGGACCAACAGGAGCAAGAGGAGTCAGGAGAAAGAGCAGGAATTCAGGTCTCCAACCCTCTGTCCAAGTGAATGTAAAAGCAGGCAAGTGGCCGTACCCCAGTGAAGGGGCAGAGTTCAAGAGCACGGTTATTTTTAGTAATAATTTTGGAATGGAAAATGTCTTTCAGCTTAATGAGCTTGTTTCTTACATCCTCTTAAACTGCTGCTCTTTAGACCAGCTGCTTAAATGATGGTGGGTTTGTTTTTTGTTTTCTAAGGATACTCTTAGGTTGAGAAAAAGGGTTTGGTGTATGATTTTCTCTCATTGCTTTAGCATTGTTGCTGTTTGCTTGTACTTCGCAGGGTCTGGCTTCTGAGAGTGAAGTGAGCTAGTGATTTTTGCTGCTGTTTTCCAGAGCCATTCCCCATGTGGACTGGCTGCATGCAAAGGTTTCAATCCACTTTTTAACACTCCATTTCACTGAAGTTACTTTTTTTTTATCATCACGGCGGTATTTTGCCTATCTTAAAAAAAATGCAGTGTCCACTTGAAAATGTTGGAGGAACCACCACCATTTATTTCTTGTATCTCAGCTTCTGAGGTTGTTTATGGCAGTAGAAAGCTGCATCTTTGAAAAATAACACTGTCTGAATTAGTTTCCTCAGCTGTCGTGGCATTTGCGATATAAACAGGTACCTCAGGCGTAAGCGCTTCAAGATGCCGATGATACACGGCTAAGATGTAGCTTCATAAAAAGGCAGCAGAGCCTCATAAATTCCCCCGCTAGTGCAACGGAAATCCCCAATAACCCTCCGCCCAGCACTTCATAAATAAAGCAGCCACCCACTTGTAGGCTCCGAGGAGACTGGGCAGGTTTGGGTCTTGGAGGCCACCAGAGCCCCTGGGCTGTCCGGGAGGAGGGTGGTGTGTCCTGGCAATGCAGGGCCACGTCCCCAAAATGCATCCAGGTTGGAGCGGTCTGGGAAGCATCATCCTCTTTGTTTGCCCTGTGGATGCCTGTATCTGCTGGGGAACGGCAAGGAGCAAAGGGAGTGAAGGTGGGAGAGGATCAGAGCGTGCTAAGAGGAACGGGAGAGCCAAGGCCAAAAAATGTATCTTCTGTTTGCCCACGGCTTTCACACTGTCCAAAAACCGGGCTGGGCATCAGTGCTCAGTGGTGCTGGGCTCCCTGTGCCCAGGGACCCCAGACATTGTCCCCCAGAGAAAACCCCATTCAGCCCATTTTTGGTGGGAGTGAATTATTCTTCCCCCTTCTCTCCCATGAAAAGAAACAAAGCCCAGCCAGTCATACGCATTATTGTTCCTGGAAGGGTGGATTTCCATCTCAGAATCACAGAATCACAGAATCAACCAGGTTGGAAGAGCCCTCTGGGCTCATCGAGTCCAACCATTGCCCTGACACCACCATGTCAACTAGACCATGGCACTAAAGTGGCAGGATGCTGCAGTGGTTTCTCAGCAGTGTCCTCCAGGTCCTCCCCAAAGCCTCAGTGAGCAGCTTGTTCTTCTCCAGCAGCTGGAGAGTTCACTAGTCAACCGCAGCCACCCACCCTGGTTGGTGTGGGCACCTGAGCTAGGTTGGTTGCTCACTTCGCAGTGGGCTCAGACCCGCTTATGTAGCCATCAGATGCTGCACCGTGAGCAAAGGCAAGGCGTCCAGCATTGGTGTGCACACCAGCAGAGGATGGATCTGGTGGTTTTTACACATCAGCTCTCAAACCCGGGCAGCTGAGGCTCATCTGCAATCCACGGGACGAGACATTTTGGTTCTTAAACAGAGAGAGGTCACCGAGAAGTGGTCTTGACACGTGGGGCTCCATATCTTGCTGTACCACGGCCTGGGGATGTACAGATGGGCTGGAGAAGCTCGAGATGAAAAATGACAGCAACCGGCCTTAGGCGAGTACAGACCAAATCAAGCAGAATGACATGAGAGCGTCTTCATCAGGTGCCATGGAAAACACAGGCTCTGTCCTTGGCTCAGCCGAGACATAGCTGGAGGAGGTGGGGCTGCCTCTCAGAGCTCTTTGACTGCAACATCTATTTTTCTCCTCAAGTGGATTGCAAGGTTTAAATGCTTCCCTTACATTAAGAAAATCGGACTAGAAAACCTCTCAACCATACGAGTCTCCTTGAAGAAAAACAAAAGCCTTGGCACAGCCATCAGCCCAGAGGAGAGCGTGCGGAAGCTCACCTCTGCAAACAGGGCTGGTGTAGCGACAGCTTGGGACTGCTTTGCCTCGCAGGAGTGTTCTCTGGGTTGCAACAAGCAATACACCTGGCTCGCCTCTTGCATTTAAGACTAATAGACCCGCAGCATCGATCAAGTGGTGTACCACCCTCACGACCAGAAAAATCAGCATTGTCAGGAACAGCGTGGTCCTACGAGTGGATCTCATCTGACACCAGCAGCCTGAGCGGTGAGGTGGAAGGACAAGGACACGGGCTCCTCTTGATGGCTTCCCCGCATCCATCCCAGACAAGCCTGTCTGCCGAGGCAGTCATTGAGTGCGATGGGGGACGGGAGGGTCACGCTGGCCCCGCAGAGCCCTTGCCAGCCTTTCCCTCCTCCTGGTGAGCAGCGGCTCTGCCTGCAGCAGTGGGGATGTGTTCTCCAGCCCTTCACCTCATTATCACCATCTTATTGCAGTAAGAGCGAGACGGCCCAGCTGAGGTTTGGAAAGGTCCTTGTAGGTCACGCTGCCAAGTGCCTTGTTATCACAGGCAGACTGTAGTTTAATCCTCTTCCCAAGGTCCTCTTGCACAGAAACTGGATGGCTTCTGACCCATCAAACTAGAAAGGCACAGTGTGAAGGGGGCTCGATGATGAGCAAGAGAAGGGAGCCAGGAGCAGAACCAGCTCCCCTGCATCGCCATGCTGTGTCCTCGCTAATCCTGCGAAGCGTCACATGCGAGGCAGGAGGGAGAAGCATCTTGTGGCCCCTCCAGAGTCAAAAATATTTATTTTTTCTTAAATATACATGGATTGTGCCACAAGGGAGAATTTGGGTTGGAGGAGCCAGTTGCAGAACCCCTCTGTGTTTTGTCCTTAGCCTGTGAGTTTACAACTTACATGAAAGGAAAAGAAAAACCCAGCAGAAGCAAAAAGAACCAAATGATATAATGATCTTTGTTTCTAAATTTTACTGTGTTACAGGGATGGAGCACCATCCATCCCGGCCCACAAGACTTCTGGGAAGCCGAGCAGAACAAGGTATTCCCATTTCAATATTACCAGACAAGCTGCCATGCAGCTGCCACGTTTGTATTTCTCTTTTTAAAAAGATAAATAAAAAACAAAGCCACAAAGAAACCCAGCTCCCAAAGCAAATCCATTTGAAAAATGTATTTTTGTCATCTCCACTGTGTTTTTTTTTCACTAATCCCAAGTGGGAGTGGGGAGTGGACTCCAGAAGTAAGGTCTTAGGTCCTTATGGTGAGGGATCTCCTCACTACTGAAAATTTTCCTTCACACGAACATCCCATATTGCATGATTTAAAAAAAAAAAAAGCTGATTTGCTTGAATCCTTGCTCCTTCTTTCCTTCCCCTTACCCCACCTGCTATTTTTTTCCGACATCTCAAGAAACACAGTCCCTGTTCTTTTCTGAAATGGGGATGTGTCCCTCAGCATCTCTACTAAGAAGGAGCACTGACTTGTCAGGTCCTCAGCAGGTCTGGGGAGATACTGATTGCAATAAATTGCAGACATCTACCGCTGGCCGTATGCCCGTGGAGATCAGAGACGTGGAGGACTCTGCTCAGAAGCTGTATGACTGGCAGCTCTTAGACACTTTTGCCTGCTCCCTGCACCTCGGATGTCCTCATCGCTTCTGCTGAGCTTCTGAAGCACAGGCTGCAAGGATGGCCGCATCCGCAGGGATGTCTGTGCCTTGGAGCCCACAGATTACAAGACTCTTGGATGCCTTCTGCACATCCCTGCAGCCTTTCAGGATGATGCGTTGGGCTTGCCACCCCTGGAGCTGTATGATGCTTCAGGGTGAATCTGAGACTAGGGAAGTGGAGACACTCGGTTTGAAATGAATTCAGCCTCTGGATCCTGAAGAGGGACACACCTGGAAGAGCGAGGTGACAGCAGTATGGCTGTTGGAGGGGAGTTCATGTGTGCACTGACAACTGTACCCCAAGGCCAGGCACAGAGCTATTGCAGGAGCGAACGTGTTGCTCACCTGAAGAACGAAGCTGTTCCCACTTCATTCCTCCAGCTTCCCGTGGGGAGAGAAAATAGCATCTACAGCTGAGTCAACATCTAGAGGAGTCGCTGCCTCGCTGGCATCCCCGAAAGCTACATCCAACACCGAGGGCTGGGCACATGTCCCGTGTTGTTTCTGAGGGAGGAACAGGTCGGGTTCATAAACACATGGTAAGGCGAGTCCTGCGAGTGAGCAGCAACTGGACTTCACGTGGTCCAGTCACCTCGTCCTGCAGATGCACACATCGTGTGCGTGAAGCTGCTTCTGAGTGGGAAGGGAGGATAACTAGCGATAGGACAAGAGGACACAGCCTCAAGCTGCGCCAGGGGAGGTTCAGGTTGGACATTAGGAAGCCTTTCTTCTCAGCAAGGGTCATCAGACATTGGAAGGGGCTGCCCAGGGAGGTGGTGGAGTCACCATCTCTGGAGGTGTTTAAGAAAAGCCTGGACATGGCACTTAGTGCCATGGTCTAGTTGCCATGGTGGTGTCAGGGCAATGGTTGGACTCGATGATCCCAGAGGGCTCTTCAAACCTCATTGATTCTGTGATTCTGTGATAATGGCCTCTCTGAGCTCAGTGTTGGGAAGCAGGCAGTGCTCTCCAGCAGCCCAGAGAGCCAGGGGTATGGGATGGATCGAGGTCATCCAAGCTGCGGTGGGGATCACAGAGTGATGCCAGGCTTGTCTTGGTTTTGGAGAGGGCTTGTCTGGTCTTGGAAGCACGAGGTAGCAAAGCAGGTACCGCTCTTGCTGGCAATGGCTTGGTTTATCTTTGGAGGTGACATAACTTGGTGTGAATACGCCATCTGCTCTGCCTGGCGTGTCACTGCTGCAGCGGCCAGCTGGGCCGGGGCGAGTGTCAGGGCTTTGGCGTGGGGCTGAGGATGGGATGAGTCAGCTTTGCACCGACCAGCTCCGCAGCGAGCAGCAGCTCCCGACTGCCTGCTGGAGCGGCTCAAAGCACAGATCAATAGAAATAACTCCTTGTTTGGATAATCTCTTTCCATCTGTCTCTTACATCTATTGTTTATATTGTCTAGATTCAGCCTAATCACTAGCAAATACTGTCGTGATGACCTGTAAGATTCACTCTCCTCTAACCCTTCAGGTGTGTCTCATTCTTCACCCCCAAGAACGTGAGTGTTGCTTTTGATGAGGTTGAGATTTGCAGATTTAAGGCTTTAAGTAGCCCCTGCCTCCACAGACCTCTGCAACGCTGTCCCACAAATCCCAGCATCCAGCTACGTCACTGGCAGCTGAGCAAGAAGATGTGTTTTTTGGATAAATACCCCTTCCCCGTGGAGTGTCCTTGGCGGTGGAGGCTGTCCTGGTGTGGTTGATCTCAGAGTGAGGAACTGTGCTTTGCACCTTTCTCCTTGAGACCTGCTGCGACTGTGCATCAGATCTTTGGTATTTAAGTCATTTATAAAATCCCATTTGTTGAGGGTTTGCCTTTCTCTTAGGCTTTTCTGTTATTTAGTAGGTGTTTTATCTCTTCTACTGTGCCCAGAGGAATTTTGGTGCATCTGTGCTGTTGAGGAAGGGCTGGCATTAAGCAAAAATTTCTAGCTTTTTGATGATTGAGAAAGCAGGAGTAGAGGTGGGGGGAGAAATTGAAGCAGGATTTTGTGTTGGCCTGAAAAAGTGAAGAGAAGAATCCGTGCCAGACAAGAGCCAGATGGACAAAAGCCACGAGACAAATCTGAGCTCTGACAGCAGCAGCCTACCTGGCTCTGGCAGACCGAGCAGAAGACACTGTGTGGGCTGCGGGAGCCTCTGCAGCCCGTAAACTTAAGAGCAGTTTGCAAAACCAAAAAAAACCTCTTGCTTTTTGCATAACAGCTTTCACATGGAAGGAGCCTGAACGCTGTTGACGTGCAGCGAACGTTTCCTGTTTTTTCAGAAATAAGTTTTATAAGAATGTATTTTTCACAAATAAGTTTTATATTCTAGGTTTTATTTTTGCCCTTGGCGTAGCGCTGGTCCCACTGATTGCCTAAAAAGCCTGATTGTGTTACAGCCAGGTCTGATTTCCCTAGAACAATACCTGTGCCCCTCCTGCTTTCTCTTAACATCCCATAACCAGCTTCAAGTTCAGAGAGGTACAGTGTTAGGATAACGGTCAATAAATAGCAGACGTTTTACATTACTGAGGGCCTCATTCAGTCCTCAACAAAGAGCTGGACAAGTTCAGGGAGTTGTCTCTCATGGCCAGTGATGGAAACTCCTGTTGCTTGGGCTGTTCTCAGCGAGACTGGGCTACAACCTACTGTGGGAAATGACGGTGTGTGGAGAAGTGTGTGATTTAGGGTATGTAACGGGATGATCTAGAGGAAAGGCGTCCCTGCCCATGGCAGGGGGGTTGGAACTAGATGATCTTTAAGGTCCTTTCCAACCAAAACCATTCTGTGATTGTATGATTGTATGATTCTATGATTGACAAAGAGATACTTACCGGTGTAACTGTCTGCATAAAGCTACTTTCCAGGTTTAGGGAAAGCCTGTGTGCTGGTTTCAAAGGGACATCATTAATAATGATGTTATTAGCATCTAGTAAGTGTTGCTCATCTGCGTACTATTCAGACATTAAGTCATCAGCGTGTGACATGCTTCTGGCTAGGTTCCTCGTACCGCACAGGATTTGGGACAGGTCTCTCCTGTCTGTTCAGAAGTTGCCCAGAGCCAAAGGCAGGACGGTGGTTTGCTGGCAGGTCCCTGCTCCCAGCGTCTGGCCCACGGTCGCAGCGTCCTGCCACGGGGCCTTGCAGCAGCCATTAGCATCACTGCTGGACCAGGGCACCAGATGCATGACATGACCTCCATGGAAATTCAGCACTAACGGGCTCAGAAGATGGTTGAACTCTGGACTTATGCTTTGAACCGACCAATTTCTCTTTTCTTTCGGATTCCCTTATGCTATCACTTCACCCGTCCGATTCCCTCTCCCGTGGTGACTTGCCATGTTGCTTCCTTTGCTTTTCATCATGTGTCTTTAACCTTTTTGCTTCCAGGCCTTTTCCCTCTGCAGAAAGGGGAGTTTCCCAGGTCTAAGCAGGAACCTCCCTCGCCGTGCTCCCAGGGGAGCCCACATGGAGCAGCTCTCCCAGGCCAGGGCTGCTCGGTGCCTTCCTCAAACCTCACACCCCCTTGGACTATCCAAGCCCGAGACCCACTGACCACACTGGTGGAAAGGTCGGGTGGGAGAGCAAGGCATCAGATGTGCATGTGCTCCTACAGGTCACAAGGACTGAGGATGCTCTAGGTTTTCATGGCTAAGTAACACCCGTAGCTCTGTGGAGCTTCGGGTCCCAGCTCAGCCCGTGACACCGTGGCCAGGAGCCCTAGACTGACCCTGTCCCTTCTCTGTCCACTTCCAGCCGTCCAGGAGGAGAGGCAGCGGGGGAAGGACCGCAACGAGAACGAGGTGGAGTCAACAAGTAGCGCTAATGAGGACATGCCCGTGGAAAAGATCTTGGAAGCTGAACTCGCCGTGGAGCCAAAGACAGAGATGTACATTGACGTAAATATGGGCTTGACGCCGAGCTCGGTAAGGCACCTCTGCCCTTGGCCCCATCCCCAGCCCGGGCACGTGGGGTGGAAGGGATGGCTTGTGGGCCCTCAGGGTTGACCTAGCACGAATACAGCAGCGAGCCTAGGTCAGAGAGGGGTTATCTTATGGGAAAAGAAATAAGTGGAGCTCAGAAGTGCAACTTCTTAGCTCTGCTGTAGATGCCGTGTGTGAGCTTAGATGAAAGCAGGAGGAAAGCAAACCCCTCTGTCCCTGCGCAGCCGCCAGCACTGGGGCTTGTCCATCTCACTGCCATAGCAAATGAAGAGATACTGTAAGGGATAATTAGAAGGGTTCACAGAGAAGATTTTATTTTAGTTAACAGCCCTTAGTGCTAAAACGGAGGAAGATACTGCATGCTCTGAAGAGCTCAGAGTCCAATCAAGCCAATAAACAGTGGCTAAAGTGCAAAGAGGTAAGAGTTGTAAAATCGGAGTCTGGCTTTCCAGGTGCAGAATTATACAGCTGCGTGGCTGTAAGAAGAGAGAACCTGGAGAAGGTTGCTTTCAAGTTCCTTTCCCAAGCTTGCATTATAACTGGACCTGCTCGAAGCAGCCAAGCTCTGAGAGGACCTTGTGTAAACAAGAGATAGCTGACAGGGAAATAGGGAAAGAGTTTGAAGCTGTGACGAGGGAAAGTGTCTTGGTCCCTTTCCTAAGAGATTCCCTTATCAGCAGGCTCTAGCCTTGCTTAGAGAAAGCCTCCCTGCGACTGTGAGAGCCAGCCTACCCTCTGAAATTGTGTTTCTAGGATTGACCCTATGCAAAGCCCTTGTAAAGAGCCTTATTGCTGAGAAAGTACTTGCTGCCCAGTCCAGGCAGCATTTAGGGTGCAGACCCCATTCCTCAATAGCTCCCGTTGCCGTGAGATTAATGGGAATAGAGGAATGCCTCTAAAGGTAGGACTGCAACTGGGGCAACTAGTACAGCAGTAGGGTCAGGAGTGGGGCTGATTACCCCTGAGCCGTGGGATACTGAGGGGCTGGGAAGTCTCAAAGCAAAGAGATGGAGAAGGAGCGGAAAAAAAATGAATTGCCATGCACCATTGTGCGTTTGCTTTTGGGGCCGGGGTCAGCTGCACGTGTTTAATTTCTCATTTGCCGTACGGCGGCGGGCACACACCATCCCACGGCACGCTCCATTAGCAGGAGGGGACACCACCGCTGCAAGGTGTCATCAGGGCTGCGGTGGGTGTAAATTACCCCAGTACTGTGCTAGCTATTGCCAGGCTTGCTGCTGGGGAGGGGAGAGGCTGGAGCGGGGGCATCTCCTGCCTACCTAGCGGTCCTTCGGGGGGGCACAGAGGTACAGCTGGGGCTCTGAGCATGTGTGCTGGCTAAGCCCGGAGAGCAGGATCATATGCTGTCTGCGAGGTTGAAATGATGGAATGCAGCTATTTCTGGGAAGTAGAAGGACTCTGCAGTATTTATTTTCTGCTACAATAATACTTTATCTCTTTCTTCATTTGAGGCTTGGAGGATTGAGCAGGGGATGCATTATCTGTCAGGGCTTGACAGGAGATCTTGGAGTCAGGCTGCTCCTTGTAGGAGTCTACGTCTTGACTGCCTCTATGGGATGCTCTTTTTGGCCCTTACCTACAAGGACACTTCATGGCTGGCTTGCTAGGTGAGGCTTTTCAGTGCATAAGGCTTCCTGCTATGGACAGAGCCAGTTCCTCAGTGAAACAGTCCAGACGCAGGTACACGGCCAGGCGCTCCCCTGCACTGGAGAGCCCAGTTGC
This sequence comes from Nyctibius grandis, assembly GCF_013368605.1. NCBI lineage: Eukaryota > Metazoa > Chordata > Aves > Nyctibiiformes > Nyctibiidae > Nyctibius > Nyctibius grandis. The sequence goes on along the minus strand of NC_090673.1, from coordinate 3,640,000 downwards.
ACCGTGCAGGCAGCGATGCCCTCCAGCCCCAGGGTCCCATCGCCATGAAGCTTCAAGGAGCTTTTTTTTGGAGGAGGCAGCTCAGCCGTGGTTAGCAAGGGGCTCGGAGAGGCTCTGACGGCTATCAAGATTAAAAATACTTCAGGGGAGTTGTAGCCAGCGTTGTGCTGACTTGAAAACAAACCCCAGAGAGCAAGCTGAAATAAATGGCTTCGTCTGGCACTGCGTCTCCTCAGCCTCTTGGAGCAAATTGAAAGCTGGTTCCTGCATAATTCAACACGCATTACTGTGAACAAGGATGTGTGTTGCATCTAAATAGAAGCAGGAGGCTTGTTGAAATGCCCTATTATTGTCAAGCGGCTTCTGTCGATGAGGTGACATTTGTAGCAGGTTTAGCAGATGTATGAGATCAGCAGCTCGCGGTGACGAGGCCACCGGATGCAGCGAGGGAAGACAGAGGAGCTGCCCTCCTCCCAGCCCTCCCCAGAGGGCCCGTGTGATGGAAAGGCAGACAGATTCAGTCCCTCATAGACACGGGGTAAAACACAAGCTGTTTCCTATTAACCTGGTACGTTGGGTCCTTTTATTTGTGTCCCTGCACCTCACTCCATCTGCATTGAACGCTGCCGGTGAGCTGGAGAGCTCCAGCGCTTGCAAGGACATCTCCCCTGGCCTGTGCCAGGCTGGGACAGAGGTGGCAGGGTGCTGTAGGAGTTAACACCCTCCTCTCCCAGCTGCTGTCGTGTCTGTGACTGTCACCTTGTGCCATGGTCCCCTGGCTGCTCTGAGAGCAGAGATCCCAACTCTGGTTGAGGCAGGTCCCTCTGCTTTGCCAGGCTGGCACTGCCACTGATTTCTTCTACCTAGGACAGTGTGGGACCCAACTGTGGGGCTTCAGCACAGTCCTCAGAGCTGGTAGAAGGGGAGGGCAGGGGGGCTGCAGCCCGTGAGCTGTTCCAGCAGCCCTGGTGTCTGAACACATTGCTGACGAAGCGTGCTGCTCTGAGGCTGAGTATGGGACCAGGGAGAGGACCTCTCTCCTGACACCTTGACTGACACCAGATAGGATGGGGTACATTCATGGTTTGAAGCCCATGATGGGGAAAGGGGAGTACAGTGGGGTGTGATCCTTGTGGGAGGCACAGACAGGACAGGGAAGGATGCTGAGCCAGGCAGAAAGCAGCTGAGACAGGGGGATCTGCCCCTGTAAATCTGCTCTCCTTCTGCCTTGGATGTAGGAGAATGTCAAAACTCAGCGTTTTGATGACCATCACTAGAACATTCACTTGAAGTAATCGCACCAGTAAGCCCCTGATAACAGCTCGTCAGCCGCTGCAAATAGCTGCTAATCGCGAGCGTGGCAAAGAGGATGAACCCCTTGGGAGGTTCCCACAAGCTCTAAATGAGCGTGGCTGCAAGATTCCTCTGTGCAGTGTGTCCCAGGAAGCCTCAAGACCCTGTGTGATCCCTGTCCCTTGGGAGCTGGGCACTGGCCGTACGCCCTGGTCGTACCTGTCCCTGGGCGGTACGATGGGGCGTGAGGATGGGTTTGCCTCTGCCCCATGGCCCCAGCAGCCATGAAGCTGGGCTCCTGCAATGTGAGCACCACCTCGGATGGGCTCCTGGCCACTGAAAGGCAAAGCCTGTAACTGAGAGGTGTTATCCCCGTTAGCTCTTAATTGGCCTTTGAGTGCCTGGTTTCAAGTCACCGTTTTCTGGAAGATGTCTCCAAGCTCCGGTCTTCCAGAAGGATCAGGTGCCTGTGTGTCCTTTCAGTCTGTCACACTCCGGCACCGTGCCCTTGCTATTTACTGCAGGAGGGGATTTGCTTACCGTGCATGGGGGGGTTTCTAGAACCGCTTTGCAGATCCCCAAGCTTTGGCAAAAACATCTAACTTTCCTAAAATACCCCTTTCATGGGGCTGTGCAGGCACTTGTTGGTTCGTGGGTCAGGTTCTGCTGGAGCATGGGGTCTACCGTAGGTCGTGTCCTGCTCCAGGGCATGCAGGGCTCCATCCCACCCCATGGGAGCTGGGATGCCTGGGCTCTCCACCTGGCTGCTCCAGCTTCCTCACCACACTCGGATGGCTTGACGTTGGTGATGTTCCTTTAGCCTGGGCCAAGGGTGTCCCTTCTCACCCTTTCTGCAAATGCCTCTGAATGCCGACGTTCCCCATGTTTCCAGTGAAAACCCTGCAGAGCTCCTCCTCAGACCCAGTTTAGTGTTTTCCTGTTGTCCAGAGGAGATCCCATCTTACCTCCCTCTCCCAGGGAAAAGCCCAGCCCCTGCTCACATCTCCCTCCCCAGGGAAGAGCCCCAGCTCCCTCGGAGCAAGGCTCCCCTGCCCTTGCACCCCTCGGGGAGCTGCTGGAGCCGGGCAGAGCAAGGAGGGACGATCCCCGTGCCGATGCTCCCCACTCCTCAGCTGCGCTGCTGAACGCAAGCCCGTTCCCATCCATCTCTGCATGCAACAGGTGAAAATACTTCGAAGGCGGGTGCCCCTGAGCTTGCCAGATGCTGGTTATTTTAAGCCTGGAGAATGGGAGACATTGGCCACTGAGGCAGAGTTTGTGTTTGCTGCCAGGGGACGGCGGAGGGGACCGGGCAGGGGTCCGGGAGGCAGGAGTGAGACACAGCAGCGTGGTCCTCATCTGCCCAGCCTGGGAGAGGGGTTTGTGGTAACACAGCCAGCTCAGGGTGAGGAGTGGCCTTGTCCTGCTGAAACAGAGACTTGCCGGAGGGAGAGGTTGTGCTGGTGTTCGTGTCTGCTCTGCCTCGGCCACGCTGAGTTCGCACGCCTTCCCCCTGCGACCCGGGGGTGAGGTAAACACTCCTCCTCCGATTTGGAAACTGCTCTTTTAAGGACATGGAAGAAAAATAATTGTACAGTCAAAGCTGCTAGATATTAGCAGGGATTACAGTGGGATATGTGGAGAGGCTCATACATCCCTGTCCAGAGAGGTAAACCCTATATACACGCCTGTACCAGCAAGGTCTGGCTTTGCTGGGGTTAGACAGTCTCTTCCAGTTCCTAATCACAAGCCCGTTTGAGCTGTTAGCAGTTCCTTTAAACAGGGATTTGGTGTGTTTAGGCTGACTGTCCTCCTTGAGAGCAGATGGTTTTTGTTACTGGATAATATTTCAAAGGAAAGGGTTTTGCTCTTTTTTTCTGTAATGCCTCCTCTGGTGCTGGTTTGTCGAGCTGGGAGCTGCTGGCACGGGGAACGTGCATGCTGCACGGGGCAGGAGCCTGCCCTTCCCTGGGCTGGAGCTGGTTTGGTTCATCAGTCCGTGTGATGGATATTGGGTCTCAACACTCTTGGTTCCTGTTTTGGAGCTTGCTAAAAAACCACTTAAAACCATGTGGTGGAGAAGCCAAGTCACCTCCTTTCCCTGTGATGGATAACATCCACTTCTGGGGTGCTCACGACATTGGGGTCCTTCCCAGCCTCTCCTCTTCTCCTTGCTCTGCCTTCTCCCAACCTTTCCATCTCTTTTTCTTGGCAGCCCAATGACCCGGTGACGAACATATGCCAGGCAGCAGACAAACAGCTCTTCACCCTGGTGGAGTGGGCCAAGAGGATCCCCCACTTTTCCGAGCTGCCCCTGGACGACCAGGTCATCTTGCTCAGAGCAGGTGAGTGGGAACCGTCCCTGCGTGGGCTCCAGCACGGGGCCGTAGGAGTGCCACATCTCACAGGTATTATGCTTAGATTTAGGTCCCGGCAACCTGAAAGCTGTTAACTGATTCTGAGTGATAACCTCTGATAATTCAATTGCTAAATAGGATTTAAAAAGCCCCAAGGGACACGTTGCTGAATGTGATCCAAAAAGTTGCACCAGCTGCCAATCAGCTGAAAAATGGCCCGGCTTCATCTCTGACGAGCGAGGCGCTCGGAGATGTGCGCTGGGTCGTTCAAACCAAGGGAGCTACACGCTGCCTTCCTCCCAAGCTGAGACTTGAAAGACCCAGTGGGCTTGGGACTCCACGAAATTTCATCAAACTGAAATGTTTGATCATAATTAAAACCAGAAAGGGGAGAAAAAGATATCAGCCTCCTTCTCCCACCCACCAAGATGAAAATAAAATTCTCTGGGCTTATTTTAAATTTCCTTGTGCGGCAGGGGGTCTGCAGGAACGGAGGCTTTGGGAGGTGAAAAGCAGTTAGCTGTAAAAAGGGTCTTCTCCCATCGAGTAAATTCAAGGCAGGTTATGCACGAAGACCAGGGAGGGCAAGAAATCAAAAGCAGAGCTCAACGAGGTTGCATTTTAGGCATGAAGCTCTTTGCATAGCTCCAGTCATCAGATAAGTGATTAAAAAGGCTTTGGCTTGACGCAGCGGAGAGTTTTGCTCCCTTAAACAAAGAGGAAGGCAAGTTGTCAGTGGGACACGTGAAGCTGCTTCCAGCAGGTGACAAACTCCATGTGAAGGGTGAGACTGCGAGAGGAATGAGGAGACCTTGATGGCTGGTGGTGGCACCCAGCTCTCCACTTGGCAATGAGAGAAACCAACCTTGGCTGCTTGAAGTAGTCAAGGGAGTTCAAAAGGATGGAGGAGTCTGGTGCAGAGCAGAGGTGCAGCCTCAGAGCTGGGCGAGCTGATGAGCTACCTGGAGTGAGCCAGTCTGTCAGCCAAACCCCAAGTAAGCCGGGGACTCCGAAGTCCCTGGTACTTTTAAAAGTTCCTCTTGTTTCCCCAAGATGCACTTTTGTAGGGAATTCAAGAGGGGAAGACCTTGCAGGGGTGTGTGCTTCTCTCTCTGTGCTCTTCTGGCCTTAAGTTAGTGGCCTCTGTAGACAAGACACTGCTGATCCACCTTGATGGCAGCATTCCTGGCTTCTTAGTGTAGAAAGTGTGTGCCCCAAAATAAATGCCCATGAAATTGGGCAGGAAGATGCTTTAAGAACCAAGTGCAAAGTATTCACTTCAACACAAAATGTAGGAACTGCCAGAAGTTCTCCGGTCCAAGGTCTGTCCAGGTTGCTTCAGGAGAAGGGGTAAGGGCTCCCGAGTAGGAAGATGATGGGATTGGTGTTTTCCTCTTCCCACCACACAAGCATTAGCTGCCATTCTGTTTAATAAGCCTGCCTGTAGCCCAAATGCATGAATCTTAATACTGTCAGCAATTTTTTATTGACTATCAACCAATGTAACTGCGTACCCTGGCCCTACATACAAATACCCAGTCCCTCGTGCAACCTCTCTGAAATCCTTGACCTCAACGGTTTCTGGGTGATTAAGTCACACCGTTTACTGGTGTAGGTTTTCCACTCTTCTTATATTACTGAAAGGAGATTTTTATAGTCACATTTCATCTAGTGGTTACAGCAGTATTCTGGGAATGGAGAATTTGGGGGTTTCATTCTTGCTGCAGACTTGGCCAAGTCCCATGCCCTCCCTGGACAGCTCCTCCTAGCCCCTTAGTGAAGGTGCTCTGCTGACTTTTCCGTGGGTGTGAGTATTGCCAGAGCTGGCTCAGGGCCCTCTCTGGGAAATACAAAAAGTGCATTTTTGAAGAGAGTCTCGAGCCTCTTGTGAGAGTGGATGAGCAGGGGAAGCATGTCTAGAAATCTCTGAGGGATTTCTGCAAATATCACAGGGAAGAACTGGATTCAGACAAAAAGCTGTCTTTTTCTTCTGTGAAATGGAAACAAAACCCACAAAAACAGTTCAAGGTTTTCCTTTCTCTTTAGAAGAAGGCTAATGAAAGCTGAACTGGAGATTTCCTGACGTGATGTCCTCTCCGTTGTGCTGGTGCTTGTTGTGACCAGCTCCAAGCTGACACCCTGGAGGGGCCACTCCACAGGGCAGGAGGAGAGAGGGCTGCAGACCCCATCACATCCCAGATCTCGTGGTGGCTCTAACCCCATGGCCATGAGCCAGGCTGAGCACCTGGAGCAGCTCCGATGGGCTCCCTGCTCCAAGCGTCTCTGTTGGGGCCTCAGATAACCTCGCCCAAGTCTTTTAACCAGTGGCTCTATCTATTATTGAGTGGGGAGAGCGGCCTGCTGAGAACAGCTGCCCATGAAATATTTAAGTATTAAAATTTAGCTAAGAGCGTCAGTCAGGTTCAGTCATGCATCCTCGAAGGCAAAGTGGAGTGGAGCACGCATCTTTGGAGGAGCGATGCTGGGTGGGCTGGCAGTGCCTTTCCTCTAATCCTGAATCATTTAAAAATCTTCCCTCTCTGAGCTTTTTTGGAGAAGGAAACGCAACTTTTTAAGCCTGTTTTCCCTGGGTTTTCTCATTTCCAAGCGTGCTGAGGCTGAGATGGCAATAACCTGATGTTTTCTCTGCATCGTGGCCAGCCTGGCAAAGGATGCTGAGCACTACATCTCTGCAGCTGCAGTCCATTTTATTGGGCTGCTGGGGAAACTTGGTAGTGGGATGGATTAACATGATGGTCACTGCGCTGCCAGGTGCCTTCCCTGCCCCAGAGGAGCCAAAGCATCCCCAGAGGCTGCAGCCACCTCGTTTGATGAGAAAGGAGTCACAAGAGTCAAATAAATCTGCTCTGCTTCTCCAGAGCAGAAATGGAAAACTCTTTGGGTAGACTTATTTGATCTCTAACTCAGACTTGCTGCCTGTGGTTATACCTACTTTTTCCTCTTTGCCTTTTTATCTTGTCAGCTCTTTGAGGATGCTCTGTGAAAGCACCAGGTAGAAACAGGTTCCCCATTTCAGCCAAAACATCCCAGCTCTAAATGGGAACAATTCAGCGGAAGGATGCGGGTGAATCCAGCACTCTGTAGCTGGAATAAGCCCAGCACAGATGTTGGTGGCACCCCGCAGCCTCACCGCTTTCACATAGTCTTGGCAGGCTGGAGGCTGGATTCGGCACCGCTGGGGCTGTGCGGAGCTGTGGCCGAGGGGTGTTGGGTGACGGCCGAGAGTCAGGGCAGGGTTGTGAAAGCTGGTGACATGGAGGGACGTTGAGCCAGCTCTGGTTTCTGTTGGTTGGAGCTGCGTGGAGGGGCTGTGTGTGGAGTAGCTGTGGGATGGCTGGTGGGAGGCACCCATGGCACCTTTCTGTGGGTCTGGCTCCAGGAGGTCCCCTTCAGCCACGGAGCACGGGTTCTGCAGGCTCCTGGTGCAGTCCCACCTCTTCTCCTCCGTCCTCCTTGGGTTTCACAGTGTTGCAATCCCTCTGCGAGTGCCAGGCCTCGCCCAGTAAATAGCCAAATAAATGTTCCCGTGACTGGGGTGGAAACATCCTGTGGCCACTTAGGAAAGAGTGAACTTTATTCCCTGTCAACATTTCTAATGGCACAACCCATCTCTGCAACAGTAGGTGAGTACAGCACACGTGGACCTTGTATTTATTCCAGTCAGTGAGAAAAGAAGTGTTTCTGTGGCAGGAGAGGAGGTGAGGGATGTTGTTGTATTGCTTTTTCAGCCTGAGGAAAAAAAATAAAATTAAATATCCTGACGTTTCTGGCCCCTGCCAAGCAGCCCCGTGTTCTGGACACCAGAACATTTTCAGGCCAGGTAAATCAGCCACGTGGTGAGTGTTGCAGAAGACCTGTCTTGTCTTACTGAAGATGCCTCTCCTCGTTGGAAGCCACCAAAATCTCCACCCTTCAATCTTCACAGCATTTCTTCTTGCTGTGGGTGTGTTTCAGGCATTCTTGAACTCCACAAGCTATGGATTTAAGAATTTGAAGAAGTGTTAAATTAGGAAGGGGAGCTGGAAGGTGGGTTGAGAGGTCGCATCAAACTTCACTTCCCCATTTGTCACTAGCTCAAACTGGTGTCCGGGCTCAGAGGATGTGTTTTCCTGTCTCCTGAAGTAGCATGTCCAGTAACTAATAAGTCAAAAGCTGATTTCCAAGCAGCTATGGAAAGCTGTTACTGGAGCAGTCATGGTTGTGGGACATCCCTGTAGAGCAGCAGATGAGAGGAGGGTAAATCCCTTCCAGTGTTTTTATGGCAGAAGTGACAAACCTGCAAGTGAGAGTTTTCATGGTCCCGATTTACACAGCTGAATAGCAGTGAATGAACTTCTGTGCCCCATTAAGGCCTGAAAATGAGCCCAATTAGCTGGTATAAAGCATTAATAGGTCTTTAACTGCTCAGAGGCACGGAGTATAAGGTCAGACAGGGAACACGGGGCTCCACACCCACCCGTAGGTTCACAGCGAGAGGAGCAGGGCAGAGAGCTGTTTGCTCTGGTGCCTGCAAGGTTTATAGAGGAAACTGCTTCCCTTATTAGCGTTATGTTTTTAGTGCATTTGTTCCTTAATGGTTTTTTCCTTCCCTGACATCCAAGAAAGGGTTGGCTTCCCCCTCCTTTCCCATGTCCAGCCATGTTACCCTAGCAAAGATGGTTCTTGAGCAGTTTCCTCCTCTCTTTTTAGCACCAGGGAGGTGATGTTGCTGATTCCCAAACCCACTCAGGACCCCATGGCTCTAACCTGCGGCCTTGGTTGTTTTCTCCTCCCCAGGGTGGAATGAGCTCCTAATCGCCTCCTTCTCCCACCGCTCCATAGCCGTGAAAGACGGGATCCTCTTAGCCACGGGGCTCCACGTGCACCGGAACAGCGCGCACAGTGCCGGCGTCGGGGCCATCTTCGACAGGTGGGCGGAGGGAGGGATGGACCGTGGGGGACACATCGCAGGCCACCCTGCCTAGACACCCTCATCTCTGTCTCCACACTGGTCTGCCTCCGTTCCCCACGTTTCAACATGCTTGAGGGGTCGGATGGAGACGGCGTTGGCACGTGGGCTTGTGGTCGGAGAGCCTGGGCTGAGGCGTGTCCATCCCATGGCGTGCGTGGAGATGTCGTGGTCCTGGCTGCAGGCAACAACGTTAAATCCCTCCTCTTAAACCTGCAGGAACCAACAGCCCGAGATAGTCAGGGAGAAGGCTGCCCAGTGCAAATCAAAGCCTCTTTCATGGGGTCCAGATGCCTTCTAACGTTACGAGGAGGCCGCTCCTTTATTTCTTTTCATCTTTAATTGGACCAAGACGTTGTTTTATTTTCGCAATGAAAAAGCACCAAAAATACCCAGCAGGTTCCACATGCGTATCCCGAGGGCTCTTTAATCTCATGCTTTGGGAAAGCATTTTAAAGCCAGACTTCCAGGGTGTTTGACCCACAGCGTGGCTCCAGACGCTGCTTAAATAGTGGCTGATTTCTCTGCCCGAGACTCATCTTGAGACGGCTTAGTTGAAACCAAATCACCTTTGCTGCTTTGCTTTGCAAGGAAATTGTTCTTCGGACCTGGGTGACATCATTTGTTTCCTGTGAGGTCATAAGTGCAGGATCTAACAAGGAAAACTGGGCAATCAGTGGAAAATATTTCAAGACCGGCACCTGCAGTAAGAGCAAAGGGAGTAATAAAAATTACCGGCAGAGGAAATTGCTTTTAGATACCTGTTGGGTTTTTTTTTATTATTATTTTTTATTTTTAGGCAGCTTTCTCAGGTGCCAAAGCCTCGCAGTGAATGCATGAAGCCAGTTTTTATGGTCCCTGTTGTATCTCACAGGAACTATTGATGTTCCTAATGAGCTATTTTTGATACAGGAGGAAAATGAGGGCATATCCTCAGCTGGTATGAGCGAGCCCTGTCCCATGACTTCATTAACCACGCACCGGAGGACCTCGCTCTGGGGCTGACACCTGGGTGTTTTTTCATTTCTTTTTAATGCTGACGCCTGTGATTTCTGTGTCCTTTGCAGAGTACTGACAGAACTCGTGTCAAAAATGCGAGACATGCAGATGGACAAGACAGAGCTAGGCTGCCTGCGAGCCATTGTCCTCTTCAACCCAGGTACATGCCGTTAGCTTCTCTCCAGTCCTCTCTTGACTGATGCTGTGTCCTTTTGGCTCCTTTTCTTACCTGTAGAGCTCCATCACAAATAACCGAGGGCACCCAACTCCCGAGGCAACCATGAAAGTCAAATTAAGTGTGTCTGCCACCTTACAAGCGTGTCCTTTGCAGGTCAGGGATGGATGTTGATCCATGCCCAGAGTTGCTTTCCAGGCTTCCCTTTCCAAGGGGTGTTTTGCCCTTCGTAGAGAGCAGCACGGTTTCACGGTCCAAAATATTCTCCGTGTAGGGCCCAGCCTTGGCCGGGACTTGGCTGCGACCATCCAAGGAGACGGCGAATGCTGCTTTTGGAGCTGAGTCCTGCTGATGGGCCGAGTTCTCTGCTGAGCTTGAGGGACTTTGGTTTGATAAACGTTACCTGGTCTTCCCATTTCCAGTTTTACAGCGACTCTGTAAAAAGAAAGTTCTGGTGCTTGAGGCAGTTGTCCCTGAATAGGAGCAGAAATGAATCTAGATATCCTTTAAGACAAAAGTATGGGCCACCCCTTCCCCTCCCTGCCCTCGCAGGAGCGTGGGTTGTGCCCAAGCATGGCTCTTTCTCTGGCCTTTCCCACCGAACCCAGGCCAGGACGTTTCAGCAGGGTTTATTGCTGTTTCTTGGGTTTGTTTTTCTGCTTGACTTTTCTCCTCCCCGCCCCACCCCTTGTAATCACCAGTAATTTATTGTCTGTAATTTGGGATTAGCCGTATATGGTAAAAGAAGGGGAATCTGGAGAGGTTCCCGTGGCGCATGTGCTTGGGGATATCGATTGCTTGACTGTCCCTTTCACCCTACTAAAAACAGCTCCTCGCCGTGTCGCGGGGGACCTGCCAGAGCGGGGGCTGTTCGTTTAGCCCTGCCGCGGTGCGTCGTGCTGGAGGGAGAAATCCCACAAGCCCAGGACTTAAACCCTTTAAATGAGGGTCTGTGACCACTGGGATGAGCCAAAACAGTTGGGGTACGAGGTGGAGTAAAACAAATCTGTAGTTCCAGGGCAAACCATTCAGGGCTTGAACGCTCCCCACGAGGTGTTAGGTACTGCCCCAGATTCCTGGGGTTCAGACCCCGCATCCACGCTCTGCCCTGGTCTGGGAGGGATGGAGGGGGCTGGGGGGTGCACAGGGGGGGTCCTTGCCTGCCTGGGAAGCCTGGAAGTTTTTGGGCTGATGGTCCTTCCGTTGCCTTTCAGACTCAAAAGGTCTCTCCAACCCGGCTGAAGTGGAAGCGTTGCGGGAGAAGGTGTACGCGTCGCTGGAGGCGTACTGCAAACACAAATACCCCGACCAGCCCGGGAGGTGAGTCGCTGCCCCAGCCCTGTCCTGCAGCCTCGCGCCCCTGCAGAGCCCCGTGCGGTGGGTGCGGGGTCCCTTCCACTTAGGGCTCTGTGTTCCCACGTCTTCTGGGAGCGAACAGTTCTCCGCAGAGAAACCCACTCGTTTCTACCTGCTTCAGCTGTGGACGGCCTTAGAAAATCCCCCTGTGAAGCGCAGGGAGGGCTGTGTTCCCGTGCCAGTAAATGCAGCGCAGCCAGGACAAGGTCTGGCTGTGACGGTGGTGCTGAGACCTGAGCAGCCCCCGCTCCTGCGGCCGCAGCAGTGGGATGAGCACAGGGGGGAAGGGGTATCATTTCCCTTTTGGCAACCACAGAGAGCAAACCGCAGCGAAAATAAGACGCACACGGAGTTAATTTTCAGTGGCAGATGAGCATCATTGCTGGGAAGTGAAAGCCTCAATTGATGCTCTTTTCTCCCCTCCCCGCCTCCCCCAATCCAGCTGGGAATGGGAGGGGGAATTAGGAATGCTTTCCTGGACCGCTCCGGAGCTGAGTGGGCGCATTTTCCCAGTTACAGCCTGAAGCTGGCAACTGCCAGTTAAGTTACTGACAGTCATTTGAGAAACCAAGTGAAGCTCTGGAAACTGCTGCTGGTGTGTGTCGCTGCTGGGGCGTGAATATTGGGAAAAAAACAGCCCAAGCAACTGGGATTTGCATCTCACCTGCATTCCCGGTCTTGTGGGTCTGGATGGTTAAAAAAATAAAGGATGCTCTTACAGCGGTGAATGCAGCGGGCAGGTCACACCCTCAGAAGTAATATTGGACTTATTTCCCCTCACACTTTGGGTACCGATGTGCTGGCAGATGGAAAAAGACTCATTGTTAAGGGGCTTCTTGAATGTTCATGGTTGGCTTGTGGTGGGGAGGGTGAGGAGGAAGGTACCGTTGGGTGTGTTTGACTTGGCGGTGAGGAGGGGAGGGAGGGATGAGCGCAGTGCACAGAGCAGGGGTGGTTACCTCTCCTCCCCTGGGTGGTTTGCATGGACCCCAGGCCAACTCTCACGCCGACTCCTCTTCCAACAAGCATTATTAAATTGCAGTTCCTAAGCAAATCCAGACCCAGAGCCTGGACTTTGGCTGTTCTGGTGTTTCAGGAGAGCTCTGCTCCCGTGGGGCTCACAACGAGCAGCTGGCACGGGGAGAGCTGCCTCGGGGAGCGTGGCCAGCAGCTCTCCTGGGTTATTCCCCCGGTGGGATGAGCTCTTTGCTTCACACAGGCTCCCAGTGTCGGCAGCCGGGTTGTGCTGCCCTGGCACGTCCGGGGTGGGGCTGGGCAGGGGGCTGGCGTGGAGACAGCCCTGTTCTTCATCCACCAAACCACGGTGAAGCCGCTGTGCATGACTGAGCAAAGTGGCTGAGCCACCAGTCAGAATCTGTTCCCCAGGGCTCTACCTCAATGATCAGCGCTGTGTAAGGGAGCGTTCTAGGTCTGGTAGCTGCACCAGGGGCTCTGGAGTTTGGTCTCTCACTGGCTTTGAATGACCTTGGGCTGGGGACCTCCTCGTGTGGTTCTCACACCCTGCTTTGGTGACCTTAAAGGGTTTTGCATGCTCAGGGCTGTCGTGAGAGCCGTGACTGGGCATTGCTGACCTTCCTGCATCTCTCGTGCGGTGCAGGGCAATGGTGCAATAAGCCCAGGTGGCTCGGGAGGGTTAACTCGTGGGCTGGGAGTCCGGAGTTGCACAAGAGCTAAACAAAGCTCTCGGGAGCGCTCTCCATCCTCCCGGTCTCATGGCACGATGCGATCACCATCTGGGGCTGGAAACAAGTTCTTCCTGTGGTTGAGCAAACGCTCGGTCGAGCCGGTGGCGGGCACCCTCCCCTGCTCCACGCTGCGCCGAGCGCTTGGCTGCCCCACCGCTTCACGTGCCCTTCGGTGCCTGACTTTAGCCTCGTCCCCGGCCTTTGGGAGCTTGTGAGCACCATGTAAACACCAAAAAGGAACTTCTCTGCAGCAGTGAGACGGAGGGAGGGTAGGAAAAACCGAGCCCTGCTCCCCCTGTGCCAGCCCCTGCTCCTCTCCAGGAGGGCACGGTGTGTATGTGACCCCGAGCAGCTGCAGGGAATCGGGGCTGTTTTCTCCCCTCCCCTGGCACATTGTGCTGCGGGCTGGTTATCTCACAGTTAAACATATCCCAGGGCTGGAGCCATCATCTGGTTTGGTTTAAAGTGAAACTTCCTGAATGGGATGGTAGGACTGATTTGTTTTTCCTGGCTCCGCTCCCACCGTTCTCGCCAGCTCAGCAAAAAAAAAAAGAATAGGGAGAGAGAAGTGTGCACGCATGTATAATATCTGTATGTTTATGCATGTCTCTCTATGTGTGTGTTTTCTAGAAAGTCCCCTTCTCCCTGGGCTGGTTCCGGCCTTTGCTTATGTTCAAGCCCTGATTGTGCAGCAGTAAAAACAAATAAACACGCTCCCGGCCGTGAAAGGGCCTTGTCCCCGTTCTGAGAGCAGGGAGGTGACGTCCTGGGGCTCGGGCAGGCAGGGTGGGGGCACCCCAGGGTGGCACCGGCGGGGCTCTGGAGCTAGTGGCAAAGGGCTTTTGTTCGGCCGGGGTTCGGCGGAGCCCGGCACTGGGCAGGGAGAAGGGGAGCACCCCGTGTCCCGGCTGGTTTGCAGCACTGCTTCCAGCTTGTGCGCCAAAGTCCTTGTCTCCTTTCATTGGTGTCACCCCTGGGACGCCTCCAGCCCGGCTCTCAGCCAGGTTCCTGCCACGCCAGCAGCCCCCAGGGCTTGGCAGCAAGGAGCAGCCCGGGTACCCGGATGATGCCCGGTGCCTGCAGGGAAGGGGCATCACCGAGAGAAGTGCTGGATGACCCGACACAGCATCACCTCCATCCCCTCCTCGGCTCCTTGCTGTTCTCCCTGACCAAAGACCATGCTGCTGAAGCTGCTGGCACCACTGCCTGCAGCAGGGCTGGCCCCGCAGTGCCTCCTCCCATGCCTGTGGTGTGGGGAACCCGCAGCATCTCGCGGTGCTCGCTGTACGGTATCACAGATGCTGTACGGTATCACAGATGCATGAAGCCAGTGGTGCACCCCAGTCCGTTTTACTCTTCCAGCTCAGCTGTCAGGTGTTTGTTGTGAATATCCACCATGGCTGCCTGATCTTCAAGGCTGGGGACATCACTAAGGATTTCTCTCCCCAGCTCTGGTGTAGCCCCATGACTTTGGTAGCAAAGAGGTCGTGTCTGACTCCCAGCCCTTCTGAGCAGGAGCGGCCCCAGAAGCTTTGGGGGGTCAGGGCAGAAGCGGGGCTGCCGGTGGGATGTCTGACCATGTCGTGTCTCCTGCCCCCAGGTTCGCAAAGCTCCTGCTCCGTCTCCCAGCCCTCCGGTCCATCGGCCTGAAATGCCTGGAGCACCTCTTCTTCTTCAAGCTAATAGGCGACACGCCGATCGACACCTTCTTGATGGAAATGCTGGAAGCGCCCCATCAAATGACTTAGAGAACTGCTGCTGGGTCCGTCCCTCGCCCGGCTGGGGTCTCGCGGGGCCCCTTCCTCTGCTTTCCTCCGCCGCTGCCCCAGCCCGTCCCTCCCTCCTCTCCCCAGCGCTGGAGGCACCGTCTGATCCGGGATGACCCCCTGCCGTCCTCGCCTCCTCGCCGCCTTCGCCCTTGTCCGTTTCGCTGTCACTGCTGCATCTCAAGACCTGCTCGCTGGTTCCCTGCGCTAGATGTAGAGAGGTGGGAGCGGAGAGAGCTTGTCACCCGCCGCCCCGGCCCCCGCCGTGCCGTGAGTTTCAGGGCTTGGCATTGCCCTGCGTGCGTGCCACGGCCAGCGGTGATTGCCCCGGGGCAGGACGGGGATGGGGACAGGACGGTCCCAGCCCTTGGGGCAGTGGGGTTTGGACAGGCCGAGGGGAGTGGTTGAACTTGCTGGATTGCAGCTGGCTATTTTCAGAGGATGGAGTTTTTGAAAAAAAAAGAGAAGAGGAAGAAAAAAAAAAAAATTTCTATTTTTGGTTTCTAACTATTATTAGTAGTCTCGGTAGTTACTTCACGGAGGGAGAGGCGGGCTGGAGGCGGCCCGGCCCATGCCCCGCACATGAGTCACCCGTGGCTGCGCAGAGCCTTCTCCTTGCAGTTAGAAGCAGAGGATTTGGGATTGAGCTTTATCCCCCCCTCAAATAACGAGGCAACTGGTGGCACGAGGAGCCGGGGTGCCCTCTGTACATCAGTGCAGAGGGTCCCATGCGCAGCAGCACCTGAAAAATCCCCGTTGCCATCCTGGAGAGCAGCCGGGCACCGCTGCTCTTCCCAAAGATGCCTCTGTGCTGGGTGTGGAGCTGCCCACGCAGACACGGGCCGGCTGGAGCTCTTGCTTTAAGGCTGCCAGGGACTTGACATCGCCCTTCCCCAGCTCGCGGGGTCTTGCTGGACCCCTGCCCTCAGCATCCCTGCACGGCCCCGCTTGCGAGGCTCCATCCAGCCCATCCTGCCAGGCCCACGCTGTATTTCAAGGGCTGGTGCGTTGGCAATCTGTCGTCTTGGTTTTTTTGGTCCTGACCTGGTTCAGTGAGGCTGGAGGGGCATTTCCAGCTGATGGGGTGGGCTTGGCTGAATGCCCCCTCTGTGCCCACATTGTGGGTACGCAGCAGCCCTGGGTCCGGGCAGGCGTTTCCCCACGGCCAGCAGTGCCCGAGCCCTCGCCCTTGCCTCGCGCTGAGGTTTCGGCTGGCCCAGGAGGCTGATGGTGTTGATTCAGCACCTGCGGTGCAAAACACTGCAAGGCAACAATTAGTGGGAGTGCTTGGCCAGGCTGGTAATTGTGGCTGTTAATTAGCGGTGTGGCAAAGACAGGGCTCCCCCTCGCCTGGCTCTGCCCCGTGGGGGCTGAGAGGTCCCGGCTGGGTGGGGGACGCAGCAGCAGCCCTGGCATCCCCGGCCTGTCTGAGAGCATCAAAAGCACGTTGGCTTTGGCACGGTCCTTCCCTTGAACCTTGGTGTGACATCAGAGAGATGTACAGGTTTTGGGGGATTAGGGACACGTCCCAGGAACATGTCCACACCCCACAGGACGGGATTCCCCGGGGAGTGCATGGGGAGAGGGGCTCAGCCAGGCAGCGGTTCCCCTTCCCCTCCCTGTTGCACCTTCATCAGGTGTCTCCAGAGCCCCACTGCAAGAATGAGTTAAAAAAAAAAGTAGAGCAAGCAACGAGGGATGTTGGGGAGGGTTTTCCCCCCTTGGCAGGACAGCTTGTCCCAAACACACCGTGGGGCAGATGCTCAGAGCCAAGAACGAGGTACCTGCACATGGCCTCGGGCCAAGGGCTTCCCCACCGCTTTCATGTCTTCTGTGCTTTAAAATGACAAGGCATTAGGTCCCCAAGGTATTTCTTTCTCTTCTTTCTCCCCGCGGGTTGTAGCTGGTTCTTCAACGGGCTGTTTGGTGCCTGGAGGGGGCTGGAGCAGTGCCCACCAGCTCCCACCGCTTTTTGAGGGGACTCAGTTGTCACCCGCCTGTCCTCATCCCGCCTGGCAGCTCGAATCCCCGGCTCCATCCCCTGCAGTTAACCAGGCCGGCTCATTGCTGAAGAAATACTCAGGATTTCAGGTCATAACTTTCCCTTGGGCTGGCCTGAAGTGGCAAATCCACAGAGGCAGGGAAAGCGTTCTGGCTGTGTTTCTCCAGCAGCCTGCATGCCGCCGAAAATATTATTAAACAGCTTCACCCCGCAAGAATTTGCCAAGAAAACTAGGCAAGAGAAACGGAATACGCGCAGGGTGCCAGTAAACACGAGCAGGCTGTTCCTTGGCAGCGTCAGGCTGGCGCAGCCCCGCGGGGGGCTCCCAGCCAGCCGGCGCGGAGCTCAGCCCGAGCCAAAGCAGCCCCTGGCAGCCCCCGGCCCAGCTCTTGCCGGTGGAAAGGAGCCTGGTGCTCGCTTGCTGGAGGGGATGAGGCTGCCGTGTGAAAGGGGCGGTGGACGTGGCACTAGAGTAAACCCGCTGTCCTTCTCCGTTGGGTGGAACCACTTTTCTCCTGATGGATGGCTTGGAAGGGGCTGTTTGGGGCTGGGGGCTGAGCTGCGGTGGCTTGTGCTGAAACCCTGGGCACAGCCGGGCTGCAGAGCAGGAGCTTCTGTCCCATCCTATCCCACATGCCATGCTGTGCCATCCCAGCCCATCCCATGTGATCCCATGCCATCCCATCCCATCCCAACCCATCCCAACCCA
This sequence comes from Nyctibius grandis, assembly GCF_013368605.1. Lineage (NCBI taxonomy): Eukaryota > Metazoa > Chordata > Aves > Nyctibiiformes > Nyctibiidae > Nyctibius > Nyctibius grandis. Next base: position 3,622,668 of record NC_090673.1, on the reverse strand, counting down.
TCCCATCCCATCTCAACTCATCTCATCCCATCCCATCCCATCCCATGTGATCTCATGCCATGCCATCCCATCTCATCCCAACCCATCCCAACCCATCCCATCCCATCTCATCCCATGCCATCCCATCCCATCTCATCCCAACCCATGCCATCCCATCCCATGCCATCCCATCCCATGCCATCCCATCCCATGCCATCCCATGCCATCCCATCCCATCCCAGTTAGCATTTGACACAATAAAAATAAAATGCCACGTGCAAGGGGGTGTCCTCAGCAAACAGCGTGGTGCAAAGGAGAAGGCTCTGCAGGCCCGGGGCTCTCGGTCAGGATGCGTGTCTCCGTGCCTCAGTTTCCCTGCTGAAGCAGCACATGGCCTCCACTCTGAGGAGGGTTTTGGGGACAGGCTGAGCGTTGTTCCTGGGTTTTCTGTTTTCGGGAGGTGTCAAGGGAGCCCGCGCGTTGCTGTAACTCAGCGTGACTCTTGCTTTCAGTAGGACCCTTGTGTTCCCCCAGCAGCCACACCGGGCATTTCGGGTTGCCGGTGGGTCCTGGACACGTGTGATCAACCCGCAGAGCCTGGCCCCCAGCCCGCCCCACCATCACCAGCCCAGCCCTCCCCATCGGCAGGAAAAGCTTTTGTGTGTCTGGTAACATCTGCCACAGCAGCCTTAAAGCAACGTGCTTGTGCATGAGTTTGAGTCTTTTATTTGTATTCTTTTTCACTTTTGGCTTTTTTTTTTTTTTTGGTCATCATAATAATTATAAATATACCACGTGCTTGTTTGAAGAGGTGAGACATGGGTAAAAGGAAAAAAAAAAAAAGGCACATTATTCACTAGAGAGGTAGGACTTTCGTTTAACCAGATCTTAGCGCTCATGAAAAAATCTGGTTTGATTAGGGTGATCTATGTTTTAATTATATTTTTTTTTTAATTCCTTTTTGTTGGTGGGACAATCTTTAATTTTCTAAAGATAGCACAACCATCAGCTGTTCAGCCACCCGCCTGCCACCCAAGCCCTAACCCCAACCCGAGCCGAATCCATCGCCGTCCCCGGGAGGATGCTGCGGCTCCCTGAGGTGGCGGGGGGTGGCTCAGGAGCTGACGCTGTCCCCATCAGTGCCGAGCGTGCATGAGCTGGTTTAGGTTGATCCATATGTGCGTGTGTATACATGTATGTACTGTAGATATATACACTGTATAAATATCCTCACTCACATATACATATATTATAACCGTAGCAATTACAGACTTTTTGTGGGTTGTTTTTAAGTAGATTCTTTTTTTCCTATTTTTTCCCTTGCCTTTTTTTTTTTTTGTTGCTTCATGTAAGCGAGTCCATCGTATCTGAAGCCCTTCCCGAATTGGCAGATGCCAAATCTGGATCTTTATTCCTCGAGACAAAGGAAATGCATCTATTTTAAGATGCCTTTTTTGTTTTGGTTTGTTTTTTTCTTTGTTTGTTTGTTTGCTTTTTTGTTTTTCTTTCGAGCAGCAGGTGGTTTTGAGTAAAAATAGCTTTAGCAATTCCCAATACTTAGTGATGGATGCCTTGGCTATGGGATGCATAGCTAAAAAATAAAATACATTAAAATTTAGAATGACAAAAAAAAAAAAAAAAGATAAAAGATAAGGAAAAATATCTAAAGCATCAATAAAGTTAAAATCTATTTTTGTACAAATGTAATTTTATCCCTTACGTATTCTTGGATATTTTCTTTTTTGGATTGTTTTGTTTCTTCTACAGAGATTGTTATAAACTCTCTCTATTTTTTTTCCTCTCTTTCTCTCTCTAAGTGTTCAGCCACAGGGACGGGGATCTGGAGAAGAGGGAGAAACTTTTGACCGTGTTTTAAAGGCTTTATATGAAATCTCTTTTGAAATAATTTTTTTGAATGAGCTTTTTATTTTTTTCCCCCACTTCCAAAATCTTTTTCTGGGGGCGGGAGGGAGGGGGCGGGCTGGTCTGGGGGGTGTCTTTCGTCACGTATATCCGGCGTTCCCGCAGGTCTGTTTTACTGTGAAATCACTACCGTATATTATTATTCACTTAAAAAAAAAAAAAGGAAAAAAAAAAATTAAAAAAAGAATTGCTGCTGGAAACGCCAGTATTTTGATGAACAATTGTATTAGAATTGTGGAAAAAAGAAAAAAAGAAAAAGAAAAAAAAGAAAAAGAAAAAAGGAGAAAAAAAAAAGAAAATATATGAGCATTTTAAAATATAACCCAGTCCAAGTCCTCTTCTGTTCTTCACCAATGTGTCTTGAGTTATCCCTTCAGGTGCCCCCATGGGGCTGCTGTCCCCAAGGGGGGGGTCCCCATCTCCACGGAGGGTCCCCGCGGGGTCCCTGCGGGTCACCCTGGCCCTTCCCTGCGTGGGTGGCAGTGGGTGACCGAGGCCGCGGGGACAACGGGCTGTTCTCCAGCCGCCATCCCTCCGGAGTCGGGGCAGCGCAGTGATGCTGGGAGCCGTTCGCGCTGGCCTTCGCTTAACCTGGATCCGTTGCCAGGTACAAACAAGATTGAACTTGCTCTTGGGTTTACAGCGGAGATAAATCCTCCCCCGACGGCTGCAGAGGCGGTCAAACAGAGAAGGAAAATAAGGGTTTCAATTTGGTTAGTGACGATCCGTGTGTTTCGAACTCGGCCGCGGTATTTTTTCATTTGGGAAGCCCTGGGGGGTGGCTCGCGGAGGGCAGGGGAAGAGGTGCGGGGGGGTATCCGCCTGCTGCTCCCCAGCGCGGGGCCGCTGCCCGCTCCCACCCCCCTGCCCCGCCTGGGGAGACCCCAGGGACCAGGGAGCACCCGGCCGCCGCGCTCGCACGCCCGATGGCTCCTGTTGCAGAGGGTGGGTATGTGTCTTGTTAACCTCCAGGCAGCAGTTTGTGTTTAGAGAGTAAATATTGACCTCCCTTCCCCAGGGTTTTTTTTCCCCCCCCATCTCCCGGGGGGGAACAAGCCAGGATCTGTGGGGCACTGGGATGCTCACCCTCGTGCCACGGGCTGGCCGGGTTACTGCTGCCCGCCGGCTCCAGAACCACGCTTTGCTTTGAAAATCAGGCTTTGCTTCTATATTTAAAGATGCTAATAGAAAGAAAAGCAAAGCCAAGCTGCCCACTGTTTGTTGTTATTTTTTTCTTGTGAGTGATAACTGCTGTGTTTGCTGCTGCCTCCCCGGGAAGGCAGGGGGCTTTCCCAGGCCCCCAAAGCCAGCTCTGGGGAAGGGCCCTGCTCCCCCTCCTCTGCTGCTGGGGAGGGATGAGGAGGTTTGCACCTTGGCCAACTCGCTGTTTCTCCAGCTTCTGCTGGGATCAAAGTGCCTGTTTTGACTCCCCTCCTGATTCCTTGATAACCGAAGATGGTTATAGTGCAATTAAAGGTCTCACACGCAATGGCTTGGGGCTTTTGTTGTGTCTTGGGGCCGGGTGTGCGCAGGATTTGCCCTTGCCCTGTGAGCAGCATGGAGACATGGAGCTCAGGGATGGCACGCACAAAGGGGTCCAGAGCTCCCTGGTTTATCAGGAGCTTCCTAATACCAGATTTTCTTAAACCCTGAGCTCTTGGAGGTGTGGGATATGGAGGGGGCTTCAGCTTCCTCTGCAAAACACCATCCTGGTCCTCTGGGTGCTTGAGGAGATGCTGTGTTAGGGGGTGCAGAGCATGCTTGGGGTGCTCGCTCTTGGAAATGCATCTTGTTTGGTGGCACCAGGCTGGCCACTTAATTTCTGTGTGTCCCCAGTGCTGACAGAGATGGAGTGAGGTGTCAGGGGACTGTTTTGAAATCCTTAAGAGAAGGGCTGTGATCCTGGTCCTCCCCGTGCCTTAGTTTTGCAGCGAGGAGGGGCTCTACAAATAAATACAGACAGATGAGCTCTTGCACTGGTAATTTGTCACTTCATAATTGCCAAAGAAAAGCAGGTTAGTTTTCTCCTCCTGACCTCTCTCAAGTAGCCTTTTCACCCCAGCTGGCCCCGGGGCCAGGGTCGGGGTCCCACCGTGCCCCCGCAGGGCAGCCTTCCCCCCCACGCCGGGGCTGCACGGGGCACCTTGGCCTTCGGCATCACCTTTTCCAAGCGACTTTTCCACAGGTCTCCCCGTGGCATCACTGAGACCTACAGACACCCACCCCCAGGTGTGCCCTGGGGTGCCCTCGCCGCCTCGCCCGTGTGTGGGTGCAAATGGGACCAGATGGGAGCACTGGGAGGTAAGTGCGCAGCCAGCTCAGAGGACCTGGGTTTCGTGGTCAGTCCCTGGTAAAAAAAAAAAAAACAAAACACCAAAACTTGGGGCTCCAAGCAGTGGGGACAGCCCAGGGGTCCCCTCTCCAGCCCAGGCTCCCCAGGGCAGTGTGGGGGCTGCGCTCCAGGCGCTTCCCCGGTGGGACTTGGGGCTGGAGACCCCCGAGGCGGTTGGGCTGCTGGGAGCGAGTGTGGGTGAGTGTGTGGCAGGGCAGGAGGCCGGAGCACAGAGGCTGAATTTAGCGAAGGCTGCGGGCCAGAAGCTCCCAGGAGCGGGGCTAATCCCCCCCGGGGAAGGGGGCCAGAGCCTCGGGCAGCCCTCGGGGTCCGGCGTGGCCGGTCCGAGCAACGAGCAAAGTGCTGCTGCCACCTCCCGACCGCGGCGAGCCCTGCCCGGCCCCGCTCCCCCTGCCCGGGTCCTGCTCCCCCAGCCCAGGGCAGCCCCGGGACTGGAACAGAACAACCCACGGAAAAACCGCGGTGTTTCGGTTTGTCGCTCGCTTTTAACAGCGTCCTGGAAGGCCGCGAAGTTTGTGAAGCGAAGCTCTGCCTCCCTCTCACGCTCCCTGGTGCCGTCCATGGGCCTCAGGCCCTTCTGAGCCTGTCTGCTGAGCAGCTTTCTGTCTTTGAAAGATGCTTCGCTGTCGGTCACCTCTATTTCCTTCTCTCCTCCTTGCCCTGACTCTGAAATTTCTGTCCTGACTGAAATTTCTTGCTGCGGCAGGTTGTGCAGATCAATAGCCCACCGCCTGCACCACCGTATCTTAAGTATTTTTCTCTTTTTTCCTTCAAAGAATACAAGCACCTGCTTTTTCCTTGCAGTATAACAAAGGGTTAACAAAATATTTAAAGCCAAGCATTGCCTAAAATGAGTATCTTTCATTTCCAAAGAGCCCGAGATCCCAAGGCACAGGCGAGAAATACTAGCCACAAAAATTTTGCATCTCTCTCCCTTACAACACTGGCAGTGAAACCTTGTTTGGCTTCATCTGCAAGATTTTCCATACTGTGCTCCAACGCAACTCAATTCCACTAAGCCCACATCTTGTTTTTCTACTGACAAAGTGAGGTATGATTCTTGGCTCGATGATTTTCTGCTGTGGAAGACTAAATGAAAAGATGCTTTTAAAGCTCATTCACTCAACACTCAACTCGAAACCCAGGGGGAGGGTCAAATGGAAATTCGCTAAAGTGATCAGACGGGCTTTCTGCTGTATTTCTTTTCTGGTGGGTATTAGGCTGAAGAAAATTAAATGAAGACACAAGTGTTTGCTAGGATACTGTTAAAGGTGGAACAGCCTGATGAGTAAACCAGCCAAGTCATTTAATTTATTTTCTTACAAAAAGGCTTGTGTTTGAGTCATTGTGATTCCTGAGGACACAGCTCTTGGTGCTCATTTTGTCTGGACCTTTTAATTTATAACATAAAAGTGCCCTACCTAGTAATAAGTGCAGCCACGTCCTTCGCCATGGCAGGGGCTACCTTGTATGAGCTCACCGCAGAGCTGGAGAGGAGGGAGGGGGAATCGCCTGGCTCAAGGTCAACGAAGAGCAGAGCGGGGAGGGTGCTCCCACCCAGCCCCGTCTGCCCGCCGCAGCCTCCCACCACCCTCCTGCTTTGCTGCTTGTGAGCTTTGCAGGCTGGAGCTCATTCCTGGGGCTCCCTGCCCCTTTCTGCCCGCTCAAGGGGTTGCTTTCCACTTGTCCTGGTTGTGGTGGGAAAGGAGCAGGGGTATGGCACTGCCACCACCATAGCAGGGTGGTGGGGCCCTAAGGACACTGTGCCACCAGGAAGGGCTGGAGGAGCTGGGGGGCTTCATCTCGATGGCTGGGAAGGTGGTCTGCAATGTCCTGGTACAGCCTGGGAGGAGGGTTACGCCGTACACTACAGACAGAGGAAACGTTTGCCTCTGCAATGTCCCACCAGCCCAGCGTGAGGGAAAAGCCCTTCCTCACCCTTGGACTGGCAATCGAATGGACTTTGACCACGATGTGCCACAGGATGAGCAGAGAGAGGGATTGGCACTGTCCCTCTGGTCTCTTGCTCCCCATCAGTCACTAGTCAGGGTCCATCATCCCTGCCCCATCCCTGCTCTATCCCTGCCCCATCCCTGCTCCATCCCTGCCCCATCCCTGCCCCATCCCTGCTCCATCCCTGCTCTGTCCCTGCCCCATCCCTGCTCCATCCCTGCTCCATCCCTGCTCTGTCCCTGCCCCATCCCTGCTCCATCCCTGCTCCATCCCTGCTCCATCCCTGCCCCATCCCTGCTCTATCCTTGCCCCATTCCTGCTCTATCCCTGCCCCATCCCCACCTACGTGCTGCAGGCAAGCGTGGAGGCTGAGCGGGGCCAGGCTGGGAGGGCTGCTCCTGTGTGTCTATGGCCATCAACATCTGCCTCCCCTCCCAGCTCGCTGCCTGAGCAGACACATCAGGACGTGGGTTCCTGGGCGATCCGAAGACATTACCTAATCCTCTGAAACCGGATCCTCCCGTCAGACTCCGGTTGGATGAGAAAAGCTTGCTCTGGCCTGTTCCTGCTCCAAAAATGTTTCCCTCCTTATGGCAAAGAACTTGCCGTGCACAATTTCCTGCTATCTGGAGGGTGGAGGTGGGTCCCCAAAGACCCCATGGATTAACCCCTGCCTGGAAGGGTCTGGTCTTCACACGCTGATAAATCTTCTTGTTTCTTTTTAGGGGACCACTGCCTCAGCCGTATTTCTCTGCTGGGACTGTGGCAGAAGGGCTGGGTGGGATTTAGGAAAAGCCCCTGGATGGCTTTTTAGAGTGCATGCAGCCCATTTCAGCATCTGTGCTGGGCGCTCTCCGAGCATCTCAGCCTGCTGACAAGTGGGAAGAAGGCTGGCAGGAGAGACAATTTGTGGCTAGCTATTTGCTGTTGTCACTCTGACCATTTTACCTTAAGAGGCAATAAAGATGAAAGCCAATAATAAGCAGCCAGCCATCATTTGGGGGGGGAAGGCTATAATTTACCCTGCCAGGGCTGCAGGGAGTCCATCTGGGGCTGGTGTTATTGACAGGAAGGCTATATGGTTTGTTTCTGACAGTACTTACGTGCGCTCAGAGCGGTTGAGGGCGACATTTTTTTAAATCTAAAAATATACAGCTGGTAGCAAACTTCCAGCAGCATGGAAGGGAGGAGAAGGATTTATGCCCAGAATGTTTTGAACTTTAAAAAAGAAGTACATTTATAGAAAAGGCTTTAAAGGGCTCACAGGAGGGGAGCAGCCCCTGGGTTGCTGCTGGCTTGGGGGTGTCACTGGGGCCGTTGGATTTCAACTGCTGGTGCTTTGCTGAGGGACCTTGTTCAGGGTGAGATTGTCGTATCTTCACAGGCTGTAAATCAGGAACAACGCTGCTGAAGTCACGGAAGTTACAGACAGATCAAACGAGAGAACCAGGTGCTTTTGTGCAGCCCCAGGTTGTAACCAAGAAACCATGGCATGGCTCCATGGAGAACCTGGGGTGGGGTTTCTGTGCTGTTGAGGAGGGACACCCTGTCATCCCAGTAAACATAGTAGAAATGAGGCTTTTCACCTCAAAGGAAGATGATTTGGATTCTCCTTTTCTTCTGCTCAAAATAAGCAGTAACCTTGCTGACGGCAACGCTTCCCCCGGGAGTACGAGGGCTTGATCCTACAAATCTGGGGAACTCAACGATTAAGACCTGTCGTAGCCTTTTCCACAAGGAGCTTCAAATCTTTCCTTCTCTTCAAGCCACCGTCTTGTGGGGGAGGGAGGAGGTGGTGCAGGAAACACAACAAATGACTAATCTCTCTCTTGCCTCTGCCAAGGGAGAGCAACCAGCCACACGAGCATCCCTGCTGCTTGCGAGAGCTCTGGGATGTCAGCAGGGTCATGATTTATGGCAATCAATCCACCATCCTTATTTATAGCAGCAGCTCTATGTGAGATTTCACATATGAAGACTGGCTGGTTCTATGGCCTCGCTCCTGCCAAAATTGCCTCTGGGCCTCCCGACCTTCCTGGGGGGCTTTGCCATGCCTCTGCCGTGCCCATGTGGGGAGGTGCCGCTCCTACCTCACTCCTACCCACTTTCCCCCTCCTTATTGCCTCTATCTTTAGAGCACTTTCTCACAGCCGGAGTTTTTCAGGCCAGTGGAAAGAGGACGAGGACTGCTGAGATGGGCGGGGAGACAGTTGCTTCTGCCCTGCGACACTGGGCAGAAACACAGGGCTCTCCTTCCTAGCAAGAGCGTGAGCTGCGTGATTCTTTATTAAAAAAGTGATCTTCACCTCTGTGAAATGTCCATCTTGACTATTCAAAATACTTTCCCACTTGCCAGCTCTTGTTGTTCGGGCCCTTTTCCATCCTGCTGGTATCTTGCTCGTTTGTCCTGCTGCTCCTGGATGTCTCGGCCACCACCGGTCTGTGCTGCCACTGGTTTCCAGGACCCCAGGATCTCCCAGTCATCTGGGAAACTCTGTTTTCCTCTGAGAAGCGATGGGGGCTTCTAATCTGCTTTGCAGCATGACTCAGATACAGCCCCGAAGGTTCAGAAAACATATGGCAAATAAAAGGAAGGAGCATATAGGCATGACCCTGTAAACCCCCTGCTCCTGTGACAGCAGAAACGAGTGGGGGTCTCACAGTCACCTGGGGATCACAATTACATTTTCTCTCTAATTAGCTGGAAATGGGCACCCTGGAAACCCTTTTTGCTGTTGTAATACGTGGTGACAGTGAGAGAAAGTGTTGCAGCCTCTGTTTAAACCTGAACCTGCTCCCAGCGGTTCGGTCAGCCCCGTTTCCGTGCCGTGATGAATGGGGCCCTGGGACGTGACGCCTGTAACAGCCGAATCACTTACCTTGAAAATGCAAACCTTATGGAAAGCGAATCAATAATTCCTGGAGCCTGGGTTTTGCTGACACGCGGCCCGAGCCCGCAGGAAATAAACCCTTTGTTAATCTTTCTCGAGAGGCATGCAGTCTCCTATAAAAAGCTTCTGAAGTAAGTAACTAATTACAGCCTGCACGAGGCTCCAGTCTGTCACCCCCGACAGCTCTGTGGGAGAAGGGGCTGCGGCGCTGCTGGCCAGGATGATGGACGAGCGCGCGCGAGCTCTTGGCTTCGCTCTGAAAGAGGAAGAATTAATGGGCAAATAAATTACAAATCAATTATTAAACCTTAGCAGCGTGCAGGGCCCTGTTCAGACTGGGTATCAAATACACATTTCTAATTAACTCAACAACTCTTGTCTAATGTGCGCTGGATGCTACCTACTGATAGACATATGAATTTTTCTTGTGCACTCTAAATAGTCTTTTATTCCCCTCTTCTTGCCTACCGAGACAGTTCAGGTCTGTAAGAAGAACTTTTTGTGTGTAGACAGCACCGAGAGACCCCCAGATTCATGCTGAGGCTGAGGATGGCCCCGGGCAAGCTGCATGAGCTGCAACACACTGGGGAATGAACCCCACACATACTAAGCACTCAGTGTGCCGTGGGGTCTTGTTCGCTTTCCCTGAGCCCCAAATCCCTGATTAAGAGGGAAGCCACGGTACTTTCCTCCCCTCCCTGCTTGCCTGGGACTGTCTGTCGGCACCCAGAGCTATCGCCACGAGAAGAACCGCTGACTGATACCTGCCTGCAGTGTCTAGACAGATCCCGGGCCAGAAGTTCTTCCTGAAGCCCTGAGAAAATAAAAAGGCTTGGCAGATGGATGGCTGCACTTACACACCCACCTCTGCTACCCTCGGATGAATCGTGTCCTCCAGTTATCAGCACGCTTCCAGACTGAGCACCGCTGCTCCCATGGGACGTGGGGGAGAAGCCCCTCAGGGAACTGGCCGCCACTGGGGTATGGACAGAGGGTGATTTTACAGGGTTCGGGTTGGGATGAACGCCAGAGTCACTGTGGTGCCAGGGCCCTTGCAGGAGCTAAACCTTTGAGGTATTCATGCTCCGTACCACGGCAATATTTCTGCCGCTCACTAATCAATTATAATTCTTAGACAAGCTCCCATATGGTGCCTTTATAAATCACTCTCTCCAGTTATCAAGCCTGTCTTATTTGCCTGACATGAGCTATAAGGAGGGTGGTTTTTAGGCTAATGTTGACTTAAGCGCACAGAATGTGATTTATTTATAGAGTTTTATAAAAATGTTGTTTTAAAAGTCAAAATACGGGTCCTAAGGAGCTAAACAAAAGGTTGAAGACTCATTCTGCAGCCTCAGCCTGAGCATCGCCATAATAAGCCCTGGTTCAGTGAGCTGGTAAATACGTGTCCTCGGTCACAGCACAGAGAGGTCTGTGGGGCTCAGGGGCAGACCCTGCTCAAGGGTGGTGGTACCTGCTACGCCTGCCCCACCGGAGCAGCTCTCCATCCCAGCGCTCGGCCCCGCAGGGCAGAGAGACCCTGAGGACAGGCAGGGCACTTGGGGAGTGACCTGAGGGTTGAGGACTTGGCGGAGGAGCTGGGCAGAGCTGGGGCAAAGGGTTTGAGGAGAAACTGGAGTGGAGAGGGGAGCCCTTCGCCTCCCCCCCTGAGTAGAAAACAGCACGAGGTCCTTGGAGCACTGAGCACAGAGGAGAAAACCAGGAGTATGGCAAAGCCATGTGCCCTTGTCACGGGCAAGACAGAGTAAGGGACAGCCCGGAGGGGATCTGGGTGCTGGGGTTTATCTGTCAGAGCGACCTGAGCTTTCCCCCGGCTCCATCCCCTCACGCTGGCTCACTTGCTCCCCCCGGTGCTGCGTTCACCCGGGCGGCCAAGCGCCCTGAGCATCCCCTTCATCTCCAGGACCTTACCCAGTCCCAGGATGTTTCCTCCAGCCATGAGGAAATCCCTTCCTTTCCAGGCCCCCTACTTCTTCACTCTAAAAACTCTTATTCAGTTCGGGAATCCTTCTTTCTGGCTTCGTCTTCTTTCCAGAAATATAAGTCCCCATTTTTCCTGATCTAAATAGTCTATGCACAGGAGCACAACGTGTGATCAGCCTCCTAATCAGTGCTTCTGTCTCTTGTCTCTTTATTAGTTGCAGGATTCAGGATATTCCACTTTCTTTTATCAAAATTTACAATCAGCCTGCACTGGTTGCAGATCGTGCATGACAGACTTCTGGTTAGGAGCTCAAAACCTCAACTTTGCCCTTCCCCTCCCCATAGATACACATCCAGTTAAATCCCACCTGTAAGATTTCACAATTTAAGCTCTGGGGTATTTTTTAGCCTACAACAGCTCTGAACTACACTAATGCCCTCTACTCTGCTGAGAAGCCAAATGTTTTGGTGGTGGTTTAGCCCCTCTCCCACAGAGCTTTGGTTCTAGTACCTTGTCCTGGCTTCCTGGGGATAAAATTCATAGAATCAAGTTTCTGTTAGATTTTGTTTCAGTTTGTGGCCAGCCATGGTGATCAAGGCCATTAGCAGTTAAATCCAGAGCAGCTGACCCAGGCTGGCCCACAGGTGTGTTCTATAGCATTAATATCAAGTTTACTATAAAAGGGAAAGCTGCTGGGGAGGGATGGGGTTCTTTTTCCTCCTCTTTTGTATTCTTAAGAATTGCTATTCCTGGAGCAACTTGCCAGCGCTCTGTAGGTAAGTATAATTCTGTGTGTTCTGTATTATCATTGACATTGATTTCTTTATTTTATTGAATCTGTTTATCTTTAACCCATGAGTCTCCCTCCTTTTACCAATTCCCTTCCTGGGCTGGGCAAGGGACATTGAGTGAGAGAACAAGTGCTTATTGTTTATTCCTGAGTGTGAGCTAAATATAGATGCACCTGTAATGCCCAGAGTGGGTCTGGGGGACTATTTCCACTCCTGACAGTGCTGCATAAACAGCATTTTTCTTTTTCCCATGGGAAAAATTGAACTGGAAAGGAAAATCCAGTGCATCAACTTGGTGTCAAAAGGGAAGGGAACCTCCCTGGGCCTGTTGTGTTTATTTGCATGATTTGGAGAGGATAAGAGTGTGGAAACCAGTGTTAGGAACCAGAATAAGACAGTGCTATGGACAGGTTTCTTGGGAAGTCTCGGGAAGCTGTCGTTGACCAGCTTTGCCTCCTAGTGTGAACAAGTTGGAGCTTGCACCCATTGCAAAGCAGTTTTGGGGAGGACCGGAGGAAGCCTGTGGCTCGCTAACGTGAAGGCAAGTTTATGCAAAGCGTTAAAACTCAGGACCTGAGGTTCCTGCTGGGTTTATCGAGATGTGAGAAGACAAAAGAACTCCCTTAACCAGTCGCCATGAAACTTCACCTCACAAACCGGGGTGAGGCCCCGGGGTTTCGGGCTGGGGTTGGGGCCTTGCCCGGATCGGTCCCACGGGCGGGCTCCGGTGCCGCGCCCCGCCGCGCCCACCAGGTGGCGCCCTAGCACCGCGCATCCGCCGCCGCCGCGCCCTCCCATTGGCTGCGCCGGCGCGTCGCCCTGGCAACGCGCGGGAGATGGTCCCGCCCCCCCCCGTCGCGGGGGTCTCCCGCCACCCTCTGCCGTTCCCGGGGGGACAGCGCGGGGGGCCGGGGTGGGCACACCGTTACACGGAGGGGCTGTGCAGGGCCCCTGCCACCCCCAGACCCACACGCCACACATGTGCTCTCTTCCCTCCCTTCTCTCTGCCCCTTTCTCTCTCCTTTTCCCCTGCCCGAGCACCGGTGGGTGCTGCACGGTGCGTGGGCCGAGGTGCCCACCTCAAGGGTCAGTCCCCACGTGCTAAATTCTCTGGGGAAGGACACGGTGGCTCTGCTGAACACGGGCAGTGATGCAGGCAGGGCTGGCCTTGGCCTGGAGTTGGGCAGTGGCCTGGGACTGCAACGTCTGGCTGGCCTAGGCCGAGCAGCAGAAGCACAGACTATCTAGAAACTGGAGACAATCTTTTAGAGGCCAAATTTCCTTTCCCTACTCCAGCTCCTCCAGCCAGGTCTCATTCTTGCCCTGGGTGGAGCTAGATTTCCATTCCACTGGGAATGGTGAAGTGTGCTGAGGGCAGAGAAGGCCCTTCGAAGAGCAGCACGAGCCCTCCCAGGCCTTAACTGTACAAATGAGCTGCGTTCCCATGCAGATTACATTTAACCCTTCTGGTGCCTGCCGTGTTGGGGGCACTAAACAACAATCTTGCACAACTAAACAACCCTTCAGCCTACTACCTGTTCTGAGCAGGGCAATGGGATTGCGCTCACTGTTGTTTCTAAAACAACTCAGGGGCTGCAGCTATCATTCCTCCCTCCTCTCCAGCAGGGGCAGAACATCTGGAATGGGTTTGGATGGGCTGTAGTTGCACTCCCAACAGGAGGTTGGAAACCACCCCCTCACTATTAGGAGTTTGATGCTCTGAAGACACTGGATATGACTTAATTTCAAGGTCTTTAAGTTGATTCAGAGATGAGTTTGACCAGACTCTCAGCAATTCTTGGCTGGCTGCATCCCTTCCCACCCCCTCATGCTACTAGTTCAGCGAGCTCTCTAGTCCCTAGGAAGTGCTTGATTCATTTCTGGTAAACTGTGCCTGGGCCCACTGGTCAAGCTGTGTCATTGTGGTGGTCTCCTGGGGCTGCAGCACCCTGTGTGCTGTGGGGGAATGGTGCTGAGAGCACTACTGTATCCTTTGCCCTGTCAGCTCAAAGAGAAGGTTGTTCCTGCAGCACAGGGCCACCCCTGTGTTCTTACAGCTACTACACAGCTGCAGGGAAGCACTGCAGATGGGATTTCTCTGCTGGTTGCAGGGGGAGACGAGGCTGGTTCGGCTACCGCAGGCACTGCTCCCTGCCCTCCTCAGAGCTGGAGCTCACCCCTCGCCACCTCCTCCCGTGGGCATTGGGGCTTCTCCTCCCATTGCAGGGCACGAGGTGGGGTTAGCACAGCCTGCCCCGCTGATGGGGTTTATCCCTGGTCCTCTGGGACCACAGCTATTCTGGTCCCAGCACAGCAGAGGTTGTGCTGGAAGAAAGAGGCATTTTCAGCAGGGTGTGACCCCTTCTTCCCTTTCCCCAAGGAAAGGGAGCTCGGAGGAGAGAAGACAGGGTTTCAGGCACCTCCTTTGGAGTGTTACCCTCCTCCAAGCCAGCTCAGTAAATTACAGCCCTAATTGAAGCCATGCCTAGGCTGTGCTTGCCTAAATCGCAAGGTGAGCATTTCTGCTTGTAGTGAGGCTGTTTGCAGGGGCAGAGGAGCTCCTCCGGTGTCAGTGTGCAGGGCTCTGTCTCTAACAGGCCATTTGGTGCTCCAGCACAGTCATAAATTTTTACCCTTCGCCATATGTGAGGGTCAGTGGGGCTTGGAAGCCTACAGCACTTGGGGGTCTTTAAAAACTGATGCAAGTGCCTCATGTGAGGCTCTCTAGGTGCAAACTCGGCCCCTAAGCTGAAGGTCTATGGGGGGGTGGGATTACCTCCACAAAGGCATTGGCAACCCATAGAAACGGGGGTTTATCAAAGTTCTGAAAGTGCTCAGAGCTCAGGAAGGGGCTGGCGACGGCTATGTTGGGAGTGACTGCTTCGATATGGGGCGACAGGCAGGTGAGGAGCCTGCTCTGAGTTATAAGGTTGTGAGAAGTCCTACATGGCTCTGGGATTTCCCCGAATGTGGAGGCTGACTGTGTCCTGGACACATGCTGATGCTCAGCTCAGGACCTTTACTGGGTTCCCAGCCTGGACTATGGGGTGACGGAGAGTCTGGGCCAGCTCCCAGCGGGATTGGGATGGGCTGGGCTGGGCTGGGATAGGAGAGCGTGGTCCAGCATCAGGCCCGCAGGTCACTGTGCCCCAGCAGCCAGAAGGCCGCCGGGCTGCTCTGAGCGAAGGCTGCGGCTTTCACCGCTCCCCTCCTTTGGCCGGGGAGCTCTCGCTGCCACGTGGCCTTGTCCACTACAGCACCCTCCCCTCTGCCTTGCTTTGCTTCTTGCTCTTTTTCTTTTTTCCTCAGGAAACATCTGGAAGCTGAGTGAGAAACATTAAAAGGGGGGAGAAAAAAGAAAAGAGAAGGAAAAAAGCAAGGGGGAGGGGATCTTGGGAACACCATATGATTTCACTTTCCTAAGACAACTGCAATTATGCCTTTGAGGCTTTACCAGTCACTGTAGATTCAAACCATGCTGGATGATGTAAGTGGGAAAATATGAAGGGCTTACTGGCTGCTTAAAAAAAAAGAGAGTTCAGTTTCTGGCATTTTATTTAACATTATGAATCAGAAGAAGGGCACTGTCCAGATGGGCTTTATTGCTTTCCTAGCCTTGGCTGTGCCTTGCTGATCCCTTGGGAGAGGGGAAATGCCTCCTGTATCTATTCAAACAAACCTCCTCTGTCCTGCAAGTCTGCTGCTGCCATGAGCCCCCAGTCCCCACAGACAGAGCTGGGGCTGGATTGCTCCAGCCAAGAAACGTCCCGGGCTGGGCTCTTCTTGCTCACACTAAGGAACCATTTACTTTTTGGAAGCCCAACTGGTGCATGGGGTAAGCAGGAGCTGTTGATCCCAGTTTAGCAACCGTGAGGACTCCTGTTTTCAGGCAACTTCCAGATAACCTGCCTGTTTGACGCTGGCTCCTGGGCCACTTTTGGGGGGTTTGGATGCGGTGTCTATGTGTGGAGCCTGGCACTGGGACAGAGCCACTTGAAAGGATAAAGATGTTGCTGTCAGATTTAATGGACTTTCCATTTGAAAAAGCAGGGGGCTGCAGGAGAGCTGGGCTTTCAGCTGACAGGGGTTAAACTGGCATAAAATAGGCTTGGGAATAATGAAAAAATCTCCCCCCACTCAGTTCCCATGGGAAGAAATCAGGTGTGCAAATGGGGAGGGGAAAGCCTGTGCCAAAAGCTGTTGCCCAGAGCCACCATTGCTGATGCTGGGGGAGCCGGCGACTGAACAGAGGTATTAGAAAAATGTGAGAGTCTCTCCTCGGCTGTGAAAAAAGCAGCAACTTGGGTTTTTCATGTTTTCCTTTTCGTTTTTGTTTTTTTGTTAATGAACAGCTCTGGATCCCAGCGTGTCTGATTAAGCAGCTGATGTGAGGACATGTCAGTGACTTGCTTTCATTAACGAATGATTGAGTGATTTGGGGTTTCCTGGAGCAGTAGCTTTGGAGAGAGCCAACACTGGGCATTGCTCGCAGGGCAGGACCAGGGCAGTCACCCCGGTGCAAGGTGCCCATCATTCCCTGGGGTGGTGCTGGGGTCCCTTCTCCCCATGGGGCAGGGGACGGTGGTGGGGAAGGGACATGGCTCGGGCAGACATCTCTGCATTTAACACCAAGGAGGAAACGGGTGTGCTGGAGCTTCCATGTAAAAGCCTTTTTAAAGAAGGGGGGTGTGGGTGTGTTTGCTCATCAGAAAAGAGGGCAGAGGAGATTGTCCAGGAGTTTTGGCTGAAAAAAAGAATTATTTCCTAATCTTTTGGCTGCTGAAACTCAGAAAACTGTGCTCAGCTGGAATTTCTCAGCTCACCGTTGCTGAAGACACAGACCCTGATTATTTCAGTACAAACCCTGGATTGTTTGAAGGAAAATATGCAGTGAAAAAATTTGGGTTTCACCAGTGTGTCAGGAGAAGTTAAAAACCCCTAAAATCAAATGCAGGGGAAGCTCTGCCCTGCCTGGGTGGAAACACCGATGTGAGCAAACTCCTGATCACACAAGTGGGACAGAGCGTGGCCTCGCGGGCACAGGACAGGGCAGTGGGTGGCTGTGGTGGCCCCAGAGATGGTCCCCAGCATCCCCATGTCCCAGTCAGGCCTGGCCTGGGCTGCGTGGCTGGGGTTTTTGGAGGAGCCCTGAGCAGGGCAGGAGTGATGGGGGATGCCCTACAAGCCTCTCTTCACCACAGCTCTCCCATGCTGAAGTGCTGCATGGTACATGGTGGTGGAACACCCCTGCCTGCACTGCCTTCCCTTCTCCTTCCCATTGCTGAAGGGATGGAAAAACTCATCCAACTTGAGTAAAACCTCCCCACAGATCTGCATTGTCTGCAGCCTGCCTGTCCTGCCCAGGGACCCTCACCCTGCAGTGCCTGGGGCTCCTTGCTGGTCCAGTGCTCCCTCCTCAGTGCCTCCCCCCGGTCCAGAGCCAGAAACAGCCCGTCGACTCGTGTACAGGAAGGTTTTGCTGTGGATTAGCCCTCCTGGGGTTTTCCTGGCATCTCTCCATCAGCTAGTAACCTTTTTTTTTTTTTGCTTTGCAGTTTAAAACAACAGAGAGATCCTGGCAGAGCTTCAGCTGTATGGAGGGAGTCGGTGGTAAATCTGGGGAGTTCATAAACCCCAGGGATGGGAGGGAGCCCTGGGGCCACAGCCCAGCCATGGAGAAGCAGCCCTTCTCCCCAGTTCCGTCCCCAAAATTCCAGGCCATCCAACGCAGAGGCTGGTTCTTTCCTGCCTTGATGTAGCTCTGAGCACACGGTGGGGGATGGCAGCCCCCTGAGGGACCACATCCCGCAGAGTCTGCTCCTTCCTGCGGGTCCTGAGCATCCCCAGGGACAGTGGGAGGCTGCAGGTGAGTTAAGCTTCAGCCAGGTTCATGCAGAAACCTCCACGCTGCATCTTTGTCTCACACCTAGCTAAATCTTAATTAGAATGGTGACTGCAGTGATGAATATTGTTTGCTTAGTTTTCTCCTATTATACCATGATAAGGTCAAAGTCCCTTTGGGAAGGAGGCTGACTTTCTGGAGTCTTCAGCATCAAAGTTCTTGCCATTTTCTCAAGAAAGGGAACAAGTAAACAGGAGGCAGATGAAGCAGTGACTTTTTCAGGGATGCCAAAGCCCTGGTGTTCCTTTTTCTCTGTCCTGACTCTGGGACTGAGCAATTTGATCCACATTTCATCAGTTGGCTAGCGAGTTCTGCAGGGCTTTCGCAGAGTGCCTGTACCCTCCTCCAGTGCAATCGCTCGAAATGGAGCATGGACTTCTACAGAGCCCAGCTCTTCCCTGGCTCCACTCTCGGGCTGCTGCCAGCCGCTCCGTGCTGTGGCACACGCAGCTCACAGCAAAGCAAGGCAGCCCGAGTCCATCCAGCCTGGCTGGAGCTGCTTTCCCTAAGCCCTGGAGCGTGCCATGGCTGCAGGCGACAGCCAGGCCTGCATTAAAAGCTCACTCAAGCCAATGCAAATCTTCCTTTCGCTCCAGTAGTTTTGGTGAGACTTGTTCTGAGGGAGCAGGATTTCTGCTGCTTTTACGGCTTATCAAAGCCAAAAACTAATTTCCACGCACATTGGAAAGAGCAAAACACAATGTTCCTGGAAAGCAAATACATCAGGACTGCAAATATGGATGGATTAATGGTTGTAGCTGGTTTTAAGCAAATGCACATACAAAAGCCTCTCAGAGGGAGGGATGTGAGGGGTGTCCTTGGCATGAACCAAGCCCTGTTCAGCCTCTGGGCCTCCCTCCTCTCCTGGAGCAATAACAGCTATAGAGGGGCAGGACGAGTGCAGAAGCTGGGACCGGTCAAGTTTAAACCTCCCGAGACGCATTCTGCAGAGCCCTCCGCAGAAGGAGACGAAATCAGGTGTGCAGGTCCTGGGACGTGACCTCTCCTTGTGGCTCTTGTCTCTGCTTTGTGCTTCCCAGGTGGCCGTGCTCCGTGACCGCCCCATTTACACATGCAATCTGTGCAGCCAATTTACACCCCAGCCATCCTCTGTATATATATTTTTACCAGCCTGACCTTTTCAAAATGTTAACACTGTCCATGGGATGATGTCTTGAACCATTTACAAGATTTCTCAGAGGTGGTAGTAAATAGCACCTCCTGACATGTTTGCAGAGAGTTGGTGAGGCCTTTCAACAAGACACCGTGAGCACCCTGCACACGATGCTCTTGGCATCCTGAAAGGGCCTGCTGGCTTTTGGCAAATCCTTTGGGGGAGGCAGGAGTGCAAATGAGAATTCGAGTGTTTACAGCTCATGTGCCTTTGCAGCTAAACATCCCTTGTGTCACAGAGACAGCCCTGAAAAGATATTTAGGGACCCGAGTCACACCAGTTTCCATCAGTCAGGTATTAAAAGGGAGAGACTCGACCCCCCTAAATCCTCTCCCAACACCCACTTTTGCTTTCATAATTGCCATATGAAGAAAATATTATTCCTTTACTGCTATTCTTTACATGGGCTATTACCCTGTGCTACTCCAGCTCATGTTACAGCTCTAGCCTCACTGTTTGAAGCCAAGACTAATCCTAAATCATGAATTAAGCAGGTAGGGTGAAGGCGAGGGCACTGCACAACAGCCCCGGCTAAACTCCCTGAGTATGTGGAGGAGCCCTGGCAAGGCTGAGAGCTGGAGGTGCTGGTCCCCATCAGCCACATCCCCACTGCTACGTCTGTGCTGTTACTGCCTCCTCCTCCACCTCCTCTTTCTCCTCCTTCACCTCCTTCTCCTCCGCCTCCTCCTCCTCCATCCACTCCCACCAGCTTCTCCTCCCCAGACTTTCCCGCGGGGCTGCAGCCCCAGTAGAGCACCCACGGGTGCCTTGTAGCTTAGGGCGTTTGCCTCGAGAAGAGCTTTAAAGCACTGAATTCTCCTTTTTTAAATCCAATTAAAATGTTCATTCAAGAGCTTCAGGACTCAGATTACAGCAATTAATTCATTTCCATGTCCCCAGGCACATCTTGCTCACTTGCTCAGGCAAAATCAGGAAAAGTATTTCAGTTTCTCTCTAACCCCACGACTTCAGCTGTCCCTTTGGTGGCTGGGAACTGAGCCTAGACATGAAATAATGAACTAAAATCCTTCCATGCATTGACCAAAGAAAACAAGCTGTCAAATAGAAATATTCCCTCGCTTCTTTTCGAGGCATACAAATCTCCTTCCCATCTGTAGGTACCGTCCTGTCGGGAAGGCAGCATAAGTAACTCAGCATGAGATTGTCAGCGACAGCATGTGATGCTGTTTGTAGAGCATAAATCAGTCTAGGAAATGAAAAGCGCTGTCTTCTTTTTCCCAGGTTTGCTCAGCATTTTATACCTCTGCGGGGATGTTATGAAGGAGATTTTTTTTGGCAGATTAAACCCAAGTCCAACGTTTGTCGTTAGGGCCTTAATTATGTTCAGTCGTCTTTGTGCCATTTGTGTTAGGCCATAATATCTCCCTCTCCTGAGCTCCAGCGAACCCCAACAGAGTCAGTGACTCCACTTAAGCATGAAAATGCTGGTGGAGAGGTTGAAGCTCCCCAGGATTGCCAGCTTTCAGCTCTCGGCTCAGCCTGGAGAATGAAAGAAGCCGGGACAATTTCACTGCCTCTTTCGCATGGGTTTCCCACCATGGCTGTGCTGAAGCTCCTGCCTCCACAGCGACAGTTAATGTGATGGAGGATAATATAGCAAATTGGGCAGAGATTTCTGGGTGTTGAAAACTGAAGGGCAGCTTTGTGCAGAGGCTCCCTGCAAAGGCAGGGCGTTGCTGGCATCTGAAGTCTCCAGGAGTAGCCCGAGCTCAGACACATCCATGCTGCAGCACTTACAGCCCAATGTGGTCGATATTCTGTCTGAAGCAGAGGGAAACTTTGTAATTACACTTTAATCCTGTTTAAAGATGACCCAAACCACCAAGCCCTGCACTGAACACTCCTCTAAATGAAAAGAGGCTGTCTCCATTCTCCGTCTGGGGTAATGCAGGAGGGGAAATGTTTGAAGCTGTCCGATATCTACCAGCAAATACGTGGTTCCAAGTCTCCTTGGAATAAATCAGGTCAAATCTTACCAAAAAGTGGGGAATCTGGGTACGGTGGTGGTGGTACCATCAGGCTGGTGTGCACGCTGTCCTCTGTGCCCAGGTCTCTAGAGGTTCATTCTGCCTCTTTGTACTTTGGCTTTGCTGATTTTAGGGTTCAGAGCTTTACCTCCAGCCTTCCTGCCTCTCTTCCTTTCCAAAAAGCAAACCAGAGCTGATCACCGTGGTTCTCGGAGCTGCACAGCGCCCATGCTTTGGTGGCTGTTCAGACTGCACAGCCGGGGCCGTGAATTCTCCAGCAAAGCAAAAATCAGAAGAAATTTTCCTAGACAGCTGCTCCCATCTGCTCTGCGGATTATTTGTATTTGCTTAGTGTGGATAGCAGATTTTTTGCTGAACTCACATGGTTTCTTGCAGTTGAGTTTGACAGAGTGAGATGAGCCATTTAATTTAAGCCAGTTCCTTCTTTTTTTTTTTTTTTGCAAAGAGCCTAGCTGAGAGTTTGGGTTTTGACTGTATGATAATGCTGCACAGACCAAAACCTCTGAGGAGACACAAGCATTAGAAATCTCTCGGCTGCTTGGCTGGTGAACTGTACAAGTGGAACGAGCTTTTTGCACAGCTTTGCGTTCAGCTCAATCATTGCATTGGTGTGTGGTTCTGCTAAACGGTGCAGGTTTCACTCAGCTGCACAGGATACAGACTCCTCCTTTCTTCCCCGCTTGCTCCTGCTCAGGTTGCAAATTCAGCTGTGGCTCGTGGCCCTGGAGACCACGATGGTGCGTCATGACTGCGGATCCCAAGCTGTAACCGGAGATGCAAAGCTGGGAGGAAATGTCATTTCTGGGATGGTTTGGGTTTGCAGGGAAGGGGGCGCCTTCGGGAAGGTGGTCTCCGTGGGAGTCCTTGCCTAAGCCTTGCAGATGCAGTTTGGGGCTAAAGGAGCACTTGCTGGAAGCAGATAAGACAGCCAAGGCAGGGCTAATTCATGGGCAGAGTTAGGGCCAGTCAAAGAGTCTGGAAATGGGACCTGCTCTTTGCAAATGGTGGGTGAGGAAATCTCTGCTCCATGGGAGCGGTGGTTCATGTGCTCCCTGAAGAGCATCATTTGCTGCAGGGGACAAAAGGTGCAGGAAAGTCAGGGGACTTGTAAGAGAGTCATCAGGAAGTCCACAATGGGGCAGAGATAGAGTCCCATCTTCTGCACCCCACTCCTGCTCACCTTCCTTCCCGAGAGACTGAAACACGTGGGGATTTGGGGAACTTCAATGCAAAGTGTCCCCCTCCTCTGGGAGAAGAGGCTCCACACAGGCTGTGCCTCATCTCTTGCCGCTTCCCGGTGACCCCCTTCCCTGGAAGCAGCGCGGGTGCATTGCACTCCGTTACGGGAAGCTACAAAGCCCAGGCTGAGTGGGAAGTGACAGACGGTGTAAGGGGAAGAGTGCTGGGTGCTGGGACAGTAACCCCCAAGGGCTGCAGCTGAGGGCACTAGAAAGGAAGAAGGCAGACATTGGTCTATCATTTTTATTAATAAAGTGATTATTTGACCACGTAGCAAAAGCTTCTCAGTATATCCCTGACAAATCAGCGTTCTTAGGGCTGACGTTTGTGTGGCATTACTGTTAATGCTCCTTCACCCATTTCTTCATTCATTGTTGTTCCAACAAGATCAACTCATTTATTGCCAGGCACCTTCCTGCTAGGACGCCTGCCTCATGGCTCTGAAACCATGCTCGTGGGCATTGTTTAACACACAAATAAGGATGCCATGGGTGAATAGGTGCCTTGTGCATCCTGACCGGGATGCAGGGGTCCAAGGGAGAAAATCTCCTTTGGATTTAGGGGCTGGGTCTTTGGAGATCTCCCAGATTGTGCTAATTTGCACTCCCAGAGCTGGTTCAGCTGCTGTCGCAGCTGGCATTGCCAAGCTGAGTTCTGCTTAGCTGCAGCCCCAGTCCTGGCGCGTTGTCAGCTCTGAATTCATTTCCACCGGCTGGCAGGTGGGGAAAGAAATCCCTGCCCTGGGCTGGCAGAGCATCAGGAAACCCTGGAGAGCCCCGCGGGCGCAGGCTCTGCCTTCACTGGTATTTTCTGTTCAGCTTGACACCTCCTGAATTTGCAGCCTTGTCTGTGATCGGGGCTTCTTGTCATTCCTGTAATCTGTGTAATATAATCAAGACTGTCTGACCCTTTGGGAAGTGCCATTGCCCCTTCCTGATGAGCTGGATTAACCACCAAATTGATAGAGAGGTCTCCAGCAGGCCCCATGATCAGAAAGCATTTGGTCCTCAAATACAAACGTTTCCCAAATTCAAATTTTTCTGGCCAACGAAGAGTTACTACAAGGTGTTGCTCTAGCAGCCTTGCAAAGCTGGGCGCTGCTATCATCTGGAAGGCATTTGGGATGGCGTGTGGCTCAGCCTCGCATCTTGAGCCCAGCCGGGCTCTCAGTTAATCGCCCAGAAAGGCTGCGCCACGTCGTGGTGCTGTGCAGCCCGGAGGGAAGAGCCAGGCAAAGGGTTACATCAGACCTGCTGGGCCCTGGGGGAAACTTTTATGGGGACAATGGGAAGTTGAGGAGTGAACTGGAGATGGTAAGCAAATAAGCTCATGATTTTTATATAATATTGATGCCCTTCAGGCTGGTTACGCCAGGTCCTGAGCGCAGGCAAAGGAGGAGAGGGGAGACAACGGCAGCACTCGCTGACCTGACCTTGCCCCAGGCATTGCCTCTAGGACAGGGGTGTCCTCCTGCCTCCACATGTGCGTGTCCCACAGCCCGCCTCAGAGCCTGCCTGTGCATTTTCCTATTGGCATTTCAGGAGGAGAACACCTCTCAAGATGCTGCTTTCCATTTGGTTTGGATTGCTGTCTCCTGCCAAGCTGCTATTCCTCCTTTATGACTTGCCGTCTGTTTCTCAAGGGAGAGCACGGTGACAAGGGCGCTTTGTCCAGCTGCCTTTTCCGTGGAGGAGCAGGGCAGAGCTAGCTGTCGTGCTTAAAATGGGGCATTCAAAACCGTTGGCCTTGTGGACTTCGCATGAAACACCCTTTCTCTATCTTAAAAGCACTGGAGCATGAGCACGGCTGCCCGGGCTGCGTTCACTCTGCCTGTGTGCTGCAGGTGTTTGGCCTCCCCTTTCCCCTAGGTCTTGTCCTTGCTATCCCAAGGGACACGCGGACAGTACATGTCGGTGGTGGAGTCACCATCCCTGGAGGTGTTCAAAAAAACGTCTAGATGTGGTGCTTCAGGACATGGTTTAGCGGGCATGGTGGCATTGGGTCAATGGTTGGGCTTGATGACCTTTTAGGTCTTTTCCAACCTTAACAACTCTATGATTCTATGATTGCCCATGTTCATGCCCATGTCCATGCTCATGCCTTTTCTTTTTCAGCAGAGCTCTCCTCTCTGTATCATGGTTATCAGCCAGAGACATGTGTCCTGGTACCTGTTTGCTTTGCAGAGCATTTGGGGAAATAACCATTTCTGTCATTTCTGTCCCCAACCAGCCAGCTGGCCGCTGGCACCGTGCGCAGGGTGCAGCACCGGCGCCCGCGGAGGGTTGCACGGCTCCGGTCCCAGGCAGCAGTGGGAGCCTGTGGGCATCCTACAGACAAAACTTCACGCTGGGATGGAGGGCAGGGCAGAGCATCACATCCAAAACGCCAGCATCATCCGTGAGCCTCTGAACCCATCATCTCCACATGCCCCAGGGCTGCCCAACACCAGCCCCGGTGTCTGTGTGAGCAGTGGCTGCGGGGGGACCAGAGGGGGATTCTCGAAGGGGGTTGAGCTGACGGGGCAGGGGAATGAATAGCGCTTCTGTTCGGTGCAAAGGGCTTGGATGTCAGCTCGGGGAGGGAGTGTGTGCTAGAGCAGCAGAAGAGGCCCTGGTTTACAAAACAAATAAACCACTGTGGCTTATAGGCACGAGTAATCTGTTATTCTAAAGGGTCCAGGGATAATTTACTACCTGATGTCAAACTCCTCTACATTTTGAAAGGGAAGTTAACAAATGGAAGCTGAGACAGAGTGGGGCGAGGGGGGGTAAAGGCTGTTTTCCCAAAGCTGCTTTGTTTTTTAACTCCCTTAACCCAGGCTGTTTAAGCCTGGCACGTTACTCTGCCTCTGGGGACCGGGGTGAAGGTGGTCACAGCTTTCCGCTGAGACCAGGCAGCACGTCTGCAGAAGGGCTGGGAGTGAGGCCATCCCGGCACTGCCCACCCCATCCCACGGGCTGGGGATGCTCACCCTGAAGGCATCCGCGGCAGAGCCAGCAGGAGCCCCAGTGCGAGGACACGGGGGTGCACCCCAGGCTGTCCACCTGCATCTGCTTTGGGGTTAAACCCTGAAATCCTCAAAGGGAGAAATAACACGATTATTTTCCTCAGCAGCTCTAACTCCTGACAATAACTGTGGCCACCCCTTCCCTGTTTACATGACATCATTCCAGCTCGGTCTGCGGTGGTTAGAGTGGGCCTTTTTGTTTGGACTAATTTAATCTTTCCATTTTTCAAAACTGCTGATTTTTATAAACAGTTTTAAGCCAGAGGCGGAGCTGGATGCTCTGTGTCCTTGGAATATGGCACTTGCCCAGCAGTGCTGTGTGAGAATCCTCTCTGGACAATTCTGTAACCATAAGAAATTCGTGTCTGAGATTTCTGGGAACAAAGTATAAGGAAAAGGGCAAGTATCAGACACACACAGTGACAAGTTCATAAGCCATCAGAGTGACTTGGGAGCCAGGATTTATCCCCTGGCAGCAGGGGAAAACACACTGTGGCTGTGCCAGAGGCTTTCCTAGGAGCTTTCCTGCTGTGTGCGTGGTAGAATCATCGGGACAACCCTTAAACGGGAGCAGCTGCAATTTCTGGTTTTCTAATCCCTGATGCCCAGACCCACTGAGCTTCGTGGATCAGCTCTGATTTTTGCCATTTCCCAGCTCACTCCATCAGTGCATGATGTCTCCATACATGCTCAGCAGAACCAGAGCCAGCTGGGACGGGTGACAGCCTTGTCTGCAGCAGGGGATGCCTCTGTGAGATGTCCCCATCACACGTGCATCGCATCAGGGTTCTCATCTCGCTGCTGGCTTTTGGGGATGCAGACAGAAGACGGCAACAGAGAGCTATGAGGTGTGGGGGGAACCAGCAGTGAGGGTCAAGCTCTTGTTGCTGATAAAGATGAGCCATGCTGTGGGGAAAAAAATAGTTTTGGAAAGAGGGAGGAGAAAAAGAACAGCAAAAACTCCTCACAGCATTGAAACACCCTTAATCTCCCTGCTGACCCCACTGTCTGCTTGCTCTGCTGCTGGCGAAGGGGAGCAGAAGCCCAGCAAGGACGAGCGTGGCGATGGGGGTCCCACTGTGGGGTGAGGTGCAGGACCTCGAGCAGGTCCCGATGCTGGGGTGAGGTGAGCTGGGGACTCGGCCCTCCCCAGCGGGGTCTGCCTGGAGTGGGGGCTGGCCGGTGGGACAGTGTTTTGCAAATGCCAGGGCAAAGCCACGCTTACCTCTAGGCTTGCCCCCAGCCCAGTTCACAAACCCAGTCCTGAAGTGCTGCAGGATGCTGAGCAAATCAGGGCACTGCTGGAGCTGGCAGGCTGTCCGTGCTGTCTGGACACGGGCGTGAGACACTCCCGGGCTGAGCTCCAGCGGCTGCAACCATGCAAGGCACATAACAAGGACCCAGTCCTGGCCAGAGAGCGACCGGGAGGAGGTGGAGGCAGAAAGCATCCCTGGGGGCTGCCTGCACACCTGGAAAGGCACAGGGCATCCTCGGGAACAACCAGGAGGGGACCACAGCCCGCAGACGCTAACACCAATGGTTTGATAGGGTCTAGCCCAGGGTGCTGTACCTGCCTTTGGCGGTGGGAGCCAGGCAGCACCCTCCTGCCCTGCTGCGCTCGGGGGTCCTGAACTGAACCGTGGGCTGTGCTTCCCTGCCTGCTGCAGGCTCTGGCAGCCCGAGCTGGGAGGAAAACACTAGATGGCAGGTTGAGGCCATGCCTGAGCCCCTGGCTGCCAGCCCAGCCCCAGAACTGGGCCGAGTGGGATCGCTGAGGGCTCGCAGGGTTGTGCTGGCCCTGCCGGCTGGCTCGCCGAGACAGGGCGGGTGCAGGATCCTTCCGGCTTCATCCAGCTGCACGTTTTCATGGCACTTCTTCAAAACTCTTCCCCTCGGGCCTCTGGGCCTCTGCCAAGTTTGGCAGAAGTTGGCAAGGAGGTTTGAGGGGAGGGCTGACAGCTACGCAGGCAAGGCCATGGCCTGAAGATAGTATTTGCACAAAGCTGGGCTGAAAATCAGAGTCTATGTCAGTCCTGCTCTGAACCCCTGTGCCCCATCATGCAAGCGCTGCCTCTACTCACCATTAATTACAGCCCCAGTCACTTCTGAGCTGCCCAGCATAAACTGGAAACAGCCACATACGTGGGATCGGAGCAGGACCCCTCATCCCCGGAGCAGGGGGCGATGCACCCTCTGCAAGGTGCCGCACAAACTGTGACAAAAAGGAATTTCTGTCCCAAAACCAGTTCCTATCAAAGGGCAACTTTTGAGGAACAGTTTTTTCCTTTCTCCTTTTGTTAAATCTGTGCAAGCTGGAATCCCAGCTTTATCACTATCCAGGCAGCCAGCAGGGGCATGAGGGGCTGACCAAAGACATGCCAGGAGTTTTTAAGGACAGGGACAAGAGGTGAGGCCATCCTCTAGCACGACACTTGCAGTCACCAGACTTTTGTGTGCCTGTCATGTAGTTTGTAGCCACTCGGTGTCTCCGAGGGCTGCCGGGAGCTGCAGCTGTGGAAAAGCAGGGAGCAGGACAGGCAAGCGAGATGCAGAGGTCTGGGCATGAGGTGTGTGTTTGCCAGTAAATATGTAAAGCTGCTGGTGAGCTGTGGTTCCCCGTAGCTCTTTGATTTCTGGAGCAAAACATTGCAAAAGTGAAGGAGATGGGAGCTGTGGGATGCTTGGTCTCAGCTGCGAGCTGGGTTCAGTGTAAAGCCGTGTCCGGAGAGGGGCTGGTCAGCTCCGAGTTTGTTATCCGCTCCTGGGATTTTGGCTTTAAAGAGAAGCCAATGGCTGGGACACAGCTTTCTCCAGGCCAATGTTGCAGATTGGAGACGTTTCACATCAGCCGTGGCTGAACTCCTGAACTCCCACACGCTTCCCAGAGCCGCAGCCCAGCCCCAGGCTGGCCCCGGCTCCAGGGAAAGCCATTCCCCCCCCAGCGTCCCCCGGGACATCAGGGGAACGTGGCTCCCGGGGGCAGCTGCTTCACCCATGGAGCCTCCATCACTTTTGTCACTTGCTGGTTCAAAGTAGGTGCTTGGACCATGCTGTGGTGCCAAGAGCCAGAAGAAGGGACATCCTAATAACCTGTGCACACAAAGTCGTGTGGGTGCTCGGGTCCCGAGTAGGGCTGTCGGGGACTCTTTCCTGCCCAGGGTGCCAGTGCAGGCTGTCCGGGAGCCGTGGTGGATGGGGCCGTGCCTCAGCAGAAGGGAATGTTCTACTTGAGAAGTTTTAAAGGCAGCCTGAAACGCTTGCTCCAGATCTCATGAGTCACCTACCACCGCACATGTGGGCTCCGACGCAGCCAACATCCCTCAGCGCCAACAGCAACACAGCGTAGCCTAGCAATCGGGAGCAACCCTACAATAATAAAGCAGAGGGAGAAGCGCTCATAACCCTATGCAGCAAACCCGTATAAACTAATAATGTTTGATGAGGTCTGCGACCGTGAGGAGGGAAAGTAGAGGGAAAGTATTTGTCTGATGCAGCCTTGAGGTCAGGCTCTGCCTGCTGCTCTCACACCTCCTCCATCCTTTTTTCCCATTCTCTCCCCTATCCATCCCTCTCTATTAAAGCTTTTTTCCCAAATCCCTTTCACAGGGTGTTGCTCGCTGGCCTTGCACAGCTGGCAGCCGTCGCAGACCGCCACGTGGACCCCCCAGACCCCTTCCAGGCCGAGCCATGTCCCCAGAGCCCGGCTGATGTCAGTCAGGGCTGCTGGCCACGGCTGCACCTCGCTGGGAGCCAGGTCCACATGCTGCCAAACAGCAGCGTGAGCCTCTCCAGGGGTTGCAGCAGGCTCTGCATCAGGCCTTGACTGCTCGGTGCATCTTGTCGGGATGGTGCTTTCACATGTGGTTGGCTTTAATTAAGCCCCTCCTTGAAATATAAGCATACACTTGAACGCTGCCTTGAGCGTGCGATGCATCCCTCCGCCACGGCCGAGGGAAGGGGCAGTTACTCTGACCTGGGATAAATATTTCATCCTGAAATGTGTTGTCTTTGCTGTTGGGAAAGACCGATTCTTGGAAAGAGAAACAGGGCGGCTCTCCGAAACATCCCTGTACAGAGGAACAGTTTCTTGCCTCCTGCTCGTTCAGCCCCACGCCCGGGCTGGCTCCAGGCTCAGGAAGAGGTGCAATGTGGGAAGACATCAGCTATTAGTGTCTCCAAGTGCCTGGTTCAGCAATGAAAAGAAGCACTATTAAATGTTCTGAAATTAGCTATAAATTAACTGGCCCAGCTATGGTCATTTATGATGTCTTTCAGGTTAAAAAACAGTCCTCATTTCTAAGGATTTAGAGTCTCCACCTGCCTTTAATGGGACTATTCTCCTTACAGCTATTGCCGTAGGTAAAGACTTAAAGTCAAACAATAATTGTTCCCAGGAAAGAAACACTGTTTTCTTGTCATGTTCCATTAAATAGTTCACAGCATGAGCCAAAGAATTAATGGCCTTATTATCAGGCCTTCAAAATATATCATATTAAAGAGGAGAAGGCAGCTCTGAAGAATACAGAAGACACCAGGGGAATGCCACTGCCCCGGACGATACAGCTGCAAGGCTGTTGGGATGTTTAATATCTTTTAGCTCAGGGTTGGCTTGGTCACCAAGGGATGGAGGGTGATGGTGGGAAAGGACCTGGGACCAGGAGAGGTGGCTGGGCAGACCAGCACTGGTGAAGCCGCACCTTGAATACTGTGTCCAGTTCTGGGCCCCGCACTTCAAGAAACATGTTGAGGTGTTGGAGCGAGTCCAGAGGAGGGCGACGAAGCTGATGAAGGGTCTGGAGGGTCTGACCTACGAGGAACGGCTGAGGGAGCTGGGATTGTTTAGCCTGGAGAAGAGGAGGCTCAGAGGTGACCTTATTGCAGTCTACAACTACGTGAAGGGAGGTTGTAGCGGAGTGGGAGTCGGCCTCTTCTCCCGGTCAACTAGCGATAGGACAAGAGGACACAGCCTCAAGCTTGGCCAGGGAAGGTTCAGGTTGGACATTAGGAAGAATTTCTTCTCAGAAAGGGTCATTAGACATTGGAAGGGGCTGCCCAGGGAGGTGGTGGAGTCACCATCTCTGGAGGAGTTTAAGAAAAGCCTGGACATGGCACTTAGTGCCATGGTCTAGTTGCCATGGTGGTGTCAGGGCAATGGTTGGACTCGATGATCCCAGAGGGCTCTTCCTACCTGATTGATTCTGTGGTTCTGTAATTCTGTGACCAGAGGTGTGCTCTCCCCGCTGGGATTTGCTTCTGGCAGAGAGGAGGTTTATTTTTCATTGTTTTTCACCCTCGGTATGTGCGATCGGCTCCGTCCCGGCTTTGCCTGGGGTGGGTTAGTTGCGGTAGGTATTTGTGCTGCTACTCGAGGGCTGGCACCGGCCCATCTTTGCATGATGGCAGATGTCAGCTCGGGAAGTGAATGTGCCACAGCCACGTGCTGGCAGCCTGAACCTGAAATTCATTTGATTAATGCACGTTGCTGTTGTTTCCCCTTGAGCTGGAGAACCTGGCAGCCTCCACATGGTTTGGAAGTACATCAAATCCCCCAAGGAAGAGAGGCAGAGTTTCCAGCCCTCCCCCACGACTTCAGGGCTCTCCGTGGAGAGGATCCAGAGCGGTTCATCTCCCAGACACCTGCAGACACACTCAGGCGTGTGCACATAGGTGCGGCACTGAGAGCTGAATTCCTCGTGGCCGAAGGGCTGCAGATTCCACCTTTCTGCCTCTCTGGGCCTGGGGATTAAGAGATTTGCTCAGTTTCGATGAAGTTTGAGCAGTTCTAGGGTGACTCTGGTTCTGCTGCACCAGTCCTTGCAGACCAAATGTTATCTTTCACTTCGGGATGGACATAGCAGCTGTAACATTTTTAATAGCACCTTCCTCTTCTAAACATCAGTCTAGAAGGATCATTTTTGCGTGCTTTGGTCTATATTGATTTCTTTACCTATTTCTGTTTCAACACTGCTGTTGCTGAATAACGAAGGGGCACTCTGCTGCTGATTTGTTTCCTGCTTCAGCCTGATGACATTCATCTGGTCTGCACGATCTTTTCATTCAATTTCTTTGCACAATGTTGTGGTTTGGGTTTGTTGGTGTTTTTTTTTCTTTTTATTTTCAAAATGTTGTTCTTTTCCCACATAGAAGGAACACTCTCTGCCTTCCTCTTATTCCACGGAGGCGACTAAAAAGCCAAATTGCAAGAATGAAAAGAAAGTCAGGCTCGCCATTGTCATCCAGCCCATCTTCTTACAGCTTCAGCATTCACAAGCTAAATCCCCACAGTTCTACTTGGGCATAGGAAAATGGAACATCATCCAGAAATTGTCTTGGATTTCTCTGGATAGGGAAAAATATAAAGCTAATGCCCTCTCGTGGCTCCTCACAGCAAAGGGCTCAGCTCTTGGATCTTATGGGGTAGGAAAGGTAATAGGGTTGTGTGTCCCCCCTCTTCATTTCAACGTGATTTGAAGGGCTGTAGATGCAAAGTGGTGCTTGGCTCATGACTGCGAGGGAAGCCCGGGGCATCAGCTGAGCCTTGGGCAGGGCTGCAGCGGGGATGCCTTGCTGGCTGGGCTGGGGTGCAGGCAGCAGAGCTCGTCTGTAAGGCAGCATCCCAGCTCCTGGCCTTGGCAGGCTGTTTCTTGCCAGAAAGCAACGGTTTTAGAAATATTTAAGTGAGTTTTGCAGATTTGGAGGCAGTCCAAAAAGCATGGTGTTTTTCTCCCAAGGCAAAACAGCCCGAGGGCACCAGGGATGGAGGAGCTCGCTGACAGTCACCCAGCCCTCCATCCACAAAGCCCATCCCATCCAGCAGACTTTGCAGGAACATTTAGCGCAAGTAAATTAAATGATTTGGGGGTTTTCACCAAAGCCCAGTTCTCATTTGGTTTTGAACTGCTCTGAAATGTATAGGCATTGCCTGTCGTTGGTGCAAGGCACCCGATGACACATCCAAGTACATCTGAAATATTTTTTAAACCATGGACATTAACGTATAACAACAATAACAAAAAATTTTGGTATTGTAGAGCCCATGTGCCTGCCCTCACACCAGCCTTCCAGGAAAAGCCTCCATCAGCATCTGCTTCCGATTAAACATCATTGGGTTCCAGCCCAAAATAACTTCAAAGATTTATTGACTTCCATGATTTCTAAATAGCTCCCAAAGAGCGTTGGAGAGCTCGACGTTGGCTCCACTAACGCGGTGGGATGAGACAGTGATCCATGCTCCTTATCCACAGATTACCAGAATATGGAGCCAATCACTTCCCATTTGAACATTAACCTAAAACTATTTCCACTTTGAAATTTTAGGAACTTAGGACCAGTACAATTACTGAGCAGATCAGAGATCAAACCAATGGTCCACATTACCCAATATCCTACCCCAGCAGTGACCTCCCATTGCCTGTGAGAAGCTCCCATCCATTAGAGGCTAGTGTCCTAAAACAGGAGGTCCATAGCTCTTTCATGCTCCAGGATCAGCATCACTGCTGAGATGGTTCTTCAATTTAATTTTTTTTTATCTATGAGAAATTTCAGCAACACCAAGTTTTCTGTCAAAATACTGCTTTTGAATTTTTGTAGACATATTTTCAATTTGAAGTTTTCCTCTATAAAGCTTCCAAACACCAAAAATAGTGAAGATTTAAACTTTAAAAGATATGTTTTTCCACTTTCAGCTTTTTGGCAAAGACCCAAACTTATTTTCTTAGGAAAAGTGTGAGCTGAGAGAGGGCAAAGTTCGTTTTGTGATCACGCCGCACACCATCAGGAGGATGGTTGCAAAAATAACAGCAGAAGAGCTAACACATCTTGGCTAAACTGCAGATGTCGCATCGGCTTGTCCCCACCGTGGGCTCTGCTGGGTCTCTCTACTAAGAAGCGAGCGGGGCAGGAGGGTGTTGCTGCTCCCTGCCTGCCTGCCGAGAGGGGACAGGACTGTTTGCCAGTTGCTGCTGCTCTCAGACAAAAAAAAGAGATGGGAAAGCCTCAGTCCTCATGCCTCTTTTGTGGCCTGGACAATGTGTGTCATGCTGAGTGCCTGGGGCATGCGAGGCTGCTGCCTGCTGTCCCCCGCTTCCCCCAGCACTGCGGCTGCCGCTTTGCCCCACCAACGAGGCGAGGCAATGCTTCTGCCACGGGTTCAAGGGGGGAAGACAGAGGGACAGATGGGAGAGGACAGAAGGACAGACTCCAGCAGGGAATGGGATGGAGAAGAAGCCCCCGAACGGCTCAGAGCAGAGCGAAAGGAGCCGGCGCGTAGCAGAGGGCTGCAGCAGGAGCGTTCCCAAGCCTTCGGATCAGCAGCGGGACAGAGGAGTAAATTCGACACATATTTTCCATCCTCAGCTATCCGCATTGCCCCTAACCTGATCCCAATTAGATACACAGAGGCAGCTGCCAAGGAACTTTTATGACTCATTTGAAAGGGAGCCTGCACAAGAGCCGCGCATTCGGATCCAGCTGTCTCCTCTCTGTTGTTGTTTAGGGAGGACATTTGTGCTTGCTTAGCTCACCTAGGAAAGGGCCAGCGGGCCCCTGCACACAGGGGAAACTGGTTGTCGGCGCAGCCTGGGAACATGCTGTGTATCCCTTAAAAAAAGGGGAGAGATGGAGCTGAGCTGGCAGGAAGCCCCGTGCTCTGGGGGAGGCCCCCTCGCCACATTGCCTTTCGCCTTCACGGGCTCGGCTGTGAACAGAGCTATTCCCCACCAACACTGCGCTGCTGGGGAGCCCGAACCACCCCAGGGAGTGGAAATCACCGTGGCTTGGAGGCTGCCCTCTTGTTCGCAGGGGCAAAGCCACCTCCTCTCAGCCACCTCCTCTCACAGAGGCACCAGCAAGAGCGAGATGCAGAGCATCGGATGCAACCTAGAAGTGGGCTGGTGCTCAGCAGGCAGGTCTAAGTGACACAGTCAAACCTTGCTCAGGGAGGACATGGGAAATCCCAGGTTAAATGAGACCTGAAGCCCATCTGCATCTCTCACAGCAGCCAGATACTGCTGCTCCGGAGGCAGGTGGAGGATCCCCACAGCAGCGGGGGTGCCTGCCCATATTAAGTCTGATCCTGGTCTTTAATAACAACAGATCAACCTAAACCCTGACGAATGAGATTGAAATCTCTTCCCAAATGCTTGCTGTTATTATAATAACTGCAGTGATCAGGACCTTTGGACCTGATGATCTTAAAGGTCATTTCCAACCAAAACTATTCTATGATTCTATTCTATGACACAGCACAGCCCCGGGCAGGGCTGTGCCCGAGGCTGACGTGGGAAAGCGGGCATCCCCTGCCACAGATGGACAAAGGGCAGCAGCGCACTTCGTGAGCGGGGTCCAGAGGGTTTGCACCACCCAGGATCTCCCCTGGGATGGGATTACCCAATGTCCCCGTCCCTGACACTCCCCTTCTCCCCTCCCTGGGGCAGCAATGCCTCTCACGGCCCCAACCCCAGCACACCAGCGCCCAGCCCGGCTGCCGTGGGGTTTTTGGGGCCAGTTGGCCCGTCGCCCGCCAGGGCAGCCCCGCAGCCGGCATCACTAGATGGTGCTACCGCTTGTCTTTTCCCTTGCTCCGGAGCAGCGGAGCCGCTCCCGGGCCCCGGCCCTGGCCCCCCGCCCGCGGGGATGCTCGGGGGTCCCGGTGGTGCCCAGGCTCCGCTCCGGTGGGAGCGGCCTCGCCGTTGGTAACAGAGGCAATGAGGAAGGTGCTGCCTTTCTCTCTGCTTGTCTGCAGGCTCTCAAGGGGAAGGGCCTGGGCTCAGCATGTCGCAGGATGCATCCCTGGGGTGTTAACGGGGCCGTGCCCTTCCCACCACTGCTCCCTGCGAGGGGCTGCAGGGATCCCCCTTCCCTCTCTGCAGCAGTTTGCGCTGACTCAAACCCTAACCAGACACGGGTTTGTTGAGGCCAAGAGAGCAAAGCTGCAGTGTGGGCAGGGGCAACCGGCTGGGATGTGCTCCCTGTGCCGGTGATGAGCTGGAAGCACCCACGCCTGTGCCTGCCCAGAGCCCCTGCCATGGGAGCACAGCCTGCTGCAGGTCCTGCCCTCCCATCGCTGGTGCAGTCAGGCTTTCAAGTGGGAGCTGGGAGGATGGGGACTTTCTCTCTCGTAGAAGGATCACTGGCTTTTGGGAGGTCCTGTCCAAATGCCTGGCTGATAAGGCACAGCCTGAGCTACAGCAGGCTGATCTTACCCCTCCTCGCTGGGCGAAGGGCCCTGGGGAGGTGCGGGGCACGAGGAGGAGGGAGCAGGGCTCACCCACACAACTGACTCAGTGCTGATAAGCTGCCACAGCCAGACACTAAACAAATGTGTCTGGGAACGTTGTGTTTCTGCTCACCAGGCGCTCCTCACATCTCGCAGGGCTGAGCTCAGGGGACAGAGCTGCCCCTTGGCCCTTGGAGGAAATCGGTGCTTGGAAAATGGGGCTGACTCAGCCAGAGGGTGCTGAGAGGCTCATGGTAACGGGACAAATACCCAGCAGGCAAGGAGGACATGGTCGGCAGTGGCATCCCGCAGCATCAACTGAGGCTGTGTCACTCCCAGATGGGGTGGTCAGCCCCAGCCCCAGGATGTGGCCCTGGGTGCAGAAAGTGGCAGGGATGTTCAGTCAAGAGCATGAAATCTTCCATGGGGAGAGAGCATGGGCACACTCTGTACCCTGCCCATCGTCCAAAGAGATTCCAGCTCCTGCAGGGATGGAGAGATAGTTGCAGGAAAAAGTATCTAAATACATATTTTCTTGTGAAGTTGAACAAGAGGGGCGTCAATATCCTGGATATTCCAAGTCCCCAGAGAGATGGAAGGGCAGGGATGGCAGAGCACCTGCGACAGAACCAAAGCATGGCTTCAGTTTGCTGAATTCTCAGCTTTTTCCTCCTACTTGCTCCCACCCTCCTCTGCGAGCAAGTCCTCTAGAGCACTGTCAACTCAGCCATGGAAGTGACTCACAAGAGAACCCGGAGCTCTGCCCTGTTTGTGAGAAACCCCAGCTTTCCAGGTCACGGCTTTGGCCAATCCTCACACCACTCGCAGTGCAAATGACAGTGCCACCACCCCAGTTGTTCTTGCTCCTGGAAGATAACTGGAGCCAGAACCACAGAAACATGAAGGAAACCATATAGAGACACCAAGGCTCAAATGCCAGCAGTCACACCAGCCTCACGGCCTCGTAGTGCCACCAATGGATGTCATTCAGGATGGAGAAACACTTCACCAGCAGTTACTGCGCAGGGAAAGAGAGTCATCACTTACCTTCGGCAGCTGACACTACTTTGCTGCAGAAGGTTACTTCTGGCGAGGTGAGCAGGTCTGGCCGTTTGATCAGACGCAAGGGAGTAATTAACATCCTGATTTTAGGATCTGATCATATCAGGCTGAGCAAATAAGCCCCTGATGTTTTTAATCAAAAGCTCTTCTCCTCACACTGTGTTCAAAGGCAGAGAGGACAGAGGGAGGAGGATGAGGGCTGGGTGGCTGCTTTCTCCGTGCCGAGGACATGTCAGACCTGCTGCCATGTGCCAGCCCTGCTGCACCGGGCTCCTCTCCCCAGGCTCCTCCACCTCCCGTGAGACTCACAGAGCCGTGAGTCGTTGCAGCCATCCCTGCACCACATCCTCTGAGACAAACCCACACAGGAGCAAGAGAAGCTCAGGGCATTCTCTGAAGAAATTGCTTTCTCTTGACTAAATGTCAATGTACAGAAAAAAATGAACCACGACCACAGATGTACTTAAAAATCATCAGAGTCTGGTGTCGATGACGCGGTGTGAAGCAGATGCAGGGAGAGGGGTTGCTTGTGTCGGGACGAGGGCTGCTCAAACCATCTCCTTTCAAAGAGCTTCCTGTGGCAAGCTAATGACCCAGGCGGCAGGGACCTCCACTGGGGTGGCCTCTGAAAGGACAGTTTCTTGGCTTTGTTATTATAAATAAGGATGTATTTATTAGCAGCTCCTTGTGGCACCCAGGAGAGGAGCAGCTGGGGTTGTACTGACACGCAAACCGGTGGGGAAGCTTCAAATCAGCTCTTGCCTTCTGCAAGTCCCCTTCCCTGGGCAGGCTGGGGCATGGGCAGACCGGGAGTCGCTGCCAGCCAGGCACCCTGCGACAGGATCGCCAGCACCTTTCTGCAACTAATTAAAAATCCACTCCAGCCTGTCAGTGGGGACTCTCGTCTTTTGCTTTATCATCCCCCTTCTCCTTGGGCTTGAGGGCAGTTAGAAAAGTACAAGGAACACGCAAGAGAGGGAGTTATTGTAGGCATGGCTGGGTGCCAGCCACCCTTGTAATTTTGTTAATAGACTAATAGAGGAGCAAATGAAGCCATTGTAGGTAATATTAACGCTGCACAGTCCCATCATGGTCAGAAATGTTTCAGGCTACGTCAATAAATTTTCTTCTGCAGAATCTTATTTGCCCTTGGTTATATCAGGACTGGGCTGGTGTTGGTGGTGTTTTCAATTCTTCAGTAAAGTTTGATTTTCCCTTTTAAATGAGCAGGCATTAATGGACCGTTTAAGTTTTTAATGACCTGATATAATGTAAAGGAGCAAGCTCATAGTGTGGGTGGGGATTTGTCTCAGGCGTCCAAATTATGGCACTCAAGGTGAAGGTGTTAACCCACCCATTTTATCTGTCTAGGGGTGGCAGACAGCCCTGGGGCTCCCACAGAAGCCTCCCCTGCACAAATGCTGGGCCCCTGGGGTGTCCTGGCACTAAGAGAGTGGAAAATCCATACGACAGAAATGCAGATACTGTGCCGAGCCGAGAAATGGCTTTAGCAGAGGAGCTCTGCTGTGATGTAAACCTGCAAATGCAGAAAGCCATCAGCTTCGCTTCCTGCAGTTCCCCGTAGCTCACACTAACTGGGATCGCCTTTGCCATCTCTCCCCATCTCTCAGGCAGCGTTGGCAGCCTGGACAGGGATGGAAAGAGTCGCACATTGAGGGTGGGAGGAATTGCCCCGTGCACACAGCGGCTTGTTTCAGCCAGGGACATCACTGATGGGCTGTTTGCCTTCAGCAGGTTGCAGAAGCTGTTTGGAGTGTAAAATTGCAGCTTTGAGATGATAGTGCTCAGTGGCTGCAACACCTCCTGCAAAAAGCTTTTCCCTTTTCCTGGTCCTGGGTGGCGTTTGGGAGGGAAATGCTGGAAATCAGGATGGCTGGTTTGGAGGGGAGGCGGCCGGTGGTGCTGACAGGCTGCTGCAGCTGGGGATGCTGGTGACTGCTTCTCCTGAGCTGTGGAGACAGTCACAGAAGCTGAGCCACGATGTGCAGGGAAGTGGCCTCCTCTGAGATGGAAACGGTCATCCTCTGACTGGGCAGAGGACGCTTAGCTGGGCAACAAAGGGGTCCAGATGGACATCATTTATGGGCTCCATCATGGGGCTATGCCAGGGCCTGAACCGAACTTGCAAGCTCAGAAATGCGACTCTCTGCTGTAACAGCTCGTGCTTTGCTTTGACGGCAGCAGACAGGCTTTCACCACCACAAGCTTTTCTCTCCAGATTCCAGGCACCATTAGCACAGCCAAGGGACCTGTGTTTCCTACCATGAGGGACACCGGGCCATTGCTAATTTTAGCCACCTATTTGAGAAACTCTTCCCAGAGAATGCCATGGTGTTAACTCACCTTCTGCCAGCAGCAGGTACCCTGGGTGCTGAGAAGCGCATTGTGTTCTGCCCCCAGGCTCTGAGATGAAAGATGTGCCAGTGTTAATTGCAAATGAAAACCCTCTGTTTGAACTTCCCAGCTGTGAAAGGGGAGGGGGAGATGCAAAAAATCTTTCTGAACTTCCCTCTCCTTCAGTTATTTTACACTTTAATGTTGGATATTTAAAGAAACAAACAACTCTTTATGACCATCTAGCCCCTTTTTTTTTCTCCTCCTGCTCCTGATAATGAGGACCAGAGTGGTGGACCACGCTAGATACAGCCATTTCCTCACTGATGCGAGTTGGGGAGGAACACACCAGCTGATTTCTGGGGAAACGGCAGAAAAAACCCATAAATTTCACCTGGGCAAAGCAGACCCTGCACTGCAGAGCAGAAAGTAAAGGAGTGGGGAGGGCAGAGAGCGGAGAGTGATGATCATGGGGTCATGCTGGCTTGGAGTGAGAAAGGAGAAATTTGAGGGAAAATGTAAGGAGGCAGAAGGGATTGCTCCCTGCCGGGGTTAGCTAGGATGAGCTTAATACCCAGGCTTCCATGCTTTTGCCCAGCACCAGTGCAGAGGTGATCTGGACACATTGCAGGAGGATTTCGGATGGTCTGGGGGAGCCCGGTGCCTGTGGGATGCGATGTCCCGGGGAGCGCATGCCCCGGCGCAGGCGCCGAGAGCTGCCTGACCTCATGCTCTGCGCCCGTGAAACCGGGGAGCGAGCGAGAAGGAGCCCGAGCAACATGAGCGAGCGCAAATGTGTTTCCACTTAGCTGGTCCTCCGAGGCCAAATGATGTAACTCCTGTGAAGCCCTGCAATATGTTGGCAGGAGGAGCCTAGTGACAACTCCAACTGTAAGTTCCTGAGCTAACGAGCAGAAAAGTTGAACTAAAAAAAAAAAAGAAAAAGGCTTTTTCTTTGGCTTAACACAGCGATCCTCCCCGGGACTGTGTTCTGAGTAGAGAAACAGCACGCTGAAGGAAAATATCCAGCCTCAAAAAGACCCTGGCTCCTCTCTTCTGGGTCTAATGGGGCAAAGCCAAGGGCTCAGCACCCGTCAGGACAAGCGTTTCAAACCAGTGGAGCCGGGGTTTGCTCAGCCTGCCGAGATGCCCAAGCAGATCCCGGCTCCAGAAGCAGCTCACCGCCATCCCGTTCTCCAGCCTTTATGGAGTTAACCACAATTATTATTACTAAGGGTGGATTTTTCTGTCCATGTGCGTGTTACCAGCAAAGAATGTTTTACTACAGCTCTCCACACAGCCACCAGCCTCCAAATGGACCATGTTACAGTAGAGCTAAATATTGTGTCAGGGACCATGTGTTTCTTGTGAGATGGGCTTGAGCCACAACTGTGTAGGAAATTGTTTATCTCTCTCTCTCTCTCCCCCCCTCCCTCTTTCTGCCTTTATCCTCCCACGGGCCGCGTGGACGGCCAGGGCACTGGCGATGGGAACTTTCCCGGGGATGCTGGCGGAGATTTTTTCACAGCCCGTGCCTGCGGCGAGGAGCGAGCTCCGGCTGGGACAGCAGTGGTGTCTCCCCGTCTGCCGGGTGACATGCCAGTCCCACCATCCCGAGGGGCACAGGCGGCTCTCACCGGGACTGGGTGGCCAGCACCACCGATGCAGGCTGACTTGGCACCACAGATGCCTGGGGAACCCTCTGCTAGAGGGTTTGGATGGAGGCTGCAAAAAAAGCCTGATGCTGATGTACATGTGTGCGTGTTTCAGAGGGAAACTTGGCCAGAGAGGTATTGCCAACCCCGACGTCGAGGTGGAGATGAACCACCTTCTTTGATTTGCTGGAAATCCCAATGTCTGAAGGGTGTGTTATAGAGCTGGGTGATTAAAGGAGAAGAGCAACCTCTCTGAAAATTGTTAGACTGCTGCTGCAGCCCCTTGGGGTGCTGGCCTGAGCCGAGCAGGGTCTGCTGCCCATGCCCTCGGCGAGGCACTGCTGTCACCACGGGCAGGGTAAAGGCTTGGCTTCATGCTCCGACGCTGCACATCCACCCACGACTCTGTGCTCGGCGGGGGCACCATGAGCAGGGCAAACCCCCCTGTCCTCACGGGGCAAGAGTCAGCAGATGTGGGACTTGTTTCTCCCCTGCACTGCTCTGCAAGAGGGATGTCAGGGAAACCTGAGCCCCTTGTTTCTTCCTCTCGCTATCTGTCCATCTCGACGCCATCCCTGAACGCAAAAAGGCACTTGTCCTTTTTATTGTCTCTGCTCTCTCCCAACCGCTGATCTGCACGATAGCATAATTGTATATAAACATCTGATTTCTTTTACTTTGCCTCAGTAATAGCTTGTAGCAAGCCTTTCCAACATCTATTAATACAGTGCTATATATTAGATCCAGACTTCAGATCCCCCAAATGTGACTATCTTCAAAATAAAGTGGGGAAAGGCTGAACACAGATCAAACGTTTGCCCTCTGGTCAATTTTAAATACGATATAAACTGCGTCTCCATATAAACTTAGCAAAAGCTCTTGCTTCTAAACACCTTGGACTCTTCTCTCTGTGAGATATTACAGATGAGGCCCTCTTGGATCAGACTAATGATCTCTCAACATCAGTATCCCATGTTTCAGCAAAGCTGAGCCTGGTAGAGCAGTGCTCGCCCCACCACCTTTTATGTAGGGCAGAGCTATAGGAGATCAAGATCTCTTTACTTTATAGGGGGAGAACATGAACACAAAGAGATGAACTGAGTCATTCAAAATCACCCACTATCCAGGTAGGAGGTAGAAACCTCTGGAGCTGATCAGTGGTCTCACTCTCCAGCAATCCCAGGACCTGGGGTGGGTTTCTGATGGGAAAGATGCTGAGATGCCATTTCATTGCTTTACATTTGCTCTTTGTAACACACAGGGAGATTTCCAGAGGTGTAATTGCTTCCTCAGTCATAAAGACTAGCATTTGCCTCACTCTTTGGAACAGGAGGGCTTTTACTCATATAGAAATGAACATTTTCCATACTGACTTTCTTTTCTGAATTGTTTTGACATTAGACAGATTTGGGAGAGCTTTTCTTGAATGTGGCTTGCCCTATCTCTTACCTACCCACCTGCAGAGGCAAAAGCAAAAAGCAGCAAAAATATAGCTAAAAATAAAAGCCACGTCTAATTCCTGTTCCTTCCCACCATAAGATCGGATAACCTCTGAGCAATTCTGTAAACCCCAGCTCGTGCTTTGGCAGAGCTGCAAGGCCTGGCTGTGCTGGCATGCAGAGCACCAGTCAAGAACTGCACCATGCTTGACCAAAGTCAGAGCTAGGAAAAGGAGCAGCACTTTCCATTGGGAAATTATCTTCCTCTGCCCAGAAAGAAAAATCCGCACAGGTTATAATAACAAAAAGGCATGTTAGCCCTGATTGTATCTCTGGGAATGAGAAAAACAGCCAGGGTTAAACCTTCCAGCTGGTTGTAATCCCTGGGAAGTGCCCCCTGCCCTTTCTTGTTAGGAGATTGTCAGGATATGGTTCCAAATTTTAAAAAGATCATGTTTTTGAGAAAACAAACCATAAACCTGCGTCCTCAGCTATATTTTTCTTCCATTGCTCCATGGCATGCACACACCACCGGTAGCGGCTGTCTGTGCTAGGGCTGCTATGAGGCGGTAGTGATGGCTTTGTACATCACATTGCTCCTGCAGAGTGATCCAACAGAAGATACTTAATGAGAAAAGGAAACGGAAGAATCTGACTTGGAGAGAAAACAATGTCTGTGGAGATCTGCTGGGGCTTTCTGGTAGGTTTTCAGGCTTACTAGGACTGCTAAAGAGATGAGATTCTTCCTCCTCTTCACCAGAAATAGCAATTTAAGGATTTCCCTGGTTCTGCTTTGCTTTTTGCTTGTGGCCACTGGTCTGAACTGGGCTGGGTGAAGGAGAGTGGCTGCACATTTTTCTGATCCTGATGGCTGGGATCGTTAAAAAGCCTGAGCTGT
Source organism: Nyctibius grandis (assembly GCF_013368605.1). Classification (NCBI taxonomy): domain Eukaryota; kingdom Metazoa; phylum Chordata; class Aves; order Nyctibiiformes; family Nyctibiidae; genus Nyctibius; species Nyctibius grandis. The sequence goes on along the minus strand of NC_090673.1, from coordinate 3,579,877 downwards.
ATCATGGACTGGACCAGCCCGTCAGATGATAACCTGCTGTGCCCCAAATTTATTGGGCTGCAGCTGGGAATCTTTCTCTTTGATCCACCTCTGCTATTAAGTAGCTTCAGAGAAAGCTGCAAATCTCATTTCTAGGAAAGGAAGGCGAACAACCTAAATCTTGGAGCTGAAGAGCAGTGGGGAGCCGATCTTCAAACTGCATCTCCTCACCAGCTTCAAAAGCAAAGCAGCTCATTTTAACACACTACACGGCACTTCAGCAATGATTAAAGTACCTTAAACGTGCACCTTCTTCACCATAGACCCGTCTGCTGACAGGGTGCCAAGTACAACAAACCTGATCAAAAGCATCATCCCTATCGTGGATCTAATTGTCATTGTCTTGTTTCCTGAACCAGAAGAGCTGTAACAAAAATAGAGCCTGGAGAAACATGCACATCCTCGTACAGAAATAACTCCCTCAAAGCAAACTGAAAAGCCATAGAGGAGCCAGCCTACAAGCTACAGACACAAAGTGCCGAGCGAAGGAGATAACTGGCTGGTGAACGCTGGGAAATAATACCCTAAAATCCTCCCGAGCCCATTCATCACCCCGGCTCCAGTGATCATCTCAGCAATAAATTCTCTTATCATCCTATTGGAATTTGACATTAATGACCTGCCTGTTATTTCAGAGGGTTATGGACTGTAACCGGCGGGTAATTGGTAGGAAAAATTGCCGGGTATAGCAAAGATCTGATACCATCGGAGTAGTTACACCAGGAGAGAGGGAGATTAGGGAGCTCTGTTTACCACAAGGGGCTTATTCATCCTGAATAAAAGCATTAGCTGCCCAGAGCCTTCCTCTTACACCCTCCTTCCCCTTCAGTGGCATATTAACGTCAGCACTAACACAGTTTTTTTCCCAGTTACTCTGGTATGAGGAACAGCAAAGACACTGCACAGCAGAAGCTGTTGTCACTGCACAGATGATCCTTAGAATGATTAAAAAGCTCCCTCCAAATGTGCTGCAAACTGGCTTGTAAAACTCGAAGCCTGACTCAGTCACTGATTTGTCACGGGACTGTCACCTGCACTTGTTGCTCATGAGGATTCCTCGACCCTCTGTCCAAAAGGAAAGATTGCTGCTAATATTTTATTGATGGATTTGTGGAAGAGCAAATCCTGGTCAGGGAAGGGACTGGAGAAGCTTTCCCTTCCAGCAGTGGGTGAGGAAAGTTTGTGGAATACAGAATTATCCTCTGCTTGCTACAGAGCTGTTCCCAAGGAGGTTGGGAGCACAGTGATAAATGAACTTCAGAAAGCCTGGGGGTTCAACTTGGCTAAGGGAGAAAATGCTGGTGTCTGTCTGAATCCTGCAAACCTGATTTTCTGTTTACACATCTGATTATAAATCAGCAGGAAACGTACTTATATTGACACACCAAGTTTTCCCTTGGATGTCGTTCTATAGGCACACGCTCCTTCAACCACGGGTGATTAGATGTGATGAAGAAAGCACCGAGCGAGGTGCTTTGGTGGGTGTCTGCGGGAGATCCCGTTCGATTAGCGCAGCACTGCCTTTTGCCCTTACACTCTCTGACTGCTCTGCTGAGACAGAAGAGAGATGCCAGCAGCGACTGCGACCCAGCAGAGACCCAGCCGGTGGGAATCCTCTGTCTGCAAAGCTCCTCGAGTCTGTAAAACTGGGTTGGAAATCTCTTAAGAGGTTTCTGATTAATGTAAATTCCATATTTTCGCAGCAAAGCAAAGCTTTGGTTTATATTCGTGTCCCCTTGAGGTTTATTCAGTCTGAGGTTTCCTTGCTAAGTATGCACAGCTCTTCTTTTTGCTCTCATTTAAGCAGGACAGAAAGCATCCCAGTGCCTGTATTTCTGAAGAAAGCATCCCAGTGCCTGTATTTCCAAAAAAAGCATCCCAGTGCCTGTATTTCTGAAGAAGCTGAGCCCTGAGGCTGCCAACCAGAGCCACCAAAACACAACCTGGGCCATGAGAAGAACAAGGCGAGCACTCCGGGCAGTCTTCTGCAAACTGCAGGAGAGGAGCCGCTTGGAAACTGGGGCAAAAGTTGAAAGAGGATTTAATTTTATCTGAATTGATTCATCTGTCCCTAATTAGTAATAGCTTCCCAGAGCATGACGTAAGAATATGCAGAGGGTTTTTTTAATGAATAACTTTCGGCTAAGATAAAATATAGCCATTCTCGGATAGTTCTTTTTATACCCCAATAGAGATTTGTGCAGTCAAAGATGAAAAATAGATGAGATCCCACAGTCACACATGTTGAAGACTAAAATCTTTTAGAGTATGGATCCTGTCTTCTTACCAATTTATTGTAGAAAAAACAGCAGCTTTTGCATATCCCCTGGTTTAATATCTGTGTTTACTTTTGCAGGGGGAGGACCCTTAAGCTCCCCAAACTGCACAATGCATGATGCTGTGCAGAGGGATAACGCACAAAAACTTGCCCTGACACTGATGTGCTGTCTGTGATTGCTCTGAAAGTCCCAAATCCAGCTGGCAAAAAATGGTCATGTGTAACGGCACCTCAACAAGATAAATGAAGCAACTAGTTGCATTAAAAATCCATATTGTCCAATTTTTCATGGCAACAATGTGAAACTGGGCTGCGGGCTGATCTCTCTCACCTCGTAATGCACAGTCCTTCCCTCTTCCATGTCATTCCTTTGCTCCTAGTCATACCTCCTTGTACCATCCCACATATTTCATCTCAGTCCTTCATTCTCACACCCCTGAAATCCTTTCAGGCTGTTATCGTGTCTACTTCTCTAACTCACTTCTCCAAGCCAAGCTATATATCCAGGCTCTAATTCTTCCCTATAAAGCAATCCCTCTGGAGCCCTGACCATTTTCTGATATTTCCATGAACAACTCCTTGCGGGTTCACTTCTCCTCTCCTAACATCAATAAAGCCCAGGGAGATTCACCAGGGTGAGAGGACAATCAGGTTTCTGGGTTTGTTTTATAACTGGAGCGAAAGATGAAGCTGGGGGATGCTGTACACGGTCCTCACTGAGCGGTGAAGAACCGGGGCAGGACACGTTGAGCAGATGGTGATTCTGGACTGCAGATGAGGACGAAATTACTGTGTTCAAATCACATCTTTGATACGCTTCCAGCTTTTATCAGATGGTTCCAGTCAGCGTTTGGCACAGCTGATGCGAAGGGAAGGCCAGGAGAGCAATCAAAGAGCGTGAGCAGCCAAAGCAGCCCAGTGCAGAAGGGCCCCATCCCCGGGGTGCTCTGGCTGTCACAGCCCTTCCCCACCTCCCAGGCAGTGGCACACTGAAGTGAGGACTTCCCTGACTGTTCCCACTCTTCCAGCACCTGCAGAGCTCTAATATTTACCCCTATGTGCAAAAAATCCCAGCACTCCCCGAGCTACGCAGCCTCTGCTCCCTCCTGCCACATCACGTCGCAAGCGGCTCGCCCAGGCGATTGTAAGCTGAAATAACTGGGAGGATTGATAGCCTGTGAGCAACTTCTCAGAGTTAAAAGTCTCTCTTCCTCGGGTTTTGGCTCTGGATGACCCACGCTCCTAATGCACTCTTCACTTAATTCACCCCTGCCAGTGCAAATGCTCTTATTTATGAGGTCGGTAATCGCTTTCTATCAACACGCTCTGAAAATCTGCTCCTTCCACAAAACATTCCTTCAAGTAAATCCTTCCCCATGAATATTCTCAGTACAAGCCGCGTCCAAGGCCTGCTCAGGGCATAGGAGAGGACTTTCAAAGGACTCCCACTGAGTTCAGTTGGCTCAGACCCCAAGTGAACACACATCCACACCCACAAAGCTCTGTTATGAACGGCCTCGTAGAAGCTCACAAGGAGGGAACCAAACCTTTCCCAAAGTCCTTAGGAGGGTCCGTGGTTATTTCGCCATCCTTTTACTGCACACGGACCCCAGTGTTTTACCTCTCAGGAGGAATCTCAGGCAGCACCACAAAGCACACAGCTGAAGGGCTGTGCTAATTTAAAATCCTTCCAGAACACTGAGTTTGGTGCCTTTTTTCTTCCTTAACTTAAAAGCCAGAAAAATATCTAGAAATATCCGTGCAGGAGAATCAATCACATACAAAGGAACCTTCTGGGTCCCATGAAAGAGCCCATGTTTTCAGCCTTGGCAGTTTATTCTTCCTTCTTTTGGGAGACAGCACAGATATGTTTTCCATTTGAAATATCCCAGGGGTCTTGCAGCTCATGCTGAGCCCTCAGAAGTAAATGAGCCACTTTTCCCAGCAGCAATCCCAGCTACAATTAAGAAATGTTATTTTTTTTTCAGCATACCCAGACTGGCACTTGGTTCGAGCCAGAGGAAAGCAGAGGCACAGAGTCCACGCCAGAGCAGTACCAACAAATATATAACATACAAACATCTGTAGCTCAGAATTTTCTGCTCCATCTCTCTCAGCTGTTTCACAGGCCAACTAGAGCTCTTTATCGGTGTCATTTACCCAGCTGTCAATTGGGGGTTTTATCCTAAAGCTCCACAGTAGGGAAATAGGAACCTGCAATGAACTTGCCTCAAATTGAAACAGATATTTAACTAGAATAAACCAGTGGCTGGGCTGAATAAACACTGCAGGCACTTTAGAAAGAATGTTAAGTTGACATAAGATCTGTTGGGTGAGTTCAAGAAATGGGAGACTTTAGGCTGAAGTCATAAATCTTCTGGGTTAAAAAGGGGATACTGCTGAGCTCTGCACCTTGGTGCCTTGCTGGGAGAGACCAAGGCAGGTTTGCTGTCCCAGAGGCTGCAGAGCTGTTGCTATGGGCAGGTAGACTTCTTTCCCATCACAGCTGCTGGGGAGTGTGGACTTCATCTCCATTACTCTCTTCTGCAACCGCTGCAGCTCACCAAAGCCTCTGGCAGAGGGTCCTGTCCCCTGGCTGTGAGAACCTGGGTGTTTCGTGGCGAGCTGAGACTTTGCTGCTAAGCCCAGATACATGAATGCCTTGAAGGACAGTGAAGCTCAGGATCTCTGGGCCAACAATATTTGTTCCAGCTGGGGCAGCCTCGGATGCCGTTGAGGGCCAAGGCAGCGAGGAAACTCAATGGCTTTTCTGGTGGGGCTGTCACAGGGCAGTGAAGCTGCTACAGCTCCTGCTGTGTTTGGAAACCACGGTGCCCTCGTATGACCCTGACACGCTGTTGCCTGTCTCTGCTCTCCTTTTCTTCCGAAACGCAAGGACGGGTGAAAGGGTGGATCTGTGCTCTCTGGGTCTTGGCTCCTGATCTCCTCCGAGCAGCCCCGTTGGTCCAAGGGGCAAGTCGGAGCACGCTTCCTCCAGGCTTGCAGATGCCGGCAGCCGCGGGAGATGTGAACTGCCTGCGGGCTGGGCTCTGCACGGGGCACCCAACCAGTTCCCCTCACTTCTGAGAGCAGACACAAAATGCTGATAGCCCCAGGTAATGTTCAGCCCCGTGCTGAGTAGAGCAAAACCTATGCAGCACTGAAATCCCACTTAATGTCTTAGTGATGTGGAGTGGCCCAGCACAGGGCTGGTGTCATCGTGCAGTGGGCTTGTCAGAGCAGTCTGCTGTAACACGGGCGGTTATTGTCACTGCACAGCAGCAGCCAGACACAAAACACATGAAAGCTGTGAAGGAGCTGTTGGTTTTGGGCTTTTTTTTGAAGAAAACTGCACTTATTAAAGGCAGGCTTTCAAAAACCGGGTATCACAGGGGACCATGACACTGATCTACCTGTGATGGATCACCTGGGCTGGCAGGACCTGTGGCCTTTCCTCGGCCAGACCTGACAGCCAAATGCCTTGGGAAGGTTTGGACATGGCTGTAGTTCTGCCTCTGTCTGCAAACCCCATGCCTTGAGAAAGATCACGTGGGGAGTGGGCTGATCTCAGCAAGATGCATGTCACATCCCTCCGTGGTACCTGCAGGGTGGACTACGCAGTGGTCCATAGGGTGAGAGCTCATCCCGGTAAGTCAGCCTGTGCTAAAGAATCACAGATGTTTAATATTTCTGGTCCCTGCTTCAAGGAGAGGGAGAGAGGAGCTGCAGAGAATACAGCAATATTTTTTCAATACATTCCATATGTTTCCTCCATAAGTCCAGATTAAACAGTGGTGCTGGTCGGAATAGAAATGAGCCTGCGGGCTGTTCTGCTGCCTTTGGAGGAAGAATGAGCCCTAGCACGGGCTCTGACCTGACTCGAGAACACATTTCCATGGGGACAAGTGAACTTGTCATTCACGCTGTCACCGCTCTCGCTGGTGCTATTGGCTCTGCGAGAAGGACTAGTCAGCCCTGGCCCCACCTGCCTGGTGGAAAACCCTGAATTTTGATGCAGCAGCTTGAAGGTCTCGCATTGTCCTTGTTCTGCAGCACAGTGTAGCATTCCCAGGCAAAACACGATGTCCTTTGGATCCCCCAGCCCTGGCCACCGCAGCCCAGTGTGCAAACACGAACAGGGCACGAGGGTCCCAGCTCACGCCTCAGCACCCACAGCCAGCTGCCTCGAGCCCTCGGTTATCACCCCTCTCACGAGCTCACACAAGGGCTGCAAATTACTTTTTTTTCTATTTTTTTTCCTGGTCTTCTCACTCCAGCAGCAGATTTCAGTCTTGTCACCATCACCACTCTGCTTGCTCAGCTCCAGACACTGTAAAAGCCATCGCTGAAGATGATGGCGGGTCTGCAGGGACGAGGAAAACCCAGCAACCACGAAGGGAAGGAATTTGCTCTCTCCTGAAGGGCACACTCAGTATAATTATGCCAGCCAAATGCGCACAGAAGTCCTCAGTAATTGCTATGGTAATCATTTCACATGCGTGGGATTTTTTAGGCTAAAGTATAATTACAGCTAATTGCTGTTTGATTTTGTTCCTGTTTATATACTCATTAAAGGAATTGTTGAAATGTCTTTGTGAAAAGACTTTCTTTTTTCTTTTTTTCTTCTCCTCTTTTTCTTAAATCATCCCTGAAAAAAAAAAAAGGGATCATGTTGCAACATTGGGAGCTCATGAATGGCCATTAGCTCTCCAATGATCTTGCGACAAAGAGCCACGTTATGCCCGCAAGAGCCTGATGTTTTCCCAGTGCTGGGAACTGACAGTCCTTGAATTTGCAGAACTAACGAGAATTTGCAGAGATCTTGGCTGTTTGTTAATGAAACCCTTCTGGGCAAGAGGCTGAGTCTGAATCCGCGTGGGGAGATGGGAGGATCTGAGCTGTTTGTTGCAAGCAGGAGGAAAGGTGCTGTCAACCAGCTGTTTTGGTGGGAGAAATAAGTCACATTTCTGCTGCGTGCTCCCCATGGGAAACTGGCCTGGGTGAAGAGTGTGCAAAAAATACCGCTGATGGCCTTTGTTTTCAGATGGGGCCAGTGTTTTGGAGTGTCTCCTTTTTTTTCTCTCCCTGTCCTGCATTGATTTTGCATTTTGCCCATCTGCCAGAGCCAGCAGAGAGAGAAACGAAGCTGGCGGGGCTCAGTGCAGAGCCAGGGGTTCACTGGGAGCATCTCTTGGCATGGCTGGTACGGATGTCATCACTGATTATTTTTTCTCAGCCCTGGTTTTTAACACAGTTGTCCCAGGACACAACTTGGAGAGAATTAAACATCAGGTATGCTCAAAATTTGGGGAGTTATCATGTTCTAATGGCCTGCACTGAGGCCAGATAATTCCCTTACCAATTCATCAAAATATATACATATATATGAAGGATAGCTTTTGCAGATTTTATTTTCCTATTGGAAAATTGGCTTTATGTTAAAGTGCTGAGCAGGTTTTGGGAAAAGGAACAGAAAGAGTCAGCTTTCCTGTCCTGGGAGAATCCCCCATCCCCGTCCCCATTCGGAATGAAAAGCTGGAACTGGGAATGATACTAAAAGGTGAAAATATTTTTTATTATGTCCATTGAAATGCTTTAGGCTCATCCAGCATTTGTCAAATAAAAAACACACAAAACACACTCACAAACAGAACCCTTTCTTACTGGGCTTTGCTATTTCAGCAGTCATTTTTCCAGGAGCTTTTCCCTTACTACGTGCTTCTCCAGGGGCCAGAGCACTTGACAGAAGCTCATGGACATGAGGTGGGCGATGCTCAGTAGAAAAGCTGTTGAAAGAAGGGCTGGAGAGGGACTTCTACGACTCCTTTAAACACATCCTGGAAGAGGTGCCAGAGGAGCATCTTACCAGGCGCTCCTACCTCACCGAAATGCAATGTTCCTCTGGAGGAAGGAGAGGCTGTGGCTCACGAAGGCTGTAATATTCTCGTTCCTGAGCATTGTATCCTTCAGAGGGGACCGAGACCACATGAAAATAGTCTTGACTGTGGTAAGCCACAAGCGATCGCTCCAGTCCCTCATCATGCAAAATTCAGAGCAGGGAGTGATCACAGAACATGCGGGATGACGTTGCTAAGGGACTGGATGGAAAAAGCGGGCTGGTGCCATCACAGCCCTTTGCCTTGGAAAACGGGGAGCTTGTTTGCTCTATTTTTTTTTCCCTTTTATTTTTCTTGCCATTTCTATTTGGCTTCTGCCTCTGCTCCGAGGAGCCAAATTAGCTCATGGTCTGAGGCTCCAGAACTGAACATAAGCAGAAGCGAGCTGAAATTGGCTTGAAATAGAAGCAGAAATAGAGCTGTTTACCATCCTGTTTCACTTTGACACTTCGAGGGAGCAGGAAACAATTTCATGGGCACGGGCATTCACACAACAGCCACCAAAAACACATCTGTAACCACGACTGTTTCCCATGTGACAGATGCTTTATGGCTGCTGTTTATGTCTACTCTGAAATGCTACGGGCGAGGACATCACCTGCTTTGGTTTGGATGTCCCACCACATCCACGTTAACAAGATGATTTCCAAGGGGATACATTCCTTTCCCTGACCAGAAGATGGGAGCCCAAATCTCAGGCAGGAATCTCTCACTGATTCACAGTTTGTTCAGGGAATACAGATCGAAAAACACATTATCCCAGCTGACTGCTAATCCCTAATTAAGATCCTTCGAGCTGGTGACTGCATCTGAAAGCTGCTGCCCCTCTGCATGGATATGGGATGTATTTTTAAACAGGCCCTTCTGAGGAGGATAATGATATGGTGGTGGCTCCTCCCTGCAATTTTGTAAAGTCTCTGTGTTTGGAAGATGATTTCAGCCATGGTGCTTACATGCTAAATAGCAGGCGGAAGAAGAATGAGCTCTTGATTAAAATACGTCTAGACAGCCTTCTGTATTTTTAGGTCCTAATTTAGAGGACCTAGGTATGGAGGGATTTACATCATTGCCAAAATCTGATCTGTTGTTTCTGATGGCAGTAGGACAGTTCTCATGGTCAGCCCTCAATTTTATCAGCAGCCTCAGGACATTTGGTGTTTTCCTGGTGTTTCCAATGGCTACAAAAGAATAGCTGCATCTTTTTCTGTAAAAATAGGAAATTCTCATCCTTAATGGTCCCAGAGCAAATGACACCTGTCATCGTTGAAATTTGGGGTGGGGAGGGAATTGGAACAAGGCTGTTATTAAATGGGATATTTTGAGCCATCTCATGACTTTTGAAGGCTTGGGGTTGCTATGCCTGTGGAGGAGACCCCTCCAACTTTCAGACCACTGATGTAGCTTAAAATTCCCAGTCCTGAGTCCAGGACTGCCAAGAGTCTGCAGAGTTTTTCTACCCAGCATCCACCAAACCCTCTGAAGGGAAACGCTGTCATGCAGGACTGAGTGCCCCAGGGGACTCAATGTGGCAACTGAGTCTTTCCATTTGAAGACCAGCTTGTTCCAATTCAAGCCATGCTGGCAGCATCCTAAGGTTACAGCAAGTTTGCTGCTGGGCCGTGAGCTGCTGCTGGCAGGACGTGTTTTCTAACGGTGCAAACAGACTCAAACCAAGAGAAATTTACTCTGCCTGTAGAAAAGCATTGGCATTCCGATCAGCCGTGCTCCAGGTAGCTGTGACAGCCCCAAACCCACCCTGATTAAGGTCCACATATACTCCACCGCAATTATCGCTGGCACTCAGCTTGATTTGGAAATCAAGTTACCTAATAGCCCTATTATTTAAACTTGTTGAGCAGACCAAAAGTTGAGTCTGCAGTTTCCATCCACC